>NW_025721176.1:0-300000 GCF_922984935.1 Meles meles | reverse complement strand
CGCCAGGGAGGGGAACCCCGGAGGCTGAGGAGCGGGAGGCGTCGGCCTCCCCGGGGCCCGCCTCCCGGAGCTCCTCCTGGCGGTGCCGGAAAGCGATGACACGCGATCCCGGACAGGGCCCCGGGGGGGCGGCCCTGCGGCCCTGTAGTGCCCGAAGTGTGTTCGCCGGGCATTTTCCGGCCAATACTCACGAGCGTTCTGCCCAAATCGGGATTGATTTGGGCAGAACGCTCGTGAGAATTGGCCGGCGTTGGGCAGCCCTGGTCAGCGCCCAGTGCCGCGTGGAGCAGGGCGCTTTCTCGCTCGGGGCATGGCGCGGCCACCCGGAAAACGAGCCGCGACGATGGGGCGCGTCCGGCGGCCCCGGCGCCGGGGAGTTTTCCCCGAGCAGAGTGGATGGAGGCGCCGTGGCCGGGCGTCCGCCTCCGCCGTGGCGGGCGGCCGGGGCGCCCGTGGAGGGGGCTGGCCTCTGTGGGGGAACGGAGTGATCTCTCACTCCACGGCTGGGACGAAGCCGCGAAAAGTGCCGTTGTCGCCGGGACGGTCGGGGGGACTCGTGGCGCGGGACTCAGTGTTCCCCATGCGGAGGCCCCCAGGCTCAGGCCCCTGGCAACGGAAGGCTGAGCAAGCAGGCCCGGGCCCGGGCCCGGGTTTCGGGGCTGGCCCGGCCCCAGCGGCCGGCGTCAGGAAGGGGACCCCCGGAGGCTGAGGAGCGGGAGGCGTCGGCCTCCCCGGGGCCCGCCTCCCGGAACTCCTCCTGGCGGTGCCGGAAAGCGACGACACGCGATCCCGGACAGGGCCCCGGGGGGGCCGCCCTGCGGCCCTGTGGTGCCCGAAGTGTGTTCGCCGGGCGTTTTCCGGCCAATTCTCACGAGCGTTCTGCCCAAATCAGCATCGATTTGGGCAGAACGCTCGTGAGAATTGGCCGGCGTTGGGCAGCCCTGGTCAGCGCCCAGTGCCGCGTGGAGCAGGGCGCTTTCTCGCTCGGGGCATGGCGCGGCCACCCGGAAAACGAGCCGCGACGATGGGGCGCGGCCGGCGGCCCCGGCGCCGGGGAGTTTTCCCCGAGCAGAGTGGATGGAGGCGCCGTGGCCAGGCGTCCGCCTCCGCCATTGCGGGCGGCCGGGGCGCCCGTGGAGGTGGCTGGCCTCTGTGGGGGAACGGGGTGATCTCTCACTCCACGGCTGTGACAAAGCCGCGAAAGGTGCCATTGTCGCCGGGACGGTCGGGGGGACTCGTGGCGCGGGACTCAGGGTTCCACATGCGGAGGCCCCCAGGCTCAGGCCCCTGGCAACGGAAGGCTGAGCAAGCAGGCCCGGGCCCGGGCCCGGCTTTCGGGGCTGGACGGCCCCAGCGGCCGGCGCCAGGGAGGGGACCCCCGGAGGCTGAGGAGCGGGAGGCGTCGGCCTCCCCGGGGCCCGCCTCCCGGAGCTCCTCCTGGCGGTGCCGGAACGCGACGACACGCGATCCCGCACAAAGCCCCGGAGGGGCGGCCCGGCGGCCCTGTGGTGCCCGAAGTGTGTTCGCCGGGCGTTTTCCGGCCAATTCTCACGAGCGTTCTGCCCAAATTGGGATCGATTTGGGCAGAACGCTCGTGAGAATTGGCCGGCGTTGGGCAGCCCTGGTCAGCGCCCAGTGCCGCGTGGAGCAGGGCGCTTTCTCGCTCGGGGCATGGCGCGGCCACCCGGAAAACGAGCCGCGACGATGGGGCGCGGCCGGCGGCCCCGGCGCCGGGGAGTTTTCCCCGAGCAGAGTGGATGGAGGCGCCGTGGCCGGGCGTCCGCCTCCGCCGTGGCGGGCGGCCGGGGCGCCCGTGGAGGGGGCTGGCCTCTGTGGGGGAACGGAGTGATCTCTCACTCCACGGCTGGGACCAAGCCGCGAAAGGTGCCGTTGTCGCCGGGACGGTCGGGGGGACTCGTGGCGCGGGACTCAGGGTTCCCCATGCGGAGGCCCCCAGGCTCAGGCCCCTGGCAACGGAAGGCTGAGCAAGGAGGCCCGGGCCCAGGCCTAGCTTTCGGGGCTGGCCCGGCCCCAGCGGCCGGTGCCAGGGAGGGGACCCCCGGAGGCTGAGGAGCGGGAGGCGTCGGCCTCCCCGGGGCCCGCCTCCCGGAGCTCCTCCTGGCGGTGCCGGAACGCGACGACACGCGATCCCGGACAGGGCCCCGGGGGGGCGGCCCTGCGGCCCTCTGGTGCCCGAAGTGTGTTCGCCGGGCGTTTTCCGGCCAATTCTCACGAGCGTTCTGCCCAAATCGGGATCGATTTTGGCAGAACGCTCGTGAGAATTGGCCGGCGTTGGGCAGCCCTGGTCAGCGCTCAGTGCCGCGTGGAGCACGGCTCTTTCTCGCTCGGGGCAGGCGCGGCCACCCAGAAAACGAGCCGCGACGATGGGGCGCGGCCGGCGGCCCCAGCGCCGGGGAGTTTTCCCAGAGCAGAGTGGATGGAGGCGCCGTGGCCGGGCGTCCGCCTCCGCCGTGGCGGGCGGCCGGGGCGCCCCTGGAGGGGGCTGGCCTCTGTGGGGGAACGGAGTGATCTCTCACTCCACGGCTGGGACGAAGCCGCGAAAAGTGCCGTTGTCGCCGGGACGGTCGGGGGGACTCGTGGCGCGGGACTCAGTGTTCCCCATGCGGAGGCCCCCAGGCTCAGGCCCCTGGCAACGGAAGGCTGAGCAAGCAGGCCCGGGCCCGGGCCCGGGTTTCGGGGCTGGCCCGGCCCCATCGGCCGGCGCCAGGGAGGGGACCCCCGGAGGCTGAGGAGCGGGAGGCGTCGGCCTCCCCGGGGCCCGCGTCCCGGAGCTCCTCCTGGCGGTGCCGGAAAGCGACGACACGCGATCCCGGACAGGGCCCCGGGGGGGCGGCCCTGCGGCCCTGTGGTGCCCGAAGTGTGTTCGCCGGGCGTTTTCCGGCCAATTCTCACGAGCGTTCTGCCCAAATCGGCATCGATTTGGGCAGAACGCTCGTGAGAATTGGCCGGCGTTGGGCAGCCCTGGTCAGCGCCCAGTGCCGCGTGGAGCAGGGCCCTTTCTCGCTCGGGGCATGGCGAGGCCACCCGGAAAACGAGCCGCGACGATGGGGCGCGGTCAGCAGCCCCGGCGCCGGGGAGTTTCCCAGAGCAGAGTGGATGGAGGCGCCGTGGCCGGGCGTCCGCCTCCGCCGTGGCGGGCGGCCGGGGCGCCCGTGGAGGGGGCTGGCCTCTGTGGGGGAACGGAGTGATCTCTCACTCCACGGCTGGGACGAAGCTGCAAAAGGTGCCGTTGTCGCCGGGACGGTCGGGGGGACTCGTGGCGCGGGACTCAGGGTTCCCCATGCGGAGGCCCCCAGGCTCAGGCCCCTGGCAACGGAAGGCTGAGCAAGCAGGCCCGGGCCCGGGCCCGGGTTTCGGGGCTGGCCCGGCCCCAGCGGCCGGCGCCAGGGAGGGGAACCCCGGAGGCTGAGGAGCGGGAGGCGTCGGCCTCCCCGGGGCCCGCCTCCCGGAGCTCCTCCTGGCGGTGCCGGAAAGCGATGACACGCGATCCCGGACAGGGCCCCGGGGGGGCGGCCCTGCGGCCCTGTAGTGCCCGAAGTGTGTTCGCCGGGCATTTTCCGGCCAATACTCACGAGCGTTCTGCCCAAATCGGGATTGATTTGGGCAGAACGCTCGTGAGAATTGGCCGGCGTTGGGCAGCCCTGGTCAGCGCCCAGTGCCGCGTGGAGCAGGGCGCTTTCTCGCTCGGGGCATGGCGCGGCCACCCGGAAAACGAGCCGCGACGATGGGGCGCGTCCGGCGGCCCCGGCGCCGGGGAGTTTTCCCCGAGCAGAGTGGATGGAGGCGCCGTGGCCGGGCGTCCGCCTCCGCCGTGGCGGGCGGCCGGGGCGCCCGTGGAGGGGGCTGGCCTCTGTGGGGGAACGGAGTGATCTCTCACTCCACGGCTGGGACGAAGCCGCGAAAAGTGCCGTTGTCGCCGGGACGGTCGGGGGGACTCGTGGCGCGGGACTCAGTGTTCCCCATGCGGAGGCCCCCAGGCTCAGGCCCCTGGCAACGGAAGGCTGAGCAAGCAGGCCCGGGCCCGGGCCCGGGTTTCGGGGCTGGCCCGGCCCCAGCGGCCGGCGTCAGGAAGGGGACCCCCGGAGGCTGAGGAGCGGGAGGCGTCGGCCTCCCCGGGGCCCGCCTCCCGGAACTCCTCCTGGCGGTGCCGGAAAGCGACGACACGCGATCCCGGACAGGGCCCCGGGGGGGCCGCCCTGCGGCCCTGTGGTGCCCGAAGTGTGTTCGCCGGGCGTTTTCCGGCCAATTCTCACGAGCGTTCTGCCCAAATCAGCATCGATTTGGGCAGAACGCTCGTGAGAATTGGCCGGCGTTGGGCAGCCCTGGTCAGCGCCCAGTGCCGCGTGGAGCAGGGCGCTTTCTCGCTCGGGGCATGGCGCGGCCACCCGGAAAACGAGCCGCGACGATGGGGCGCGGCCGGCGGCCCCGGCGCCGGGGAGTTTTCCCCCGAGCAGAGTGGATGGAGGCGCCGTGGCCAGGCGTCCGCCTCCGCCATTGCGGGCGGCCGGGGCGCCCGTGGAGGTGGCTGGCCTCTGTGGGGGAACGGGGTGATCTCTCACTCCACGGCTGTGACAAAGCCGCGAAAGGTGCCATTGTCGCCGGGACGGTCGGGGGGACTCGTGGCGCGGGACTCAGGGTTCCACATGCGGAGGCCCCCAGGCTCAGGCCCCTGGCAACGGAAGGCTGAGCAAGCAGGCCCGGGCCCGGGCCCGGCTTTCGGGGCTGGACGGCCCCAGCGGCCGGCGCCAGGGAGGGGACCCCCGGAGGCTGAGGAGCGGGAGGCGTCGGCCTCCCCGGGGCCCGCCTCCCGGAGCTCCTCCTGGCGGTGCCGGAACGCGACGACACGCGATCCCGCACAAAGCCCCGGAGGGGCGGCCCGGCGGCCCTGTGGTGCCCGAAGTGTGTTCGCCGGGCGTTTTCCGGCCAATTCTCACGAGCGTTCTGCCCAAATTGGGATCGATTTGGGCAGAACGCTCGTGAGAATTGGCCGGCGTTGGGCAGCCCTGGTCAGCGCCCAGTGCCGCGTGGAGCAGGGCGCTTTCTCGCTCGGGGCATGGCGCGGCCACCCGGGAAAACGAGCCGCGACGATGGGGCGCGGCCGGCGGCCCCGGCGCCGGGGAGTTTTCCCCGAGCAGAGTGGATGGAGGCGCCGTGGCCGGGCGTCCGCCTCCGCCGTGGCGGGCGGCCGGGGCGCCCGTGGAGGGGGCTGGCCTCTGTGGGGGAACGGAGTGATCTCTCACTCCACGGCTGGGACCAAGCCGCGAAAGGTGCCGTTGTCGCCGGGACGGTCGGGGGGACTCGTGGCGCGGGACTCAGGGTTCCCCATGCGGAGGCCCCCAGGCTCAGGCCCCTGGCAACGGAAGGCTGAGCAAGGAGGCCCGGGCCCAGGCCTAGCTTTCGGGGCTGGCCCGGCCCCAGCGGCCGGCGCCAGGGAGGGGACCCCCGGAGGCTGAGGAGCGGGAGGCGTCGGCCTCCCCGGGGCCCGCCTCCCGGAGCTCCTCCTGGCGGTGCCGGAACGCGACGACACGCGATCCCGGACAGGGCCCCGGGGGGGCGGCCCTGCGGCCCTCTGGTGCCCGAAGTGTGTTCGCCGGGCGTTTTCCGGCCAATTCTCACGAGCGTTCTGCCCAAATCGGGATCGATTTTGGCAGAACGCTCGTGAGAATTGGCCGGCGTTGGGCAGCCCTGGTCAGCGCCCAGTGCCGCGTGGAGCAGGGCCCTTTCTCGCTCGGGGCAGGCGCGGCCACCCAGAAAACGAGCCGCGACGATGGGGCGCGACCGGCGGCCCCGGCGCCGGGGAGTTTTCCCAGAGCAGAGTGGATGGAGGCGCCGTGGCCGGGCGTCCGCCTCCGCCGTGGCGGGCGGCCGGGGCGCCCGTGGAGGGGGCTGGCCTCTATGGGGGAACGGAGTGATCTCTCACTCCACGGCTGGGACGAAGCTGCGAAAGGTGCCGTTGTCGCCGGGACGGTCGGGGGGACTCGTGGCGCGGGACTCAGGGTTCCCCATGAGGAGGCCCCCAGGCTCAGGCCCCTGGCAACGGAAGGCTGAGCAAGCAGGCCCGGGCCCGGGCCCGGGTTTCGGGTCTGGCCCGGCCCCAGCGGCCGGCGCCAGGGAGGGGACCCCCGGAGGCTGAGGAGCGGGAGGCGTCGGCCTCCCCGGGGCCCGCCTCCCGGAGCTCCTCCTGGCGGTGCCGGAAAGCGACGACACGCGATCCCGGACAGGGCCCCGGGGGGGCGGCCCTGCGGCCCTGTGGTGCCCGAAGTGTGTTCGCCGCGCGTTTTCCGGCCAATTCTCACGAGCGTTCTGCCCAAATCGGGATCGATTTGGGCAGAACGCTCGTGAGAATTGGCCGGCGTTGGGCAGCCCTGGTCAGCGCCCAGTGCCGCGTGGAGCAGGGCGCTTTCTCGCTCGGGGCATGGCGCGGCCACCCGGAAAACGAGCCGCGACGATGGGGCGCGGCCGGCGGCCCCGGCGCCGGGGAGTTTTCCCCGAGCAGAGTGGATGGAGGCGCCGTGGCCGGGCGTCCGCCTCCGCCGTGGCGGGCGGCTGGGGCGCCCGTGGAGGGGGCTGGCCTCTGTGGGGGAACGGAGTGATCTCTCACTCCACGGCTGGGACCAAGCCGCGAAAGGTGCCGTTGTCGCCGGGACGGTCGGGGGGACTCGTGGCCCGGGACTCAGGGTTCCCCATGCGGAGGCTCCCAGGCTCAGGCACCTGGCAACGGAAGGCTGAGCAAGCAGGCACGGGCCCAGGCCTAGATTTCTGGGCTGGCCCGGCCCCAGAGGCCGGCGCCAGGGAGGGGACACCCGGAGGCTGAGGAGCGGGAGGCGTCGGCCTCCCCGGGGCCCGCCCCCGGAGCTCCTCCTGGCGGTGCCGGAACTGGACGACACGCGATCCCGGACAGGGCCCCGGTGGGGCGGCCCTGCGGCCCTGTGGTGCCCGAAGTGTGTTCGCCGGGCGTTTTCCGGCCAATTCTCACGAGCGTTCTGCCCAAATCGGGATCGATTTGGGCAGAACGCTCGTGAGAATTGGCCGGCGTTGGGCAGCCCTGGTCAGCGCCCAGTGCCGCGTGGAGCAGGGCGCTTTCTCGCTCGGGGCATGGCGCGGCAACCCGGAAAACGAGCCGCGACGATGGGGCGCGGCCGGCGGCCCCGGCGCCGGGGAGTTTTCCCCGAGCAGAGTGGATGGAGGCGCCGTGGCCGGGCGTCCGCCTCCGCCGTGGCAGGCGGCCGGGGCGCCCGTGGAGGGGGCTGGACTCTGTGGGGGAACGGAGTGATCTCTCAATCCATGGCTGGGACCAAACCGCAATAGGTGCCGTTGTCGCCGGGACGGTCGGGGGGACTCGTGGTGCGGGACTCAGGGTTCCCCATGCGGAGGTCCCCAGGCTCAGGCCCCTGGCAACGGAAGGCTGAGCAAGCAGGCCCGGGTCCGGGCCTAGCTTTCGGGGCTGGCCCGGCACCAGTGGCCGGCGCCAGGGAGGGGACCCCCGGAGGCTGAGGAGCGGGAGGCGTCGGCCTCCCCGGGGCCCGCCTCCCGGAGCTCCTCCTGGCGGTGCCGGAACGCGACGACACGCGATCCCGGACAGGGCCCCGGGGGGGCGGCCCTGCGGCCCTGTGGTGCCCGAAGTGTGTTCGCCGGGCGTTTTCCGGCCAATTCTCACGAGCGTTCTGCCCAAATCGGCATCGATTTGGGCAGAACGCTCGTGAGAATTGGCCGGCGTTGGGCAGCCCTGGTCAGCGCCCAGTGCCGCGTGGAGCAGGGCCCTTTCTCGCTCGGGGCATGGCGAGGCCACCCGGAAAACGAGCCGCGACGATGGGGCGCGGTCAGCAGCCCCGGCGCCGGGGAGTTTCCCAGAGCAGAGTGGATGGAGGCGCCGTGGCCGGGCGTCCGCCTCCGCCGTGGCGGGCGGCCGGGGCGCCCGTGGAGGGGGCTGGCCTCTGTGGGGGAACGGAGTGATCTCTCACTCCACGGCTGGGACGAAGCTGCAAAAGGTGCCGTTGTCGCCGGGACGGTCGGGGGGACTCGTGGCGCGGGACTCAGGGTTCCCCATGCGGAGGCCCCCAGGCTCAGGCCCCTGGCAACGGAAGGCTGAGCAAGCAGGCCCGGGCCCGGGCCCGGGTTTCGGGGCTGGCCCGGCCCCAGCGGCCGGCGCCAGGGAGGGGAACCCCGGAGGCTGAGGAGCGGGAGGCGTCGGCCTCCCCGGGGCCCGCCTCCCGGAGCTCCTCCTGGCGGTGCCGGAAAGCGACGACACGCGATCCCGGACAGAGCCCCGGGGGGGCGGACCTGCGGCCCTGTAGTGCCCGAAGTGTGTTCGCCGGGCATTTTCCGGCCAATACTCACGAGCGTTCTGCCCAAATCGGGATTGATTTGGGCAGAACGCTCGTGAGAATTGGCCGGCGTTGGGCAGCCCTGGTCAGCGCCCAGTGCCGCGTGGAGCAGGGCGCTTTCTCGCTCGGGGCATGGCGCGGCCACCCGGAAAACGAGCCGCGACGATGGGGCGCGTCCGGCGGCCCCGGCGCCGGGGAGTTTTCCCCGAGCAGAGTGGATGGAGGCGCCGTGGCCGGGCGTCCGCCTCCGCCGTGGCGGGCGGCCGGGGCGCCCGTGGAGGGGGCTGGCCTCTGTGGGGGAACGGAGTGATCTCTCACTCCACGGCTGGGACGAAGCCGCGAAAAGTGCCGTTGTCGCCGGGACGGTCGGGGGGACTCGTGGCGCGGGACTCAGTGTTCCCCATGCGGAGGCCCCCAGGCTCAGGCCCCTGGCAACGGAAGGCTGAGCAAGCAGGCCCGGGCCCGGGCCCGGGTTTCGGGGCTGGCCCGGCCCCAGCGGCCGGCGTCAGGGAGGGGACCCCCGGAGGCTGAGGAGCGGGAGGCGTCGGCCTCCCCGGGGCCCGCCTCCCGGAACTCCTCCTGGCGGTGCCGGAAAGCGACGACACGCGATCCCGGACAGGGCCCCGGGGGGGCCGCCCTGCGGCCCTGTGGTGCCCGAAGTGTGTTCGCCGGGCGTTTTCCGGCCAATTCTCACGAGCGTTCTGCCCAAAACAGCATCGATTTGGGCAGAAAGCTCGTGAGAATTGGCCGGCGTTGGGCAGCCCTGGTCAGCGCCCAGTGCCGCGTGGAGCAGGGCGCTTTCTCGCTCGGGGCATGGCGCGGCCACCCGGAAAACGAGCCGCGACGATGGGGCGCGGCCGGCGGCCCCGGCGCCGGGGAGTTTTCCCCGAGCAGAGTGGATGGAGGCGCCGTGGCCAGGCGTCCGCCTCCGCCATGGCGGGCGGCCGGGGCGCCCGTGGAGGTGGCTGGCCTCTGTGGGGGAACGGAGTGATCTCTCACTCCACGGCTGTGACAAAGCCGCGAAAGGTGCCATTGTCGCCGGGACGGTCGGGGGGACTCGTGGCGCGGGACTCAGGGTTCCACATGCGGAGGCCCCCCGGCTCAGGCCCCTGGCAACGGAAGGCTGAGCAAGCAGGCCCGGGCCCGGGCCCGGCTTTCGGGGCTGGACGGCCCCAGCGGCCGGCGCCAGGGAGGGGACCCCCGGAGGCTGAGGAGCGGGAGGCGTCGGCCTCCCCGGGGCCCGCCTCCCGGAGCTCCTCCTGGCGTTGCCGGAACGCGACGACACGCGATCCCGCACAAAGCCCCGGAGGGGCGGCCCGGCGGCCCTGTGGTGCCCGAAGTGTGTTCGCCGGGCGTTTTCCGGCCAATTCTCACGAGCGTTCTGCCCAAATCGGGATCGATTTTGGCAGAACGCTCGTGAGAATTGGCCGGCGTTGGGCAGCCCTGGTCAGCGCCCAGTGCCGCGTGGAGCAGGGCGCTTTCTCGCTCGGGGCATGGCGCGGCCACCCGGAAAACGAGCCGCGACGATGGGGCGCGGCCGGCGGCCCCGGCGCCGGGGAGTTTTCCCCGAGCAGAGTGGATGGAGGCGCCGTGGCCGGGCGTCCGCCTCCGCCGTGGCAGGCGGCCGGGGCGCCCGTGGAGGGGGCTGGACTCTGTGGGGGAACGGAGTGATCTCTCAATCCATGGCTGGGACCAAACCGCAATAGGTGCCGTTGTCGCCGGGACGGTCGGGGGGACTCGTGGTGCGGGACTCAGGGTTCCCCATGCGGAGGTCCCCAGGCTCAGGCCCCTGGCAACGGAAGGCTGAGCAAGCAGGCCCGGGTCCGGGCCTAGCTTTCGGGGCTGGCCCGGCACCAGTGGCCGGCGCCAGAGAGGGGACCCCCGGAGGCTGAGGAGCGGGAGGCGTCGGCCTCCCCGGGGCCCACCTCCCGGAGCTCCTCCTGGCGGTGCCGGAACGCGACGACACGCGATCCCGGAAAGGGCCCCGGGGGGGCGGCCCTGCGGCCCTGTGGTGCCCGAAGTGTGTTCGCCGGGCGTTTTCCGGCCAATTCTCACGAGCGTTCTGCCCAAATCGGCATCGATTTGGGCAGAACGCTCGTGAGAATTGGCCGGCGTTGGGCAGCCCTGGTCAGCGCCCAGTGCCGCGTGGAGCAGGGCCCTTTCTCGCTCGGGGCATGGCGAGGCCACCCGGAAAACGAGCCGCGACGATGGGGCGCGGTCGGCAGCCCCGGCGCTGGGGAGTTTCCCAGAGCAGAGTGGATGGAGGCGCCGTGGCCGGGCGTCCGCCTCCGCTGTGGCGGGCGGCCGGGGCGCCCGTGAATGGGGCTGGCCTCTGTGGGGGAACGGAGTGATCTCTCACTCCACGGCTGGGACGAAGCCGCGAAAGGTGCCGTTGTCGCCGGGACGGTCGGGGGGACTCGTGGCGCGGGACTCAGGGTTCCCCATGCAGAGGCCCCCAGGCTCAGGCCCCTGGCAACGGAAGGCTGAGCAAGCAGGCCCGGGCCCGGGCCCGGGTTTCGGGGCTGGCCCGGCCCCAGCGGCCGGCGCCAGGGAGGGGACACCCGGAGGCTGAGGAGCGGGAGGCGTCGGCCTCCCCGGGGCCCGCGTCCCGGAGCTCCTCCTGGCGGTGCCGGAAAGCGACGACACGCGATCCCGGACAGGGCCCCGGGGGGGCGGCCCTGCGGCCCTGTGGTGCCCGAAGTGTGTTCGCCGCGCGTTTTCCGGCCAATTCTCACGAGCGTTCTGCCCAAATCGGCATCGATTTGGGCAGAACGCTCGTGAGAATTGGCCGGCGTTGGGCAGCCCTGGTCAGCGCCGCGTTCTGCGTGAGCAGGGCCCTTTCTCGCTCGAGGCATGTCGCGGCCACCCGCAAAACGAGCCGCGACAATGGGGCGCGGTCGGCGGCCCCGGCGCCGGGGAGTTTCCCCGAGCAGAGTGGATGGAGGCGCCGTGGCCGTGCGTCCGCCTCCGCCGTGGCAGGCGGCCGGGGCGCCCGTGGAGGGGGCTGGCCTCTGTGGGGGTACGGAGTGATCTCTCACTCCACGGCTGGGACGAAGCCGCGAAAGGTGCCGTTGTTGCCGGGACGGTCGGGGGGACTCGTGGCGCAGGACTCAGGGTTCCCCATGCGGAGGCCCCCAGGCTCAGGCCCCTGGCAACGGAAGGCTGAGCAAGCAGGCCCGGGCCCGGTCCCGGGTTTCGGGGCTGGCCCGGCCCCAGCGGCCGGCGCCAGGGAGGGGACCCCCGGAGGCTGAGGAGCGGGAGGCGTCGGCCTCCCCGGGGCCCGCCTCCCGGAGCTCCTCCTGGCGGTGCCGGAACGCGACGACACGCGATCCCGGACAGGGCCCCGGGGGGGGCGGCCCTGCGGCCCTCTGGGGCCCGAAGTGTGTTCACCGGGCGTTTTCCGGCCAATTCTCACGAGCGTTCTGCCCAAATCGGGATCGATTTGGGCAGAACGCTCGTGAGAATTGGCCGGCGTTGGGCAGCCCTGTTCAGCGCCCAGTGCCGCGTGGAGCAGGGCGCTTTCCTCGCTCGGGGCATGGCGCGGCCACCCGGAAAACGAGCCGCGAAGATGGGGCGCGGCCGGCGGCCCCGGCGCCGGGGAGTTTTCCCCGAGCAGAGTGGATGGAGGTGCCGTGGCCGGGCGTCCGCCTCCGCCGTGGCGGGCGGCCGGGGCGCCCGTGGAGGGGGCTGGCCTCTGTGGGGGAACGGAGTGATCTCTCACTCCACGGCTGGGATGAAGCCGCGAAAGGTGCCGTTGTCGCCGGGACGGTCGGGGGGACTCGTGGCGCGGGACTCAGGGTTCCCCATGCGGAGGCCCCCAGGCTCAGGCCCCTGGCAACGGAAGGCTGAGCAAGCAGGCCCGGGCCCGGGCCCGGGTTTCGGGGCTGGCCCGGCCCCAGCGGCTGGCGCCAGGGAGGGGAACCCCGGAGGCTGAGGAGCGGGAGGCGTCGGCCTCCCCGGGGCCCGCCTCCCGGAGCTCCTCCTGGCGGTGCCGGAAAGCGACGACACGCGATCCCGCCCAGGGCCCCGGGGGGGCGGCCCTGCGGCCCTGTAGTGCCCGAAGTGTGTTCGCCGGGCGTTTTCCGGCCAATTCTCACGAGCGTTCTGCCCATATCGGGATCGATTTGGGCAGAACGCTCGTGAGAATTGGCCGGCGTTGGGCAGCCCTGTTCAGCGCCCAGTGCCGCGTGGAGCAGGGCGCTTTCTCGTTCGGGGCATGGCGCGGCCACCCGGAAAACGAGCCGCGACGATGGGGCGCGGCCGGCGGCCCTGGCGCCGGGGAGTTTTCCCCGAGCAGAGTGGATGGAGGCGCCGTGGCCGGGCGTCCGCCTCCGCTGTGGTGGGCGGCCGGGGCGCCCGTCGAGGGGACTGGCCTCTGTGGGGGAACGGAGTGATCTCTCACTCCACGGCCGGGACCAAGCCGCGAAAGGTGCCGTTGTCGCCGGGAACGGTCGGGGGGACTCGTGGCGCGGGACTCAGGGTTCCCCATGCGGAGGCTCACAGGCTCAGGCCCCTGGCAACGGAAGGCTGAGCAAGCAGGCCCGGGCCCGGGCCCGGGTTTCGGGGCTGGCCCGGCCCCAGCGGCCGGCGCCAGGGAGGGGAACACCGGAGGCTGAGGAGGGGGAGGCGTCGGCCTCCCCGGGGCCCGCCTCCCGGAGCTCCTCCTGGCGGTGCCGGAAAGCGACGACACGCGATCCCGGACAGGGCCCCGGGGGGGCGGCTCTGCGGCCCTGTAGTGCCCGAAGTGTGTTCGCCGGGCGTTTTCCCGGCCAATTCTCACGAGCGTTCTGCCCAAATCGGGATCGATTTGGGCAGAACGCTCGTGAGAATTGGCCGGCGTTGGGCAGCCCTGGTCAGCGCCCAGTGCCGTGTGGAGCAGGGCGCTTTCTCGCTCGGGGCATGGCGCGGCCACCCGGAAAACGAGCCGCGACGATGGGGCGCGGCCGGCGGCCCCCGGCGCCGGGGAGTTTTCCCGAGCAGAGTGGATGGAGGCGCCGTGGCCGGGCGTCCGCCTCCGCCGTGGCGGGCGGCCGGGGCGCCCGTGGAGGGGGCTGGCCCTGTGGGGGAACGGAGTGATCTCTCACTCCACGGCTGGGACCAAGCCGCGAAAGGTGCCGTTGTCGCCGGGACGGTCGGGGGGACTCGTGGCGCGGGACTCAGGGTTCCCCATGCGGAGGCCCCCAGGCTCAGGCCCCTGGCAACGGAAGGCTGAGCAAGGAGGCCCCAGCCCGGGCCTAGTTTTCGGGGCTGGCACGGCACCAGCGGCCGGCGCCAGGGAGGGGACCCCCGGAGGCTGAGGAGCGGGAGGCGTCGGCCTCCCCGGGGCCCGCCTCCCGGAGCTCCTCCTGGCGGTGCCGGAACGCGACGACACGCGATCCCGGACAGGGCCCCGGGGGGGCGGCCCTGCGGCCCTGTGGTGCCCGAAGCGTGTTCGCGGGGCGTTTTCCGGCCAATTCTCACGAGCGTTCTGCCCAAATCGGCATCGATTTGGGCAGAACGCTCGTGAGAATTGGCCGGCGTTGGGCAGCCCTGGTCAGCGCCCAGTGCCGCGTGGAGCAGGGCCCATTCTCGCTCGGGGCATGGCGAGGCCACCCGGAAAACGAGCCGCGACGATGGGGCGCGGTCGGCAGCCCCGGCGCCGGGGAGTTTCCCAGAGCAGAGTGGATGGAGGCGCCGTGGCCGGGCGTCCGCCTCCGCCGTGGCGGGCGGCCGGGGCGCCCGTGGAGGGGGCTGGCCTCTGTGGGGGAACGGAGTGATCTCTCACTCCACGGCTGGGACGAAGCTGCAAAAGGTGCCGTTGTCGCCGGGACGGTCGGGGGGACTCGTGGCGCGGGACTCAGGGTTCCCCATGCGGAGGCCCCCAGGCTCAGGCCCCTGGCAACGGAAGGCTGAGCAAGCAGGCCCGGGCCCGGGCCCGGGTTTCGGGGCTGGCCCGGCCCCAGCGGCCGGCGCCAGGGAGGGGACCCCCGGAGGCTGAGGAGCGGGAGGCGTCGGCCTCCCCGGGGCCCGCCTCCCGGAGCTCCTCCTGGCGGTGCCGGAACGCGACGACACGCGATCCCGGACAGGGCCCGGGGGGGCGGCCCTGCGGCCCTGTAGTGCCCGAAGTGTGTTCGCCGGGCGTTTTCCGGCCAATTCTCACGAGCGTTCTGCCCAAATGTGCATCGATTTGGGCAGAACGCTCGTGAGAATTGGCCGGCGTTGGGCAGCCCTGGTCAGCGCCCAGTGCCGCGTGGAGCAGGGCGCTTTCTCGCTCGGGGCATGGCGCGGCCACCCGGAAAACGCGCCGCGACGATGGGGCGCGGCCGGCGGCCCCGGCGCCGGGGAGTTTTCCCCGAGCAGAGTGGATGGAGGCGCCGTGGCCGGGCGTCCGCCTCCGCCGTGGCGGGCGGCCGGGGCGCCCGTGGAGGGGGCTGGCCTCTGTGGGGGAACGGAGTGATCTCTCACTCCACGGCTGGGACCAAGCCGCGAAAGGTGCCGTTGTCGCCGGGACGGTCGGGGGGACTCGTGGCGCGGGACTCAGGGTTCCCCATGCGGAGGCCCCCAGGCTCAGGCCCCTGGCAACGGAAGGCTGAGCAAGGAGGCCCGGGCCCAGGCCTAGCTTTCGGGGCTGGCCCGGCCCCAGCGGCCGGCGCCAGGGAGGGGACCCCCGGAGGCTGAGGAGCGGGAGGCGTCGGCCTCCCCGGGGCCCGCCTCCCGGAGCTCCTCCTGGCGGTGCCGGAACGCGACGACACGCGATCCCGGACAGGGCCCCGGGGGGGGCGGCCCTGCGGCCCTCTGGTGCCCGAAGTGTGTTCGCCGGGCGTTTTCCCGGCCAATTCTCACGAGCGTTCTGCCCAAATCGGGATCGATTTTGGCAGAACGCTCGTGAGAATTGGCCGGCGTTGGGCAGCCCTGGTCAGCGCCCAGTGCCGCGTGGAGCAGGGCCCTTTCTCGCTCGGGGCAGGCGCGGCCACCCAGAAAACGAGCCGCGACGATGGGGCGCGGCCGGCGGCCCCGGCGCCGGGGAGTTTTCCCAGAGCAGAGTGGATGGAGGCGCCGTGGCCGGGCGTCCGCCTCCGCCGTGGCGGGCGGCCGGGGCGCCCCTGGAGGGGGCTGGCCTCTGTGGGGGAACGGAGTGATCTCTCACTGCACGGCTGGGACGAAGCTGCGAAAGGTGCCGTTGTCGCCGGGGACGGTCGGGGGGACTCGTGGCGCGGGACTCAGGGTTCCCCATGCGGAGGCCCCCAGGCTCAGGCCCCTGGCAACGGAAGGCTGAGCAAGCAGGCCCGGGCCCGGGCCCGGGTTTCGGGGCTGGCCCGGCCCCAGCGGCCGGCGCCAGGGAGGGGACCCCCGGAGGCTGAGGAGCGGGAGGCGTCGGCCTCCCCGGGGCCCGCCTCCCGGAGCTCCTCCTGGCGGTGCCGGAAAGCGACGACACGCGATCCCGGACAGGGCCCCGGGGGGGCGGCCCTGCGGCCCTGTGGTGCCCGAAGTGTGTTCGCCGCGCGTTTTCCGGCCAATTCTCACGAGCGTTCTGCCCAAATCGGGATCGATTTGGGCAGAACGCTCGTGAGAATTGGCCGGGGTTGGGCAGCCCTGGTCAGCGCCCAGTGCCGCGTGGAGCAGGGCGCTTTCCTCGCTCGGGGCATGGCGCGGCCACCCGGAAAACGAGCCGCGACGATGGGGCGCGGCCGGCGGCCCCGGCGCCGGGGAGTTTTCCCCGAGCAGAGTGGATGGAGGCGCCATGGCCGGGCGTCCGCCTCCGCCGTGGCGGGCGGCTGGGGCGCCCGTGGAGGGGGCTGGCCTCTGTGGGGGAACGGAGTGATCTCTCACTCCACGGCTGGGACCAAGCCGCGAAAGGTGCCGTTGTCGCCGGGACGGTCGGGGGGACTCGTGGCGCGGGACTCAGGGTTCCCCATGCGGAGGCCCCCAGGCTCAGGCCCCTGGCAACGGAAGGCTGAGCAAGCAGGCCCGGGCCCGGGCCCGGGTTTCGGGGCTGGCCCGGCCCCAGCGGCCGGCGCCAGGGAGGGGACCCCCGGAGGCTGAGGAGCGGGAGGCGTCGGCCTCCCCGGGGCCCGCCTCCCGGAGCTCCTCCTGGCGGTGCCGGAAAGCGACGACACGCGAACCCGGACAGGGCCCCGGGGGGCGGACCTGCGGCCTGGTAGTGCCCGAAGTGTGTTCGCCGGGCGTTTTCCGGCCAATTCTCACGAGCGTTCTGCCCAAATTGGGATCGATTTGGGCAGAACGCTCGTGAGAATTGGCCGGCGTTGGGCAGCCCTGGTCAGCGCCCAGTGCCGTGTGAAGCAGGGCGCTTTCTCGCTCGGGGCATGGCGCGGCCACCCGGAAAACGAGCCGCGACGATGGGGGGAGGCCGTCGGCCCCGGCGCCGGGGTGTTTTCCCGAGCAGAGTGGATGGAGGCGCCGTAGCCGGGCGTCCGCCTCCGCTGTGGCGGGCGGCCGGGGCGCCTGTGGAGGGGGCTGGCCCTGTGGGGAAACGGAGTGATCTCTCACTTCACGGCTGGGACCAAGCCGCGAAAGGTGCCGTTGTCGCCGGGACGGTCGGGGGGACTCGTGGCGCGGGACTCAGGGTTCCCCATGCGGAGGCCCCCAGGCTCAGGCCCCTGGCAACGGAAGGCTGAGCAAGGAGGCCCGGGCCCGGGCCTAGTTTTCGGGGCTGGCACGGCACCAGCGGCCGGCGCCAGGGAGGGGACCCCCGGAGGCTGAGGAGCGGGAGGCGTCGGCCTCCCCGGGGCCCGCCTCCCGGAGCTCCTCCTGGCGGTGCCGGAACGCGACGACTCGCGATCCCGGACAGGGCCCCGGGGGGGCGGCCCTGCGGCCCTGTGGTGCCCGAAGCGTGTTCGCCGGGCGTTTTCCGGCCAATTCTCACGAGCGTTCTGCCCAAATCGGGATCGATTTGGGCAGAACGCTCGTGAGAATTGGCCGGCGTTGGGCAGCCCTGGTCAGCGCCCAGTGCCGCGTGGAGCAGGGCGCTTTCTCGCTCGGGGCATGGCGCGGCCACCCGGAAAACGAGCCGCGACGATGGGGCGCGGCCGGCGGCCCCGGCGCCGGGGAGTTTTCCCCGAGCAGAGTGGATGGAGGCGCCGTGGCCGGGCGTCCGCCTCCGCCGTGGCGGGCGGCCGGGGCGCCCGTGGAGGGGGCTGGCCTCTGTGGGGGAACGGAGTGATCTCTCACTCCACGGCTGGGACCAAGCCGCGAAAGGTGCCGTTGTCGCCGGGACGGTCGGGGGGACTCGTGGCGCGGGACTCAGGGTTCCCCATGCGGAGGCCCCCAGGCTCAGGCCCCTGGCAACGGAAGGCTGAGCAAGGAGGCCCGGGCCCAGGCCTAGCTTTCGGGGCTGGCCCGGCCCCAGCCGCCGGCGCCAGGGAGGGGACCCCCGGAGGCTGAGGAGCGGGAGGCGTCGGCCTCCCCGGGGCCCGCCTCCCGGAGCTCCTCCTGGCGGTGCCGGAACGCGACGACACGCGATCCCGGACAGGGCCCCGGGGGGGCGGCCCTGCGGCCCTCTGGTGCCCGAAGTGTGTTCGCCGGGCGTTTTCCGGCCAATTCTCACGAGCGTTCTGCCCAAATCGGGATCGATTTTGGCAGAACGCTCGTGAGAATTGGCCGGCGTTGGGCAGCCCTGGTCAGCGCCCAGTGCCGCGTGGAGCAGGGCCCTTTCTCGCTCGGGGCATGGCGCGGCCACCCAGAAAACGAGCCGCGAAAATGGGGCGCGGCCGGCGGCCCCGGCGCCGGGGAGTTTTCCCAGAGCAGAGTGGATGGAGGCGCCGTGGCCGGGCGTCCGCCTCCGCCGTGGCGGGCGGCCGGGGCGCCCGTGGGGGGGGCTGGCCTCTGTGGGGGAACGGAGTGATCTCTCACTCCACGGCTGGGACGAAGCTGCGAAAGGTGCCGTTGTCGCCGGGACGGTCGGGGGGACTCGTGGCGCGGGACTCAGGGTTCCCCATGCGGAGGCCCCCAGGCTCAGGCCCCTGGCAACGGAAGGCTGAGCAAGCAGGCCCGGGCCCGGGCCCGGGTTTCGGGGCTGGCCCGGCCCCAGCGGCCGGCGCCAGGGAGGGGACCCCCGGAGGCTGAGGAGCGGGAGGCGTCGGCCTCACCGGGGCCCGCCTCCCGGAGCTCCTCCTGGCGGTGCCGGAAAGCGACGACACGCGATCCCGGACAGGGCCCCGGGGGGGCGGCCCTGCGGCCCTGTGGTGCCCGAAGTGTGTTCGCCGCGCGTTTTCCGGCCAATTCTCACGAGCGTTCTGCCCAAATCGGGATCGATTTTGGCAGAACGCTCGTGAGAATTGGCCGGCGTTGGGCAGCCCTGGTCAGCGCCGCGTTCCGCGTGAGCAGGGCCCTTTCTCGCTCGAGGCATGTCGCGGCCACCCGCAAAACGAGCCGCGACAATGGGGCGCGGTCGGCGGCCCCGGCGCCGGGGAGTTTCCCCGAGCAGAGTGGATGGAGGCGCCGTGGCCGTGCGTCCGCCTCCGCCGTGGCAGGCGGCCGGGGCGCCCGTGGAGGGGGCTGGCCTCTGTGGGGGAACGGAGTGATCTCTCACTCCACGGCTAGGACGAAGCCGCGAAAGGTGCCGTTGTCGCCGGGACGGTCGGGGGGACTCGTGGCGCGGGACTCAGGGTTCCCCATGCGGAGGCCCCCAGGCTCAGGCCCCTGGCAACGGAAGGCTGAGCAAGCAGGCCCGGGCCCGGGCCCGGGTTTCGGGGCTGGCCCGGCCCCAGCGGCCGGCGCCAGGGAGGGGACCCCCGGAGGCTGAGGAGCGGGAGGCGTCGGCCTCCCCGGGGCCCGCCTCCCGGAGCTCCTCCTGGCGGTGCCGGAACGCGACGACACGCGATCCCGGACAGGGCCCCGGGGGGGCGGCCCTGCGGCCCTCTGGGGCCCGAAGTGTGTTCGCCGGGCGTTTTCCGGCCAATTCTCACGAGCGTTCTGCCCAAATCGGGATCGATTTGGGCAGAACGCTCGTGAGAATTGGCCGGCGTTGGGCAGCCCTGGTCAGCGCCCAGTGCCGCGTGGAGCAGGGCGCTTTCTCGCTCGGGGCATGGCGCGGCCACCCGGAAAACGAGCCGCGACGATGGGGCGCGGCCGGCGGCCCCGGCGCCGGGGAGTTTTCCCCGAGCAGAGTGGATGGAGGCGCCGTGGCCGGGCGTCCGCCTCCGCCGTGGCGGGCGGCCGGGGCGCCCGTCGAGGGGACTGGCCTCTGTGGGGGAACGGAGTGATCTCTCACTCCACGGCCGGGACCAAGCCGCGAAAGGTGCCGTTGTCGCCGGGACGGTCGGGGGGACTCGTGGCGCGGGACTCAGGGTTCCCCATGCGGAGGCTCCCAGGCTCAGGCCCCTGGCAACGGAAGGCTGAGCAAGCAGGCCCGGGCCCGGGCCTAGCTTTCGGGGCAGGCCCGGCCCCAGCGGCCGGCGCCAGGGAGGGGACCCCCGGAGGCTGAGGAGCGGGAGGCATCGGCCTCCCCGGGGCCCGCCTCCCGGAGCTCCTCCTGGCGGTGCCGGAACGCGACGACACGCGATCCCGGACAGGGCCCCGGGGGGGCAGCCCTGCGGCCCTGTGGTGCCCGAAGTGTGTTCGCCGGGCGTTTTCCGGCCAATTCTCACGAGCGTTCTGCCCAAATCGGCATCGATTTGGGCAGAACGCTCGTGAGAATTGGCCGGCGTTGGGCAGCCCTGGTCAGCGCCCAGTGCCGCGTGGAGCAGGGCCCTTTCTCGCTCGGGGCATGGCGAGGCCACCCGGAAAACGAGCCGCGACGATGGGGCGCGGTCAGCAGCCCCGGCGCCGGGGAGTTTCCCAGAGCAGAGTGGATGGAGGCGCCGTGGCCGGGCGTCCGCCTCCGCCGTGGCGGGCGGCCGGGGCGCCCGTGGAGGGGGCTGGCCTCTGTGGGGGAACGGAGTGATCTCTCACTCCACGGCTGGGACGAAGCTGCAAAATGTGCCGTTGTCGCCGGGACGGTCGGGGGGACTCGTGGCGCGGGACTCAGGGTTCCCCATGCGGAGGCCCCCAGGCTCAGGCCCCTGGCAACGGAAGGCTGAGCAAGCAGGCCCGGGCCCGGGCCCGGGTTTCGGGGCTGGCCCGGCCCCAGCGGCCGGCGCCAGGGAGGGGAACCCCGGAGGCTGAGGAGCGGGAGGCGTCGGCCTCCCCGGGGCCCGCCTCCCGGAGCTCCTCCTGGCGGTGCCGGAAAGCGACGACACGCGATCCCGGACAGGGCCCCGGGGGGGCGGCCCTGCGGCCCTGTAGTGCCCGAAGTGTGTTCGCTGGGCGTTTTCCGGCCAATACTCACGAGCGTTCTGCCCAAATCGGGATCGATTTGGGCAGAACGCTCGTGAGAATTGGCCGGCGTTGGGCAGCCCTGGTCAGCGCCCAGTGCCGCGTGGAGCAGGGCGCTTTCTCGCTCGGGGCATGGCGCGGCCACCCGGAAAACGAGCCGCGACGATGGGGCGCGTCCGGCGGCCCCGGCGCCGGGGAGTTTTCCCCGAGCAGAGTGGATGGAGGCGCCGTGGCCGGGCGTCCGCCTCCGCCGTGGCGGGCGGCCGGGGCGCCCGTGGAGG
This sequence comes from Meles meles, assembly GCF_922984935.1. NCBI lineage: Eukaryota > Metazoa > Chordata > Mammalia > Carnivora > Mustelidae > Meles > Meles meles. Next base: position 279,122 of record NW_025721176.1, on the reverse strand, counting down.
GGGCTGGCCTCTGTGGGGGAACGGAGTGATCTCTCACTCCACGGCTGGGACGAAGCCGCGAAAAGTGCCGTTGTCGCCGGGACGGTCGGGGGGACTCGTGGCGCGGGACTCAGTGTTCCCCATGCGGAGGCCCCCAGGCTCAGGCCCCTGGCAACGGAAGGCTGAGCAAGCAGGCCCGGGCCCGGGCCCGGGTTTCGGGGCTGGCCCGGCCCCAGCGGCCGGCGTCAGGGAGGGGACCCCCGGAGGCTGAGGAGCGGGAGGCGTCGGCCTCCCCGGGGCCCGCCTCCCGGAACTCCTCCTGGCGGTGCCGGAAAGCGACGACACGCGATCCCGGACAGGGCCCCGGGGGGGCCGCCCTGCGGCCCTGTGGTGCCCGAAGTGTGTTCGCCGGGCGTTTTCCGGCCAATTCTCACGAGCGTTCTGCCCAAATCAGCATCGATTTGGGCAGAACGCTCGTGAGAATTGGCCGGCGTTGGGCAGCCCTGGTCAGCGCCCAGTGCCGCGTGGAGCAGGGCGCTTTCTCGCTCGGGGCATGGCGCGGCCACCCGGAAAACGAGCCGCGACGATGGGGCGCGGCCGGCGGCCCCGGCGCCGGGGAGTTTTCCCCGAGCAGAGTGGATGGAGGCGCCGTGGCCAGGCGTCCGCCTCCGCCATGGCGGGCGGCCGGGGCGCCCGTGGAGGTGGCTGGCCTCTGTGGGGGAACGGAGTGATCTCTCACTCCACGGCTGTGACAAAGCCGCGAAAGGTGCCATTGTCGCCGGGACGGTCGGGGGGACTCGTGGCGCGGGACTCAGGGTTCCACATGCGGAGGCCCCCAGGCTCAGGCCCCTGGCAACGGAAGGCTGAGCAAGCAGGCCCGGGCCCGGGCCCGGCTTTCGGGGCTGGACGGCCCCAGCGGCCGGCGCCAGGGAGGGGACCCCCGGAGGCTGAGGAGCGGGAGTCGTCGGCCTCCCCGGGGCCCGCCTCCCGGAGCTCCTCCTGGCGGTGCCGGAACGCGACGACACGCGATCCCGCACAAAGCCCCGGAGGGGCGGCCCGGCGGCCCTGTGGTGCCCGAAGTGTGTTCGCCGGGCGTTTTCCGGCCAATTCTCACGAGCGTTCTGCCCAAATTGGGATCGATTTGGGCAGAACGCTCGTGAGAATTGGCCGGCGTTGGGCAGCCCTGGTCAGCGCCCAGTGCCGTGTGAAGCAGGGCGCTTTCTCGCTCGGGGCATGGCGCGGCCACCCGGAAAACGAGCCGCGACGATGGGGGGAGGCCGTCGGCCCCGGCGCCGGGGAGTTTTCCCGAGCAGAGTGGATGGAGGCGCCGTGGCCGGGCGTCCGCCTCCGCTGTGGCGGGCGGCCGGGGCGCCTGTGGAGGGGGCTGGCCCTGTGGGGAAACGGAGTGATCTCTCACTTCACGGCTGGGACCAAGCCGCGAAAGGTGCCGTTGTCGCCGGGACGGTCGGGGGGACTCGTGGCGCGGGACTCAGGGTTCCCCATGCGGAGGCCCCCAGGCTCAGGCCCCTGGCAACGGAAGGCTGAGTAAGCAGGCCCGGGCCCGGGCCCGGGTTTCGGGGCTGGCCCGGCCCCAGCGGCCGGCGCCAGGGAGGGGACCCCCGGAGGCTGAGGAGCGGGAGGCGTCGGCCTCCCCGGGGCCCGCCTCCCGGAGCTCCTCCTGGCGGTGCCGGAACGCGACGACACGCGATCCCGGACAGGGCCCCGGGGGGGCGGCCCTGCGGCCCTGTAGTGCCCGAAGTGTGTTCGCCGGGCGTTTTCCGGCCAATTCTCACGAGCGTTCTGCCCAAATGGGCATCGATTTGGGCAGAACGCTCGTGAGAATTGGCCGGCGTTGGGCAGCCCTGGTCAGCGCCCAGTGCCGCGTGGAGCAGGGCGCTTTCTCGCTCGGGGCATGGCGCGGCCACCCGGAAAACGAGCCGCGACGATGGGGCGCGGCCGGCGGCCCCGGCGCCGGGGAGTTTTCCCCGAGCAGAGTGGATGGAGGCGCCGTGGCCGGGCGTCCGCCTCCGCCGTGGCGGGCGGCCGGGGCGCCCGTGGAGGGGGCTGGCCTCTGTGGGGGAACGGAGTGATCTCTCACTCCACGGCTGGGACCAAGCCGCGAAAGGTGCCGTTGTCGCCGGGACGGTCGGGGGGACTCGTGGCGCGGGACTCAGGGTTCCCCATGCGGAGGCCCCCAGGCTCAGGCCCCTGGCAACGGAAGGCTGAGCAAGGAGGCCCGGGCCCAGGCCTAGCTTTCGGGGCTGGCCCGGCCCCAGCGGCCGGCGCCAGGGAGGGGACCCCCGGAGGCTGAGGAGCGGGAGGCGTCGGCCTCCCCGGGGCCCGCCTCCCGGAGCTCCTCCTGGCGGTGCCGGAACGCGACGACACGCGATCCCGGACAGGGCCCCGGGGGGGCGGCCCTGCGGCCCTGTGGTGCCCGAAGTGTGTTCGCCGCGCGTTTTCCGGCCAATTCTCACGAGCGTTCTGCCCAAATCGGGATCGATTTGGGCAGAACGCTCGTGAGAATTGGCCGGCGTTGGGCAGCCCTGGTCAGCGCCCAGTGCCGCGTGGAGCAGGGCGCTTTCTCGCTCGGGGCATGGCGCGGCCACCCGGAAAACGAGCCGCGACGATGGGGCGCGGCCGGCGGCCCCGGCGCCGGGGAGTTTTCCCCGAGCAGAGTGGATGGAGGCGCCGTGGCCGGGCGTCCGCCTCCGCCGTGGCGGGCGGCTGGGGCGCCCGTGGAGGGGGCTGGCCTCTGTGGGGGAACGGAGTGATCTCTCACTCCACGGCTGGGACCAAGCCGCGAAAGGTGCCGTTGTCGCCGGGACGGTCGGGGGGACTCGTGGCCCGGGACTCAGGGTTCCCCATGCGGAGGCTCCCAGGCTCAGGCACCTGGCAACGGAAGGCTGAGCAAGCAGGCACGGGCCCAGGCCTAGATTTCTGGGCTGGCCCGGCCCCAGAGGCCGGCGCCAGGGAGGGGACACCCGGAGGCTGAGGAGCGGGAGGCGTCGGCCTCCCCGGGGCCCGCCTCCCGGAGCTCCTCCTGGCGGTGCCGGAACGCGACGACACGCGATCCCGGACAGGGCCCCGGGGGGGCGGCCCTGCGGCCCTGTGGTGCCCGAAGTGTGTTCGCCGGGCGTTTTCCGGCCAATTCTCACGAGCGTTCTGCCCAAATCGGGATCGATTTGGGCAGAACGCTCGTGAGAATTGGCCGGCGTTGGGCAGCCCTGGTCAGCGCCCAGTGCCGCGTGGAGCAGGGCGCTTTCTCGCTCGGGGCATGGCGCGGCCACCCGGAAAACGAGCCGCGACGATGGGGCGCGGCCGGCGGCCCCGGCGCCGGGGAGTTTTCCCCGAGCAGAGTGGATGGAGGCGCCGTGGCCGGGCGTCCGCCTCCGCCGTGGCAGGCGGCCGGGGCGCCCGTGGAGGGGGCTGGAATCTGTGGGGGAACGGAGTGATCTCTCAATCCATGGCTGGGACCAAACCGCAATAGGTGCCGTTGTCGCCGGGACGGTCGGGGGGACTCGTGGTGCGGGACTCAGGGTTCCCCATGCGGAGGTCCCCAGGCTCAGGCCCCTGGCAACGGAAGGCTGAGCAAGCAGGCCCGGGTCCGGGCCTAGCTTTCGGGGCTGGCCCGGCACCAGTGGCCGGCACCAGGGAGGGGACCCCCGGAGGCTGAGGAGCGGGAGGCGTCGGCCTCCCCGGGGCCCGCCTCCCGGAGCTCCTCCTGGCGGTGCCGGAACGCGACGACACGCGATCCCGGACAGGGCCCCGGGGGGGCGGCCCTGCGGCCCTGTGGTGCCCGAAGTGTGTTCGCCGGGCGTTTTCCGGCCAATTCTCACGAGCGTTCTGCCCAAATCGGCATCGATTTGGGCAGAACGCTCGTGAGAATTGGCCGGCGTTGGGCAGCCCTGGTCAGCGCCCAGTGCCGCGTGGAGAGGGCCCTTTCTCGCTCGGGGCATGGCGAGGCCACCCGGAAAACGAGCCGCGACGATGGGGCGCGGTCAGCAGCCCCGGCGCCGGGGAGTTTCCCAGAGCAGAGTGGATGGAGGCGCCGTGGCCGGGCGTCCGCCTCCGCCGTGGCGGGCGGCCGGGGCGCCCGTGGAGGGGGCTGGCCTCTGTGGGGGAACGGAGTGATCTCTCACTCCACGGCTGGGACGAAGCTGCAAAAGGTGCCGTTGTCGCCGGGACGGTCGGGGGGACTCGTGGCGCGGGACTCAGGGTTCCCCATGCGGAGGCCCCCAGGCTCAGGCCCCTGGCAACGGAAGGCTGAGCAAGCAGGCCCGGGCCCGGGCCCGGGTTTCGGGGCTGGCCCGGCCCCAGCGGCCGGCGCCAGGGAGGGGAACCCCGGAGGCTGAGGAGCGGGAGGCGTCGGCCTCCCCGGGGCCCGCCTCCCGGAGCTCCTCCTGGCGGTGCCGGAAAGCGACGACACGCGATCCCGGACAGGGCCCCGGGGGGGCGGCCCTGCGGCCCTGTAGTGCCCGAAGTGTGTTCGCCGGGCATTTTCCGGCCAATACTCACGAGCGTTTTGCCCAAATCGGGATTGATTTGGGCAGAACGCTCGTGAGAATTGGCCGGCGTTGGGCAGCCCTGGTCAGCGCCCAGTGCCGCGTGGAGCAGGGCGCTTTCTCGCTCGGGGCATGGCGCGGCCACCCGGAAAACGAGCCGCGACGATGGGGCGCGTCCGGCGGCCCCGGCGCCGGGGAGTTTTCCCCGAGCAGAGTGGATGGAGGCGCCGTGGCCGGGCGTCCGCCTCCGCCGTGGCGGGCGGCCGGGGCGCCCGTGGAGGGGGCTGGCCTCTGTGGGGGAACGGAGTGATCTCTCACTCCACGGCTGGGACGAAGCCGCGAAAAGTGCCGTTGTCGCCGGGACGGTCGGGGGGACTCGTGGCGCGGGACTCAGTGTTCCCCATGCGGAGGCCCCCAGGCTCAGGCCCTGGCAACGGAAGGCTGAGCAAGCAGGCCCGGGCCCGGGCCCGGGTTTCGGGGCTGGCCCGGCCCCAGCGGCCGGCGTCAGGGAGGGGACCCCCGGAGGCTGAGGAGCGGGAGGCGTCGGCCTCCCCGGGGCCCGCCTCCCGGAACTCCTCCTGGCGGTGCCGGAAAGCGACGACACGCGATCCCGGACAGGGCCCCGGGGGGGCCGCCCTGCGGCCCTGTGGTGCCCGAAGTGTGGTCGCCGGGCGTTTTCCGGCCAATTCTCACGAGCGTTCTGCCCAAATCAGCATCGATTTGGGCAGAACGCTCGTGAGAATTGGCCGGCGTTGGGCAGCCCTGGTCAGCGCCCAGTGCCGCGTGGAGCAGGGCGCTTTCTCGCTCGGGGCATGGCGCGGCCACCCGGAAAACGAGCCGCGACGATGGGGCGCGGCCGGCGGCCCCGGCGCCGGGGAGTTTTCCCCGAGCAGAGTGGATGGAGGCGCCGTGGCCAGGCGTCCGCCTCCGCCATGGCGGGCGGCCGGGGCGCCCGTGGAGGTGGCTGGCCTCTGTGGGGGAACGGAGTGATCTCTCACTCCACGGCTGTGACAAAGCCGCGAAAGGTGCCATTGTCGCCGGGACGGTCGGGGGGACTCGTGGCGCGGGACTCAGTGTTCCACATGCGGAGGCCCCCAGGCTCAGGCCCCTGGCAACGGAAGGCTGAGCAAGCAGGCCCGGGCCCGGGCCCGGCTTTCGGGGCTGGACGGCCCCAGCGGCCGGCGCCAGGGAGGGGACCCCCGGAGGCTGAGGAGCGGGAGGCATCGGCCTCCCCGGGGCCCGCCTCCCGGAGCTCCTCCTGGCGGTGCCGGAACGCGACGACACGCGATCCAGCACAAAGCCCCGGAGGGGCGGCCCGGCGGCCCTGTGGTGCCCGAAGTGTGTTCGCCGGGCGTTTTCCGGCCAATTCTCACGAGCGTTCTGCCCAAATTGGGATCGATTTGGGCAGAACGCTCGTGAGAATTGGCCGGCGTTGGGCAGCCCTGGTCAGCGCCCAGTGCCGTGTGAAGCAGGGCGCTTTCTCGCTCGGGGCATGGCGCGGCCACCCGGAAAACGAGCCGCGACGATGGGGGGAGGCCGTCGGCCCCGGCGCCGGGGAGTTTTCCCGAGCAGAGTGGATGGAGGCGCCGTGGCCGGGCGTCCGCCTCCGCTGTGGCGGGCGGCCGGGGCGCCTGTGGAGGGGGCTGGCCCTGTGGGGATACGGAGTGATCTCTCACTTCACGGCTGGGACCAAGCCGCGAAAGGTGCCGTTGTCGCCGGGACGGTCGGGGGGACTCGTGGCGCGGGACTCAGGGTTCCCCATGCGGAGGCCCCCAGGCTCAGGCCCCTGGCAACGGAAGGCTGAGCAAGGAGGCCCCTGCCCGGGCCTAGTTTTCGGGGCTGGCACGGCACCAGCGGCCGGCGCCAGGGAGGGGACCCCCGGAGGCTGAGGAGCGGGAGGCGTCGGCCTCCCCGGGGCCCGCCTCCCGGAGCTCCTCCTGGCGGTGCCGGAACGCGACGACACGCGATCCCGGACAGGGCCCCGGGGGGGCGGCCTTGCGGCCCTGTGGTGCCCGAAGCGTGTTCGCCGGGCGTTTTCCGGCCAATTCTCACGAGCGTTCTGCCCAAATCGGCATCGATTTGGGCAGAACGCTCGTGAGAATTGGCCGGCGTTGGGCAGCCCTGGTCAGCGCCCAGTGTCGCGTGGAGCAGGGCCCTTTCTCGCTCGGGGCATGGCGAGGCCACCCGGAAAACGAGCCGCGACGATGGGGCGCGGTCGGCAGCCCCGGCGCCGGGGAGTTTCCCAGAGCAGAGTGGATGGAGGCGCCGTGGCCGGGCGTCCGCCTCCGCCGTGGCGGGCGGCCGGGGCGCCCGTGGAGGGGGCTGGCCTCTGTGGGGGAACGGAGTGATCTCTCACTCCACGGCTGGGACGAAGCTGCAAAAGGTGCCGTTGTCGCCGGGACGGTCGGGGGGACTCGTGGCGCGGGACTCAGTGTTCCCCATGCGGAGGCCCCCAGGCTCAGGCCCCTGGCAACGGAAGGCTGAGCAAGCAGGCCCGGGCCCGGGCCCGGGTTTCGGGGCTGGCCCGGCCCCAGCGGCCGGCGCCAGGGAGGGGACCCCCGGAGGCTGAGGAGCGGGAGGCGTCGGCCTCCCCGGGGCCCGCCTCCCGGAGCTCCTCCTGGCGGTGCCGGAACGCGACGACACGCGATCCCGGACAGGGCCCCGGGGGGGCGGCCCTGCGGCCCTGTAGTGCCCGAAGTGTGTTCGCCGGGCGTTTTCCGGCCAATTCTCACGAGCGTTCTGCCCAAATGGGCATCGATTTGGGCAGAACGCTCGTGAGAATTGGCCGGCGTTGGGCAGCCCTGGTCAGCGCCCAGTGCCGCGTGGAGCAGGGCGCTTTCTCGCTCGGGGCATGGCGCGGCCACCCGGAAAACGAGCCGCGACGATGGGGCGCGGCCGGCGGCCCCGGCGCCGGGGAGTTTTCCCCGAGCAGAGTGGATGGAGGCGCCGTGGCCGGGCGTCCGCCTCCGCCGTGGCGGGCGGCCGGGGCGCCCGTGGAGGGGGCTGGCCTCTGTGGGGGAACGGAGTGATCTCTCACTCCACGGCTGGGACCAAGCCGCGAAAGGTGCCGTTGTCGCCGGGACGGTCGGGGGGACTCGTGGCGCGGGACTCAGGGTTCCCCATGCGGAGGCCCCCAGGCTCAGGCCCCTGGCAACGGAAGGCTGAGCAAGGAGGCCCGGGCCCAGGCCTAGCTTTCGGGGCTGGCCCGGCCCCAGCGGCCGGTGCCAGGGAGGGGACCCCCGGAGGCTGAGGAGCGGGAGGCGTCGGCCTCCCCGGGGCCCGCCTCCCGGAGCTCCTCCTGGCGGTGCCGGAACGCGACGACACGCGATCCCGGACAGGGCCCCGGGGGGGCGGCCCTGCGGCCCTCTGGTGCCCGAAGTGTGTTCGCCGGGCGTTTTCCGGCCAATTCTCACGAGCGTTCTGCCCAAATCGGGATCGATTTTGGCAGAACGCTCGTGAGAATTGGCCGGCGTTGGGCAGCCCTGGTCAGCGCTCAGTGCCGCGTGGAGCAGGGCTCTTTCTCGCTCGGGGCAGGCGCGGCCACCCAGAAAACGAGCCGCGACGATGGGGCGCGGCCGGCGGCCCCAGCGCCGGGGAGTTTTCCCAGAGCAGAGTGGATGGAGGCGCCGTGGCCGGGCGTCCGCCTCCGCCGTGGCGGGCGGCCGGGGCGCCCCTGGAGGGGGCTGGCCTCTGTGGGGGAACGGAGTGATCTCTCACTCCACGGCTGGGACGAAGCCGCGAAAAGTGCCGTTGTCGCCGGGACGGTCGGGGGGACTCGTGGCGCGGGACTCAGTGTTCCCCATGCGGAGGCCCCCAGGCTCAGGCCCCTGGCAACGGAAGGCTGAGCAAGCAGGCCCGGGCCCGGGCCCGGGTTTCGGGGCTGGCCCGGCCCCATCGGCCGGCGCCAGGGAGGGGACCCCCGGAGGCTGAGGAGCGGGAGGCGTCGGCCTCCCCGGGGCCCGCGTCCCGGAGCTCCTCCTGGCGGTGCCGGAAAGCGACGACACGCGATCCCGGACAGGGCCCCGGGGGGGCGGCCCTGCGGCCCTGTGGTGCCCGAAGTGTGTTCGCCGGGCGTTTTCCGGCCAATTCTCACGAGCGTTCTGCCCAAATCGGCATCGATTTGGGCAGAACGCTCGTGAGAATTGGCCGGCGTTGGGCAGCCCTGGTCAGCGCCCAGTGCCGCGTGGAGCAGGGCCCTTTCTCGCTCGGGGCATGGCGAAGCCACCCGGAAAACGAGCCGCGACGATGGGGCGCGGTCAGCAGCCCCGGCGCCGGGGAGTTTCCCAGAGCAGAGTGGATGGAGGCGCCGTGGCCGGGCGTCCGCCTCCGCCGTGGCGGGCGGCCGGGGCGCCCGTGGAGGGGGCTGGCCTCTGTGGGGGAACGGAGAGATCTCTCACTCCACGGCTGGGACGAAGCTGCAAAAGGTGCCGTTGTCGCCGGGACGGTCGGGGGGACTCGTGGCGCGGGACTCAGGGTTCCCCATGCGGAGGCCCCCAGGCTCAGGCCCCTGGCAACGGAAGGCTGAGCAAGCAGGCCCGGGCCCGGGCCCGGGTTTCGGGGCTGGCCCGGCCCCAGCGGCCGGCGCCAGGGAGGGGAACCCCGGAGGCTGAGGAGCGGGAGGCGTCGGCCTCCCCGGGGCCCGCCTCCCGGAGCTCCTCCTGGCGGTGCCGGAAAGCGATGACACGCGATCCCGGACAGGGCCCCGGGGGGGCGGCCCTGCGGCCCTGTAGTGCCCGAAGTGTGTTCGCCGGGCATTTTCCGGCCAATACTCACGAGCGTTCTGCCCAAATCGGGATTGATTTGGGCAGAACGCTCGTGAGAATTGGCCGGCGTTGGGCAGCCCTGGTCAGCGCCCAGTGCCGCGTGGAGCAGGGCGCTTTCTCGCTCGGGGCATGGCGCGGCCACCCGGAAAACGAGCCGCGACGATGGGGCGCGTCCGGCGGCCCCGGCGCCGGGGAGTTTTCCCCGAGCAGAGTGGATGGAGGCGCCGTGGCCGGGCGTCCGCCTCCGCCGTGGCGGGCGGCCGGGGCGCCCGTGGAGGGGGCTGGCCTCTGTGGGGGAACGGAGTGATCTCTCACTCCACGGCTGGGACGAAGCCGCGAAAAGTGCCGTTGTCGCCGGGACGGTCGGGGGGACTCGTGGCGCGGGACTCAGTGTTCCCCATGCGGAGGCCCCCAGGCTCAGGCCCCTGGCAACGGAAGGCTGAGCAAGCAGGCCCGGGCCCGGGCCCGGGTTTCGGGGCTGGCCCGGCCCCAGCGGCCGGCGTCAGGAAGGGGACCCCCGGAGGCTGAGGAGCGGGAGGCGTCGGCCTCCCCGGGGCCCGCCTCCCGGAACTCCTCCTGGCGGTGCCGGAAAGCGACGACACGCGATCCCGGACAGGGCCCCGGGGGGGCCGCCCTGCGGCCCTGTGGTGCCCGAAGTGTGTTCGCCGGGCGTTTTCCGGCCAATTCTCACGAGCGTTCTGCCCAAATCAGCATCGATTTGGGCAGAACGCTCGTGAGAATTGGCCGGCGTTGGGCAGCCCTGGTCAGCGCCCAGTGCCGCGTGGAGCAGGGCGCTTTCTCGCTCGGGGCATGGCGCGGCCACCCGGAAAACGAGCCGCGACGATGGGGCGCGGCCGGCGGCCCCGGCGCCGGGGAGTTTTCCCCGAGCAGAGTGGATGGAGGCGCCGTGGCCAGGCGTCCGCCTCCGCCATTGCGGGCGGCCGGGGCGCCCGTGGAGGTGGCTGGCCTCTGTGGGGGAACGGGGTGATCTCTCACTCCACGGCTGTGACAAAGCCGCGAAAGGTGCCATTGTCGCCGGGACGGTCGGGGGGACTCGTGGCGCGGGACTCAGGGTTCCACATGCGGAGGCCCCCAGGCTCAGGCCCCTGGCAACGGAAGGCTGAGCAAGCAGGCCCGGGCCCGGGCCCGGCTTTCGGGGCTGGACGGCCCCAGCGGCCGGCGCCAGGGAGGGGACCCCCGGAGGCTGAGGACCGGGAGGCGTCGGCCTCCCCGGGGCCCGCCTCCCGGAGCTCCTCCTGGCGGTGCCGGAACGCGACGACACGCGATCCCGCACAAAGCCCCGGAGGGGCGGCCCGGCGGCCCTGTGGTGCCCGAAGTGTGTTCGCCGGGCGTTTTCCGGCCAATTCTCACGAGCGTTCTGCCCAAATTGGGATCGATTTGGGCAGAACGCTCGTGAGAATTGGCCGGCGTTGGGCAGCCCTGGTCAGCGCCCAGTGCCGCGTGGAGCAGGGCGCTTTCTCGCTCGGGGCATGGCGCGGCCACCCGGAAAACGAGCCGCGACGATGGGGCGCGGCCGGCGGCCCCGGCGCCGGGGAGTTTTCCCCGAGCAGAGTGGATGGAGGCGCCGTGGCAGGGCGTCCGCCTCCGCCGTGGCGGGCGGCCGGGGCGCCCGTGGAGGGGGCTGGCCTCTGTGGGGGAACGGAGTGATCTCTCACTCCACGGCTGGGACCAAGCCGCGAAAGGTGCCGTTGTCGCAGGGACGGTCGGGGGGACTCGTGGCGCGGGACTCAGGGTTCCCCATGCGGAGGCCCCCAGGCTCAGGCCCCTGGCAACGGAAGGCTGAGCAAGGAGGCCCGGGCCCAGGCCTAGCTTTCGGGGCTGGCCCGGCCCCAGCGGCCGGCGCCAGGGAGGGGACCCCCGGAGGCTGAGGAGCGGGAGGCGTCGGCCTCCCCGGGGCCCGCCTCCCGGAGCTCCTCCTGGCGGTGCCGGAACGCGACGACACGCGATCCCGGACAGGGCCCCGGGGGGGCGGCCCTGCGGCCCTCTGGTGCCCGAAGTGTGTTCGCCGGGCGTTTTCCGGCCAATTCTCACGAGCGTTCTGCCCAAATCGGGATCGATTTTGGCAGAACGCTCGTGAGAATTGGCCGGCGTTGGGCAGCCCTGGTCAGCGCCCAGTGCCGCGTGGAGCAGGGCCCTTTCTCGCTCGGGGCAGGCGCGGCCACCCAGAAAACGAGCCGCGACGATGGGGCGCGACCGGCGGCCCCGGCGCCGGGGAGTTTTCCCAGAGCAGAGTGGATGGAGGCGCCGTGGCCGGGCGTCCGCCTCCGCCGTGGCGGGCGGCCGGGGCGCCCGTGGAGGGGGCTGGCCTCTATGGGGGAACGGAGTGATCTCTCACTCCACGGCTGGGACGAAGCTGCGAAAGGTGCCGTTGTCGCCGGGACGGTCGGGGGGACTCGTGGCGCGGGACTCAGGGTTCCCCATGCGGAGGCCCCCAGGCTCAAGCCCCTGGCAACGGAAGGCTGAGCAAGCAGGCACGGGCCCAGGCCTAGCTTTCGGGGCTGGCCCGGCCCCAGCGGCCGGCGCCAGGGAGGGGACCCCCGGAGGCTGAGGAGCGGGAGGCGTCGGCCTACCCGGGGCCCGCCTCCCGGAGCTCCTCCTGGCGGTGCCGGAACGCGACGACACGCGATCCCGGACAGGGCCCCGGGCGGGCGGCCCTGCGGCCCTGTGGTGCCCGAAGTGAGTTCGCCGGGCGTTTTCCGGCCAATTCTCACGAGCGTTCTGCCCAAATCGGCATCGATTTGGGCAGAACGCTCGTGAGAATTGGCCGGCGTTGGGCAGCCCTGGTCAGCGCCCAGTGCCGCGTGGAGCAGGGCCCTTTCTCGCTCGGGGCATGGCGCGGCCACCCAGAAAACGAGCCGCAACGATGGGGCGCGGCCGGCGGCCCCGGCGCCGGGGAGTTTTCCCCGAGCAGAGTGGATGGAGGCACCGTGGCCGGGCGTCCGCCTCCGCCGTGGCGGGCGGCCGGGGCGCCCGTGGAGGGGGCTGGCCTCTGTGGGGGAACGGAGTGATCTCTCACTCCACGGCTGGGACGAAGCCGCGAAAGGTGCCGTTGTCGCCGGGACGGTCGGGGGGACTGGTGGCGCGGGACTCAGGGTTCCCCATGCGGAGGCCCCCAGGCTCAGGCCCCTGGCAACGGAAGGCTGAGCAAGCAGGCCCGGGCCCGGGCCCGGCTTTCGGGGCTGGCCCGGCCCCAGCGGCCGGCGCCAGGGAGGGGACCCCTGGAGGCTGAGGAGCGGGAGGCGTCGGCCTCCCCGGGGCCCGCCTCCCGGAGCTCCTCCTGGCGGTGCCGGAACGCGACGACACGCGATCCCGGACAGGGCCCCGGGGGGGCGGCCCTGCGGCCCTCTGGTGCCCGAAGTGTGTTCGCCGGGCGTTTTCCGGCCAATTCTCACGAGCGTTCTGCCCAAATCGGGATCGATTTGGGCAGAACGCTCGTGAGAATTGGCCGGCGTTGGGCAGCCCTGGTCAGCGCCCAGTGCCGCGTGGAGCAGGGCGCTTTCTAGCTCGGGGCATGGCGCGGCCACCCGGAAAACGAGCCGCGACAATGGGGCGCGGTCGGCGGCCCCGGCGCCGGGGAGTTTCCCCGAGCAGAGTGGATGGAGGCGCCGTGGCCGGGCGTCCGCCTCCGCCGTGGCGGGCGGCCGGGGCGCCCGTGGAGGGGGCTGGCCTCTGTTGGGGAACGGAGTGATCTCTCACTCCACGTCTGGGACGAAGCCGCGAAAGGTGCCATTGTCGCCGGGACGGTCGGGGGGACTCGTGGCGCGGGACTCAGGGTTCCCCATGCGGAGGCCCCCAGGCTCAGGCCCCTGGCAACGGAAGGCTGAGCAAGCAGGCCCGGGCCCGGGCCCGGCTTTCGGGGCTGGCCCGGCCCCAGCGGCCGGCGCCAGGGAGGGGACCCCCGGAGGCTGAGGAGCGGGAGGCGTCGGCCTCACCGGGGCCCGCCTCCCGGAGCTCCTCCTGGCGGTGCCGGAACGCGACGACACGCGATCCCGGACAGGGCCCCGGGGGGGCGGCCCTGCGGCCCTGTGGTGCCCGAAGTGTGTTCGCCGGGCGTTTTCCGGCCAATTCTCACGAGCGTTCTGCCCAAATCGGCATCGATTTGGGCAGAACGCTCGTGAGAATTGGCCGGCGTTGGGCAGCCCTGGTCAGCGCCCAGTTCCGCGTGAGCAGGGCCCTTTCTCGCTCGGGGCATGTCGCGGCCACCCGGAAAACGAGCCGCGACAATGGGGCGCGGTCGGCGGCCCCGGCGCCGGGGAGTTTCCCCGAGCAGAGTGGATGGAGGCGCCGTGGCCGGGCGTCCGCCTCCGCCGTGGCGGGCGGCCGGGGCGCCCGTGGAGGGGGCTGGCTTCTGTGGGGGAACGGAGTGATCTCTCACTCCACGGCTGGGACGAAGCCGCGAAAAGTGCCATTGTCGCCGGGACGGTCGGGGGGACTCGTGGCGCGGGACTCAGGGTTCCCCATGCGGAGGCCCCCAGGCTCAGGCCCCTGGCAACGGAAGGCTGAGCAAGCAGGCCCGGGCCCGGGCCCGGCTTTCGGGGCTGGCCCGGCCCCAGCGGCCGGCGCCAGGGAGGGGACCCCCGGAGGCTGAGGAGCGGGAGGCGTCGGCCTCCCCGGGGCCCGCCTCCCGGAGCTCCTCCTGGCGGTGCTGGAACGCGACGACACGCGATCCCGGACAGGGCCCCGGGGGGGCGGCCCTGCGGCCCTCTGGTGCCCGAAGTGTGTTCGCCGGGCATTTTCCGGCCAATTCTCACGAGCGTTCTGCCCAAATCGGGATCGATTTGGGCAGAACGCTCGTGAGAATTTGCCGGCGTTGGGCAGCCCTGGTCAGCGCCCAGTGCCGCGTGGAGCAGGGCGCTTTCTCGCTCGGGGCATGGCGCGGCCACCCGGAAAACGAGCCGCGACGATGGGGCGCGGCCGGCGGCCCCGGCGCCGGGGAGTTTTCCCCGAGCAGAGTGGATGGAGGCGCCGTGGCCGGGCGTCCGCCTCCGCCGTGGCGGGCGGCCGGGGCGCCCGTGGAGGGGGCTGGCCTCTGTGGGGGAACGGAGTGATCTCTCACTCCACGGCTGGGACCAAGCCGCGAAAGGTGCCGTTGTCGCCGGGACGGTCGGGGGGACTCGTGGCGCGGGACTCAGGGTTCCCCATGCGGAGGCCCCCAGGCTCAGGCCCCTGGCAACGGAAGGCTGAGCAAGGAGGCCCGGGCCCGGGCCTAGCTTTCGGGGCTGGCCCGGCCCCAGCGGCCGGCGCCAGGGAGGGGACCCCCGGAGGCTGAGGAGCGGGAGGCGTCGGCCTCTCCGGGGCCCGCCTCCCGGAGCTCCTCCTGGCGGTGCCGGAACGCGACGACACGCGATCCCGGACAGGGCCCCGGGGGAGCGGCCCTGCGGCCCTCTGGTGCCCGAAGTGTGTTCGCCGGGCGTTTTCCGGCCAATTCTCACGAGCGTTCTGCCCAAATCGGGATCGATTTTGGCAGAACGCTCGTGAGAATTGGCCGGCGTTGGGTAGCCCTGGTCAGCGCCCAGTGCCGCGTGGAGCAGGGCCCTTTCTCGCTCGGGGCATGGCGCGGCCACCCAGAAAACGAGCCGCGACGATGGGGCGCGGCCGGCGGCCCCGGCGCCGGGGAGTTTTCCCAGAGCAGAGTGGATGGAGGCGCCGTGGCCGGGCGTCCGCCTTCGCCGTGGCGGGCGGCCGGGGCGCCCGAGGAGGGGGCTGGCCTCTGTGGGGGAACGGAGTGATCTCTCACTCCACGAATGGGAAGAAGCTGCGAAAGGTGCCGATGTCGCCGGGACGGTCGGGGGGACTCGTGGCGCGGGACTCAGGGTTCCCCATGCGGAGGCCCCCAGGCTCAAGCCCCTGGCAACGGAAGGCTGAGCAAGCAGGCCCGGGCCCGGGCCCGGGTTTCGGGGCTGGCCCGGCCCCATCGGCCGGCGCCAGGGAGGGGACCCCCGGAGGCTGAGGAGCGGGAGGCGTCGGCCTCCCCAGGGCCCGCCTCCCGGAGCTCCTCCTGGCGGTGCCGGAAAGCGACGACACGCGATCCCGGACAGGGCCCCGGGGGGGCGGCCCTGCGGCCCTGTGGTGCCCGAAGTGTGTTCGCCGCGCATTTTCCGGCCAATTCTCACGAGCGTTCTGCCCAAATCGGAATCGATTTGGGCAGAACGCTCGTGAGAATTGGCCGGCGTTGGGCAGCCCGGGTCAGCGCCCAGGGCCGCGTGGAGCAGGGCGCTTTCTCGCTCGGGGCATGGCGCGGCCACCCGGAAAACGAGCCGCGACGATGGGGCGCGGCCGGCGGCCCCGGCGCCGGGGAGTTTTCCCCGAGCAGAGTGGATGGAGGCGCCGTGGCCGGGCGTCCTCCTCCGCCGTGGCGGGCGGCCGGGGCGCCCGTGGAGGGGGCTGGCCTCTGTGGGGGAACGGAGTGATCTCTCACTCCACGGCTGGGACCAAGCCGCGAAAGGTGCCATTGTCGCCGGGACGGTCGGGGGGCTCGTGGCGCGGGACTCAGGGTTCCCCATGCGGAGGCTCCCAGGCTCAGGCCCCTGGCAACGGAAGGCTGAGCAAGCAGGCACGGGCCCAGGCCTAGCTTTCGGGGCTGGCCCGGCCCCAGCGGCCGGCGCCAGGGAGGGGACCCCCGGAGGCTGAGGAGCGGGAGGCGTCGGCCTCCCCGGGGCCCGCCTCCCGGAGCTCCTCCTGGCGGTGCCGGAACGCGACGACACGCGATCCCGGACAGGGCCCCGGGCGGGCGGCCCTGCGGCCCTGTGGTGCCCGAAGTGTGTTCGCCGGGCGTTTTCCGGCCAATTCTCACGAGCGTTCTGCCCAAATCGGCATCGATTTGGGCAGAACGCTCGTGAGAATTGGCCGGCGTTGGGCAGCCCTGGTCAGCGCCCAGTGCCGCGTGGAGCAGGGCCCTTTCTCGCTCGGGGCATGGCGCGGCCACCCAGAAAACGAGCCGCAACGATGGGGCGCGGCCGGCGGCCCCGGCGCCGGGGAGTTTCCCCGAGCAGAGTGGATGGAGGCACCGTGGCCGGGCGTCCGCCTCCGCCGTGGCGGGCGGCCGGGGCGCCCGTGGAGGGGGCTGGCCTCTGTGGGGGAACGGAGTGATCTCTCACTCCACGGCTGGGACGAAGCCGCGAAAGGTGCCGTTGTCGCCGGGACGGTCGGGGGGACTCGTGGCGCGGGACTCAGGGTTCCCCATGCGGAGGCCCCCAGGCTCAGGCCCCTGGCAACGGAAGGCTGAGCAAGCAGGCCCGGGCCCGGGCCCGGCTTTCGGGGCTGGCCCGGCCCCAGCGGCCGGCGCCAGGGAGGGGACCCGTGGAGGCTGAGGAGCGGGAGGCGTCGGCCTCCCCGGGGCCCGCCTCCCGGAGCTCCTCCTGGCGGTGCCGGAACGCGACGACACGCGATCCCGGACAGGGCCCCGGGGGGGCGGCCCTGCGGCCCTCTGGTGCCCGAAGTGTGTTCGCCGGGCGTTTTCCGGCCAATTCTCACGAGCGTTCTGCCCAAATCGGGATCGATTTGGGCAGAACGCTCGTGAGAATTGGCCGGCGTTGGGCAGCCCTGGTCAGCGCCCAGTGCCGCGTGGAGCAGGGCGCTTTCTCGCTCGGGGCATGGCGCGGCCACCCGGAAAACGAGCCCCGACAATGGGGCGCGGTCGGCGGCCCCGGCGCCGGGGAGTTTCCCCGAGCAGAGTGGATGGAGGCGCCGTGGCCGGGCGTCCGCCTCCGCCGTGGCGGGCGGCCGGGGCGCCCGTGGAGGGGGCTGGCCTCTGTTGGGGAACGGAGTGATCTCTCACTCCACGTCTGGGACGAAGCCGCGAAAGGTGCCATTGTCGCCGGGACGGTCGGGGGGACTCGTGGCGCGGGACTCAGGGTTCCCCATGCGGAGGCCCCCAGGCTCAGGCCCCTGGCAACGGAAGGCTGAGCAAGCAGGCCCGGGCCCGGGCCCGGCTTTCGGGGCTGGCCCGGCCCCAGCGGCCGGCGCCAGGGAGGGGACCCCCGGAGGCTGAGGAGCGGGAGGCGTCGGCCTCCCCGGGGCCCGCCTCCCGGAGCTCCTCCTGGCGGTGCCGGAACGCGACGACACGCGATCCCGGACAGGGCCCCGGGGGGGCGGCCCTGTGGCCCTCTGGTGCCCGAAGTGTGTTCGCCGGGCGTTTTCCGGCCAATTCTCACGAGCGTTCTGCCCAAATCGGGATCGATTTGGGCAGAACGCTCGTGAGAATTGGCCGGCGTTGGGCAGCCCTGGTCAGCGCCCAGTGCCGCGTGGAGCAGGGCGCTTTCTCGCTCGGGGCATGGCGCGGCCACCCGGAAAACGAGCCTCGACGATGGGGCGCGGCCGGCGGCCCCGGCGCCGGGGAGTTTTCCCCGAGCAGAGTGGATGGAGGCGCCGTGGCCGGGCGTCCGCCTCCGCCGTGGCGGGCGGCCGGGGCGCCCGTGGAGGGGGCTGGCCTCTGTGGGGGAACGGAGTGATCTCTCACTCCACGGCTGGGACCAAGCCGCGAAAGGTGCCGTTGTCGCCGGGACGGTCGGGGGGACTCGTGGCTCGGGACTCAGGGTTCCCCATGCGGAGGCCCCCAGGCTCAGGCCCCTGGCAACGGAAGGCTGAGCAAGGAGGCCCGGGCCTGGGCCTAGCTTTCGGGGCTGGCCCGGCCCCAGCGGCCGGCGCCAGGGAGGGGACCCCCGGAGGCTGAGGAGCGGGAGGCGTCGGCCTCCCCGGGGCCCGCCTCCCGGAGCTCCTCCTGGCGGTGCCGGAACGCGACGACACGCGATCCCGGACAGGGCCCCGGGGGGGCGGCCCTGCGGCCCTCTGGTGCCCGAAGTGTGTTCGCCGGGCGTTTTCCGGCCAATTCTCACGAGCGTTCTGCCCAAATCGGGATCGATTTTGGCAGAACGCTCGTGAGAATTGGCCGGCGTTGGGCAGCCCTGGTCAGCGCCCAGTGCCGCGTGGAGCAGGGCCCTTTCTCGCTCGGGACATGGCGCGGCCACCCAGAAAACGAGCCGCGACGATGGGGCGCGGCCGGCGGCCCCGGCGCCGGGGAGTTTTCCCAGAGCAGAGTGGATGGAGGCGCCGTGGCCGGGCGTCCGCCTTCGCCGTGGCGGGCGGCCGGGGCGCCCGTGGAGGGGGCTGGCCTCTGTGGGGGAACGGAGTGATCTCTCACTCCACGACTGGGACGAAGCTGCGAAAGGTGCCGTTGTCGCCGGGACGGTCGGGGGGACTCGTGGCGCGGGACTCAGGGTTCCCCATGCGGAGGCCCCCAGGCTCAAGCCCCTGACAACGGAAGGCTGAGCAAGCAGGCCCGGGGCCGGGCCCGGGTTTCGGGGCTGGCCCGGCCCCATCGGCCGGCGCCAGGGAGGGGACCCCCGGAGGCTGAGGAGCGGGAGGCGTCGGCCTCCCCGGGGCCCGCCTCCCGGAGCTCCTCCTGGCGGTGCCGGAAAGCGACGACACGCGATCCCGGACAGGGCCCCGGGGGGGCGGCCCTGCGGCCCTGTGGTGCCCGAAGTGTGTTCGCCGCGCATTTTCCGGCCAATTCTCACGAGCGTTCTGCCCAAATCGGGATCGATTTGGGCAGAACGCTCGTGAGAATTGGCCGGCGTTGGGCAGCCCTGGTCAGCGCCCAGGGCCGCGTGGAGCAGGGCGCTTTCTCGCTCGGGGCATGGCGCGGCCACCCGGAAAATGAGCCGCGACGATGGGGCGCGGCCGGCGGCCCCGGCGCCGGGGAGTTTTCCCCGAGCAGAGTGGATGGAGGCGCCGTGGCCGGGCGTCCTCCTCCGCCGTGGCGGGCGGCCGGGGCGCCCGTGGAGGGGGCTGGCCTCTGTGGGGGAACGGAGTGATCTCTCACTCCACGGCTGGGACCAAGCCGCGAAAGGTGCCATTGTCGCCGGGACGGTCGGGGGGCTCGTGGCGCGGGACTCAGGGTTCCCCATGCGGAGGCTCCCAGGCTCAGGCCCCTGGCAACGGAAGGCTGAGCAAGCAGGCACGGGCCCAGGCCTAGCTTTCGGGGATGGCCCGGCCCCAGCGGCCGGCGCCAGGGAGGGGACCCCCGGAGGCTGAGGAGCGGGAGGCGTCGGCCTCCCCGGGGCCCGCCTCCCGGAGCTCCTCCTGGCGGTGCCGGAACGCGACGACACGCGATCCCGGACAGGGCCCCGGGCGGGCGGCCCTGCGGCCCTGTCGTGCCCGAAGTGTGTTCGCCGGGCGTTTTCCGGCCAATTCTCACGAGCGTTCTGCCCAAATCGGCATCGATTTGGGCAGAACGCTCGTGAGAATTGGCCGGCGTTGGGCAGCCCTGGTCAGCGCCCAGTGCCGCGTGGAGCAGGGCCCTTTCTCGCTCGGGGCATGGCGCGGCCACCCAGAAAACGAGCCGCAACGATGGGGCGCGGCCGGCGGCCCCGGCGCCGGGGAGTTTCCCCGAGCAGAGTGGATGGAGGCACCGTGGCCGGGCGTCCGCCTCCGCCGTGGCGGGCGGCCGGGGCGCCCGTGGAGGGGGCTGGCCTCTGTGGGGGAACGGAGTGATCTCTCACTCCACGGCTGGGACGAAGCCGCGAAAGGTGCCGTTGTCGCCGGGACGGTCGGGGGGACTCGTGGCGCGGGACTCAGGGTTCCCCATGCGGAGGCCCCCAGGCTCAGGCACCTGGCAACGGAAGGCTGAGCAAGCAGGCACGGGCCCGGGCCTAGATTTCGGGGCTGGCCCGGCCCCAGCGGCCGGCGCCAGGGAGAGGACCCCCGGAGGCTGAGGAGCGGGAGGCGTCGGCCTCCCCGGGGCCCGCCTCCCGGAGCTCCTCCTGGCGGTGCCGGAACGCGACGACACGCGATCCCGGACAGGGCCCCGGGGGGGCGGCCCTGCGGCCCTGTGGTGCCCGAAGTGTGTTCGCCGGGCGTTTTCCGGCCAATTCTCACGAGCGTTCTGCCCAAATCGGAATCGATTTGGGCAGAACGCTCGTGAGAATTGGCCGGCGTTGGGCAGCCCTGGTCAGCGCCCAGTGCCGCGTGGAGCAGGGCGCTTTCTCGCTCGGGGCATGGCGCGGCCACCCGGAAAACGAGCCGCGACGATGGGGCGCGGCCGGCGGCCCCGGCGCCGGGGAGTTTTCCCCGAGCAGAGTGGATGGAGGCGCCGTGGCCGGGCGTCCGCCTCCGCCGTGGCGGGCGGCCGGGGCGCCCGTGGAGGGGGCTGGCCTCTGTGGGGGAACGGAGTGATCTCTCACTCCACGGCTGGGACGAAGCTGCGAAAGGTGCCGTTGTCGCCGGGACGGTCGGGGGGACTCGTGGCGCGGGACTCAGTGTTCCCCATGCGGAGGCCCCCAGGCTCAGGCCCCTGGCAACGGAAGGCTGAGCAAGCAGGCACGGGCCCGGGCCCGGGTTTCGGGGCTGGCCCGGCCCCAGCGGCCGGCGCCAGGGAGGGGACCCCCGGAGGCTGAGGAGCGGGAGGCGTCGGCCTCCCCGGGGCCCGCCTCCCGGAGCTCCTCCTGGTGGTGCCGGAAAGCGACGACACGCGATCCCGGACAGGGCCCCGGGGGGGCGGCCCTGCGGCCCTGTGGTGCCCGAAGTGTGTTCGCCGCGCGTTTTCCGGCCAATTCTCACGAGCGTTCTGCCCAAATCGGGATCGATTTGGGCAGAACGCTCGTGAGAATTGGCCGGCGTTGGGCAGCCCTGGTCAGCGCCCAGTGCCGCGTGGAGCAGGGCGCTTTCTCGCTCGGGGCATGGCGCGGCCACCCGGAAAACGAGCCGCGACGATGGGGCGCGGCCGGCGGCCCCGGCGCCGGGGAGTTTTCCCCGAGCAGAGTGGATGGAGGTGCCGTGGCCGGGCGTCCGCCTCCGCCGTGGCGTGCGGCCGGGGCGCCCGTGGAGGGGGCTGGCCTCTGTGGGGGAACGTAGTGATCTCTCACTCCACGGCTGGGACCAAGCCGCGAAAGGTGACGTTGTCGCCGGGACGGTCGGGGGGACTCGTGGCGCGGGACTCAGGGTTCCCCATGCGGAGGCTCCAAGGCTCAGGCCAGCAAGCAGGCACGGGCCCAGGCCTAGCTGTCGTGGCTGGCCCGGCCCCAGCGGCCGGCGCCAGGGAGGGGACCCCCGGAGGCTGAGGAGCGGGAGGCGTCGGCCTCACCGGGGCCCGCCTCCCGGAGCTCCTCCTGGCGGTGCCGGAACGCGACGACACGCGATCCCGGACAGGGCCCCGGGGGGGCGGCCCTGCGGCCCTGTGGTGCCCGAAGTGTGATCGCCGGGCGTTTTCCGGCCAATTCTCACGAGCGTTCTGCCCAAATCGGCATCGATTTGGGCAGAACGCTCGTGAGAATTGGCCGGCTTTGGGCAGCCCTGGTCAGCGCCCAGTGCCGCGTGGAGCAGGGCCCTTTCTCGCTCGGGGCATGGCGCGGCCACCCAGAAAAAGAGCCGCAACGATGGGGCGCGGCTGGCGGCCCCGGCGCCGGGGAGTTTTCCCCGAGCAGAGTGGATGGAGGCACCGTGGCCGGGCGTCCGCCTCCGCTGTGGCGGGCGGCCGGGGCGCCCGTGGAGGGAGCTGGCCTCTGTGGGGGAACGGAGTGATCTCTCACTCCACGGCTGGGACGAAGCCGCCAAAGGTGCCGTTGTCGCCGGGACGGTCGGGGGGACTCGTGGCGCGGGACTCAGGGTTCCCCATGCAGAGGCCCCCAGGCTCAGGCCCCTGGCAACGGAAGGCTGAGCAAGCAGGCCCGGGCCCGGGCCCGGCTTTCGGAGCTGGCCCGGCCCCAGCTGCCGGCGCCAGTGAGGGGACCCCCGGAGGCTGAGGAGCGGGAGGCGTCGGCCTCCCCGGGGCCCGCCTCCCGGAGCTCCTCCTGGCGGTGCCGGAAAGCGACGACACGCGATCCCGGACAGGGCCCCAGGGGGGCGGCCCTGCGGCCCTCTAGTGCCCGAAGTGTGTTCGCCGGGCGTTTTCCGGCCAATTCTCACGAGCGTTCTGCCAAATCGGCATCGATTTGGGCAGAACGCTCGTGAGAATTGGCCGGCGTTGGGCAGCCCTGGTCAGCGCCCAGTGCCGCGTGGAGCAGGGCCCTTTCTCGCTCGGGGCATGGCGCGGCCACCCGGAAAACGAGCCGCGATGATGGGGCGCGGCCGGCGGCCCCGGCGCCGGGGAGTTTTCCCCGAGCATAGTGGATGGAGGCGCCGTGGCCGGGCGTCCGCCTCCGCCGTGGCGGGCGGCCGGGGCGCCCGTGGAGGGGGCTGGCCTCTGTGGGGGAACGGAGTGATCTCTCACTCCACGGCTGGGACCAAGCCGCGAAAGGTGCCATTGTCGCCGGGACAGTGGGGGGGACTCGTGGCGCGGGACTCAGGGTTCCCCATGCGGAGGCTCCCAGGCTCAGGCCCCTGGCAACGGAAGGCTGAGCAAGCAGGCCCGGGCCCGGGCCTAGCTTTCGGGGCTGGCCCGGCCCCAGCGGCCGGCGCCAGGGAGGGGACCCCCGGAGGCTGAGGAGCGGGAGGCGTCGGCCTCCCCGGGGCCCGCCTCCCGGAGCTCCTCCTGGCGGTGCCGGAACGCGACGACAGGCGATCCCGGACAGGGCCCCGGGGGGGCGGCCCTGCGGCCCTGTGGTGCCCGAATTGTGTTCGCCGGGCGTTTTTTCGGCCAATTCTCACGAGCGTTCTGCCCAAATCGGCATCGATTTGGGCAGAACGCTCGTGAGAATTGGCCGTCGTTGGGCAGCCCTGGTCAGCGCCCAGTTCCGCGTGAGCAGGGCCCTTTCTCGCTCGAGGCATGTCGCGGCCACCCGAAAAACAAGCCGCGACAATGGGGCGCGGTCGGCGGCCCCGGCGCCGGGGAGTTTCCCCGAGCAGAGTGGATGGAGGCGCCGTGGCCGGGCGTCCGCCTCCGCCGTGGCGGGCGGCTGGGGCGCCGGTGGAGGGGGCTGGCCTCTGTGGGGGAACGGAGTGATCTCTCACTCCACGGCTGGGACCAAGCCGCGAAAGGTGCCGTTGTCGCCGGGACAGTCGGGGGGACTCGTGGCGCGGGACTCAGGGTTCCCCATGCGGAGGCCCCCAGGCTCAGGCCCCTGGCAACGGAAGGCTGAGCAAGCAGGCCCGGGCCCGGGCCCGGGTTTCGGGGCTGGCCCGGCCCCAGCGGCCGGCGCCAGGGAGGGGACCCCCGGAGGCTGAGGAGCGGGAGGCGTCGGCCTCCCCGGGGCCCGCCTCCCGGAGCTCCTCCTGGCGGTGCCGGAACGCGACGACACGCGATCCCGGACAGGGCCCCGGGGGGGCGGCCCTGCGGCCCTGTAGTGCCCGAAGTGTGTTCGCCGGGCGTTTTCCGGCCAATTCTCACGAGCGTTCTGCCCAAATCGGGATCGATTTGGGCAGAACGCTCGTGAGAATTGGCCGGCGTTGGGCAGCCCTGGTCAGCGCCCAGTGCCGCGTGGAGCAGGGCGCTTTCTCGCTCGGGGCATGGCGCGGCCACCCGGAAAACGAGCCGCGACGATGGGGCGCGGCCGGCGGCCCCGGCGCCGGGGAGTTTTCCCCGAGCAGAGTGGATGGAGGCGCCGTGGCCGGGCGTCCGCCTCCGCCGTGGCGGGCGGCCGGGGCGCCCGTGGAGGGGGCTGGCCTCTGTGGGGGAACGGAGTGATCTCTCACTCCACGGCTGGGACCAAGCCGCGAATGGTGCCGTTGTCGCCGGGACGGTCGGGGGGACTCGTGGCGCGGGACTCAGGGTTCCCCATGCGGAGGCCCCCAGGCTCAGGCCTCTGGCAACGGAAGGCTGAGCAAGGAGGCCTGGGCCCGGTCCTAGCTTTCGGGGCTGGCCCGGCCCCAGCGGCCGGCGCCAGGGAGGGGACCCCCGGAGGCTGAGGAGCGGGAGGCGTCGTCCTCCCCGGGGCCCGCCTCCCGGAGCTCCTCCTGGGGGTGCCGGAACGCGACGACACGCGATCCCGGACAGGGCCCCGGGGGGGCGGCCCTGCGGCCCTCTGGTGCCCGAAGTGTGTTCGCCGGGCGTTTTCCGGCCAATTCTCACGAGCGTTCTGCCCAAATCGGGATCGATTTGGGCAGAACGCTCGTGAGAATTGGCCGGCGTTGGGCAGCCCTGGTCAGCGCCCAGTGCCGCGTGGAGCAGGGCGCTTTCTCGCTCGGGGCATGGCGCGGCCACCCGGAAAACGAGCCGCGACGATGGGGCGCGGCCGGCGGCCCTGGCGCCGGGGAGTTTTCCCCGAGCAGAGTGGATGGAGGCGCCGTGGCGGGGCGTCCGCCTCCGCCGTGGCGGGCGGCCGGGGCGCCTGTGGAGGGGGCTGGCCTCTGTGGGGGAACGGAGTGATCTCTCACTCCACGGCTGGGACCAAGCCGCGAAAGGTGCCGTTGTCGCCGGGACGGTCGGGGGGACTCGTGGCCCGGGACTCAGGGTTCCCCATGCGGAGGCTCCCAGGCTCAGGCACCTGGCAACCGAAGGCTGAGCAAGCAGGCACGGGCCCGGGCCTAGATTTCGGGGCTGGCCCGGCCCCAGCGGCCGGCGCCAGGGAGGGGACCCCCGGAGGCTGAGGAGCGGGAGGCGTCGGCCTCCCCGGGGCCCGCCTCCCGGAGCTCCTCCTGGCGGTGCCGGAACGCGACGACACGCGATCCCGGACAGGGCCCCGGGGGGGCGGCCCTGCGGCCCTGTGGTGCCCGAAGTGTGTTCACCGGGCGTGTTCCGGCCAATTCTCACGAGCGTTCTGCCCAAATCGGGATCGATTTGGGCAGAACGCTCCTGAGAATTGGCCGGCGTTGGGCAGCCCTGGTCAGCGCCCAGTGCCGCGTGGAGCAGGGCGCTTTCTCGCTCGGGGCATGGCGCGGCCACCCGGAAAACGAGCCGCGACGATGGGGCGCGGCCGGCGGCCCTGGCGCCGGGGAGTTTTCCCCGAGCAGAGTGGATGGAGGCGCCGTGGCCGGGCGACCGCCTCCGCCGTGGCGGGCGGCCGGGGCGCCCGTGGAGGGGGCTGGCCTCTGTGGGGGAACGGAGTGATCTCTCACTCCACGGCTGGGACGAAGCTGCGAAAGGTGCCGTTGTCGCCGGGACGGTCGGGGGGACTCGTGGCGCGGGACTCAGGGTTCCCCATGCGGAGGCCCCCAGGCTCAGGCCCCTGGCAACGGAAGGCTGAGCATGCAGGCCCGGGCCCGGGCCCGGGTTTCGGGGATGGCCCGGCACCAGCGGCCGGCGCCAGTGAGGGGACCCCCGGAGGCTGAGGAGCGGGAGGCGTCGGCCTCCCCGGGGCCCGCCTCCCGGAGCTCCTGGCGGTGCCGGAAAGCGACGACACGCGATCCTGGACAGGGCCCGGCGAGGGCGGCCCTGCGGCCCTGTGGTGCCCGAAGTGTGTTCGCCGCGCGTTTTCCGGCCAATTCTCACGAGCGTTCTGCCCAAATCGGGATCGATTTGGGCAGAACGCTCGTGAGAATTGGCCGGCGTTGGGCAGCCCTGGTCAGCGCCCAGTGCCGCGTGGAGCAGGGCGCTTTCTCGCTCGGGGCATGGCGCGGCCACCCGGAAAACGAGCCGCGACGATGGGGCGCGGCCGGCGGCCCCGGCGCTGGGGAGTTTTCCCCGAGCAGAGTGGATAGAGGCGCCGTGGCCGGGCGTCCGCCTCCGCCGTGGAGGGCGGCCGGGGCGCCCGTGGAGGGGGCTGGCCTCTGTGGGGGAACGGAGTGATCTCTCACTCCACGGCTGGGACCAAGCCTCGAAAGGTGCCGTTGTCGCCGGGACGGTCGGGGGGACTCGTGGCGTGGGACTCAGGGTTCCCCATGCGGAGGCCCCCAGGCTCAGGCCCCTGGCAACGGAAGGCTGAGCAAGGAGGTCCGGGCCCGGGCCTAGCTTTCGGGGCTGGCCCGGCACCAGCGGCCGGCGCCAGGGAGGGGACCCCCGGAGGCTGAGGAGCGGGAGGCGTCGGCCTCCCCGGGGCCCGCCTCCTGGAGCTCCTCCTGGCGGTGCCGGAAAGCGACGACACGCGATCCCGGACAGGGCCCCGGGGGGGCGGCCCTGCGGCCCTGTGGTGCCCGAAGTGTGTTCGCCGCGCGTTTTCCGGCCAATTCTCACGAGCGTTCTGCCCAAATCGGGATCGATTTGGGCAGAACGCTCGTGAGAATTGGCCGGCGTTGGGCAGCCCTGGTCAGCGCCCAGTGCCGCGTGGAGCAGGGCGCTTTCTCGCTCGGGGCATGGCGCGGCCACCAGGAAAATGAGCCGCGACGATGGGGCGCGGCCGGCGGCCCCGGCGCCGGGGAGTTTTCCCCGAGCAGAGTGGATGGAGGTGCCGTGGCCGGGAGTCCGCCTCCGCCGTGGCGGGCGGCCGGGGCGCCCGTGGAGGGGGCTGGCCTCTGTGGGGGAACGGAGTGATCTCTCACTCCACGGCTGGGACCAAGCCGCGAAAGGTGCCATTGTCGCCGGGACGGTCGGGGGGACTCGTGGCGCGGGACTCAGGGTTCCCCATGCGGAGGCTCCCAGTCTCAGGCCCCTGGCAACGGAAGGCTGAGCAAGCAGGCACGGGCCCAGGCCTAGCTTTCGGGGCTGGCCCGGCCCCAGCGGCCGGCGCCAGGGAGGGAACCCCCGGAGGCTGAGGAGCGGGAGGCGTCGGCCTCACCGGGGCCTGCCTCCCGGAGCTCCTCCTGGCGGTGCCGGAACGCGACGACACGCGATCCCGGACAGGGCCCCGGGGGGGCGGCCCTGCGGCCCTGTGGTGCCCGAAGTGTGTTCGCCGGGCGTTTTCCGGCCAATTCTCACGAGCGTTCTGCCCAAATCGGGATCGATTTGGGCAGAACGCTCGTGAGAATTGGCCGGCGTTGGGCAGCCCTGGTCAGCGCCCAGTGCCGCGTGGAGCAGGGCGCTTTCTCACTCGGGGCATGGCGCGGCCACCCGGAAAACGAGCCGCGACGATGGGGCGCGGCCGGCGGCCCCGGCGCCGGGGAGTTTTCCCCGAGCAGAGTGGATGGAGGCGCCGTGGCCGGGCGTCCGCCTCCGCCGTGGCGGTCGGCCGGGGCGCCCGTGGAGAGGGCTGGCCTCTCTGGGGGAACGGAGTGATCTCTCACTCCACGTCTGGGACCAAGCCGCGAAAGTTGCCGTTGTCGCCGGGACGGTCGGGGGGACTCGTGGCGCAGGACTCAGGGTTCCCCATGCGGAGGCTCCCAGGCTCAGGCCCCTGGAAACGGAAGGCTGAGCAAGCAGGCCCGGGCCCGGGCCTAGCTTTCGGGGCTGGCCCGGCCCCAGCGGCCGGCGCCAGGGAGGGGACCCCCAGAGGCTGAGGAGCGGGAGGCGTCGGCCTCCCCGGGGCCCGCCTCCCGGAGCTCCTCCTGGCGGTGCCGGAACGCGACGACACGCGATCCCGGACAGGGCCCCGGGGGGGCGGCCCTGCGGCCCTCTGGTGCCCGAAGTGTGTTCGCCGGGCGTTTTCCGGCCAATTCTCACGAGCGTTCTGCCCAAATCGGGATCGATTTGGGCAGAACGCTCGTGAGAATTGGCCGGCGTTGGGCAGCCCTGGTCAGCGCCCAGTGCCGCGTGGAGCAGGGCGCTTTCTCGCTCGGGGCATGGCGCGGCCACCCGGAAAACGAGCCGCGACGATGGGGCGCGGCCGGCGGCCCCGGCGCCGGGGAGTTTTCCCCGAGCAGAGTGGATGGAGGCGCCGTGGCCGGGCGTCCGCCTCCGCCGTGGCGGGCGGCCGGGGCGCCCGTGGAGGGGACTGGCCTCTGTGGGGGAACGGAGTGATCTCTCACTCCACGGCTTGGACCAAGCCGCGAAAGGTGCCGTTGTCGCCGGGACGGTCGGGGGGACTCGTGGCGCGGGACTCAGGGTTCCCCATGCGGAGGCTCCCAGGCTCAGGCCCCTGGCAACGGAAGGCTGAGCAAGCGGGCCCGGGCCCGGGCCTATATTTCGGGGCTGGCCCGGCCCCAGCGGCCGGCGCCAGGGAGGGGACCCCCGGAGGCTGAGGAGCGGGAGGCGTCGGCCTCCCCGGGGCCCACCTCCCGGAGCTCCTCCTGGCGGTGCCGGAACGCGACGACACGCGATCCCGGACAGGGCCCCGGGGGGGCGGCCCTGCGGCCCTGTGGTGCCCGAAGTGTGTTCGCCGGGCGTTTTCCGGCTAATTCTCACGAGCGTTCTGCCCAAATCGGGATCGATTTGGGCAGAACGCTCGTGAGAATTGGCCGGCGTTGGGCAGCCCTGGTCAGCGCCCAGTGCCACGTGGAGCAGGGCGCTTTCTCGCTCGGGGCATGGCGCGGCCACCCGGAAAACGAGCCGCGACGATGGGGCGCGGCCGGCGGCCCCGGCGCCGGGGAGTTTTCCCCGAGCAGAGTGGATGGAGGCGCCGTGGCCGGCCGTCCGCCTCCGCCGTGGCGGGCGGTCGGGGCGCCCGTGGAGGGGGCTGGCCTCTGTGGGGGAACGGAGTGATCTCTCACTCCACGGCTGGGACGAAGCTGCGAAAGGTGCCGTTGTCGCCGGGACGGTCGGGGGGACTCGTGGCGCGGGACTCAGGGTTCCCCATGCGGAGGCCCCCAGGCTCAGGCCCCTGGCAACGGAAGGTTGAGCAAGCAGGCCCGGGCCCGGGCCCGGGTTTCGGGCCTGGCCCGGCCCCAGCGGCCGGCGCCAGGGAGGGGACCCCCGGAGGCTGAGGAGCGGGAGGCGTCGGCCTCCCCGGGGCCCGCCTCCCGGAGCTCCTCCTGGTGGTGCCGGAAAGCGACGACACGCGATCCCGGACAGGGCCCCGGGGGGGCGGCCCTGCGGCCCTGTGGTGCCCGAAGTGTGTTCGCCGCGCGTTTTCCGGCCAATTCTCACGAGCGTTCTGCCCAAATCGGGATCGATTTGGGCAGAACGCTCGTGAGAATTGGCCGGCGTTGGGCAGCCCTGGTCAGCGCCCAGTGCCGCGTGGAGCAGGGCCCTTTCTCGCTCGGGGCATGGTGCGGCCACCCGGAAAACGAGCCGCGACGATGGGGCGCGGCCGGCGGCCCCGGCGCCGGGGAGTTTTCCCCGAGCAGAGTGGATGGAGGCGCCGTGGCCGGGCGTCCGCCTCCGCCGTGGCGGGCGGCCGGGGCGCCCGTGGAGGGGGCTGGCCTCTGTGGGGGAACGGAGTGATCTCTCACTCCACGGCTGGGACCAAGCCGCGAAAGGTGCCATTGTCGCCGGGACGGTCGGCGGGACTCGTGGCGCGGGACTCAGGGTTCCCCATGCGGAGGCTCCCAGGCTCAGGCCCCTGGCAACGGAAGGCTGAGCAAGCAGGCACGGGCCCAGGCCTAGCTTTCGGGGCTGGCCCGGCCCCAGCGGCCGGCGCCAGGGAGGGGACCCCCGGAGGCTGAGGAGCGGGAGGCGTCGGCCTCACCGGGGCCCGCCTCCCGGAGCTCCTCCTGGCGGTGCCGGAACGCGACGACACGCGATCCCGGACAGGGCCCCGGGGGGGCGGCCCTGCGGCCCTGTGGTGCCCGAAGTGTGTTCGCCGGGCGTTTTCCGGCCAATTCTCACGAGCGTTCTGCCCAAATCGGGATCGATTTGGGCAGAACGCTCGTGAGAATTGGCCGGCGTTGGGCAGCCCTGGTCAGCGCCCAGTGCCGCGTGGAGCAGGGCGCTTTCTCGCTCGGGGCATGGCGCGGCCACCCGGAAAACGAGCCGCGACGATGGGGCGCGGCCGGCGGCCCCGGCGCCGGGGAGTTTTCCCCGAGCAGAGTGGATGGAGGCGCCGTGGCCGGGCGTCCGCCTCCGCCGTGGCGGGCGGCCGGGGCGCCCGTGGAGGGGGCTGGCCTCTGTGGGGGAACGGAGTGATCTCTCACTCCACGGCTGGGACCAAGCCGCGAAAGGTGCCGTTGTCGCCGGGACGGTCGGGGGGACTCGACCGCGGGACTCAGGGTTCCCCATGCGGAGGCTCCAAGGCTCAGGCCCCTGGCAACGGAAGGCTGAGCAAGCAGTCACGGGCCCAGGCCTAGCTTTCGGGGCTGGCCCGGCCCCAGCGGCCGGCACCAGGGAGGGGACCCCCGGAGGCTGAGGAGCGGGAGGCGTCGGCCTCACCGGGGCCCGCCTCCCGGAGCTCCTCCTGGCGGTGCCGGAACGCGACGACACGCGATCCCGGACAGGGCCCCGGGGGGGCGGCCCTGCGGCCCTGTGGTGCCCGAAGTGTGTTCGCCGGGCGTTTTCCGGCCAATTCTCACGAGCGTTCTGCCCAAATCGGGATCGATTTGGGCAGAACGCTCGTGAGAATTGGCCGGCGTTGGGCAGCCCTGGTCAGCGCCTAGTGCCGCGTGGAGCAGGGCGCTTTCTCGCTCGGGGCATGGCGCGGCCACCCGGAAAACGAGCCGCGACGATGGGGCGCGGCCGGCGGCCCCGGCGCCGGGGAGTTTTCCCCGAGCAGAGTGGATGGAGGCGCCGTGGCCGGGCGTCCGCCTCCGCCGTGGCGGGCGGCCGGGGCGCCCGTGGAGGGGGCTGGCCTCTGTGGGGGAACGGAGTGATCTCTCACTCCACGGCTGGGGCCAAGCCGCGAAAGGTGCCGTTGTCGCCGGGACGGTCGGGGGGACTCGTGGCGCGGGACTCAGGGTTCCCCATGTGGAGGCTCCAAGGCTCAGGCCCCTGGCAACGGAAGGCTGAGCAAGCAGTCACGGGCCCAGGCCTAGCTTTCGGGGCTGGCCCGGCCCCAGCGGCCGGCACCAGGGAGGGGACCCCCGGAGGCTGAGGAGCGGGAGGCGTCGGCCTCACCGGGGCCCGCCTCCCGGAGCTCCTCCTGGCGGTGCCGGAACGCGACGACACGCGATCCCGGACAGGGCCCCGGGGGGGCGGCCCTGCGGCCCTGTGGTGCCCGAAGTGTGATCGCCGGGCGTTTTCCGGCCAATTCTCACGAGCGTTCTGCCCAAATCGGCATCGATTTGGGCAGAACGCTCGTGAGAATTGGCCGGCGTTGGGCAGCCCTGGTCAGCGCCCAGTGCCGCGTGGAGCAGGGCCCTTTCTCGCTCGGGGCATGGCGCGGCCACCCAGAAAACGAGCCGCAACGATGGGGCGCGGCCGGCGGCCCCGGCGCCGGGGAGTTTTCCCCGAGCAGAGTGGATGGAGGCACCGTGGCCGGGCGTCCGCCTCCGCTGTGGCGGGCGGCCGGGGCGCCCGTGGATGGGGCTGGCCTCTGTGGGGGAACGGAGTGATCTCTCACTCCACGGCTGGGACGAAGCCGCGAAAGGTGCCGTTGTCGCCGGGACGGTCGGGGGGACTCGTGGCGCGGGACTCAGGGTTCCCCATGCAGAGGCCCCCAGGCTCAGGCCCCTGGCAACGGAAGGCTGAGCAAGCAGGCCCGGGCCCGGGCCCGGGTTTCGGGGCTGGCCCGGCCCCAGCGGCCGGCGCCAGGGAGGGGACACCCGGAGGCTGAGGAGCGGGAGGCGTCGGCCTCCCCGGGGCCCGCGTCCCGGAGCTCCTCCTGGCGGTGCCGGAAAGCGACGACACGCGATCCCGGACAGGGCCCCGGGGGGGCGGCCCTGCGGCCCTGTGGTGCCCGAAGTGTGTTCGCCGCGCGTTTTCCGGCCAATTCTCACGAGCGTTCTGCCCAAATCGGGATCGATTTGGGCAGAACGCTCGTGAGAATTGGCCGGCGTTGGGCAGCCCTGGTCAGCGCCCAGTGCCGCGTGGAGCAGGGCGCTTTCTCGCTCGGGGCATGGCGCGGCCACCCGAAAAACGAGCCGCGACGATGGGGCGCGGCCGGCGGCCCCGGCGCCGGGGAGTTTTCCCCGAGCAGAGTGGATGGAGGTGCCGTGGCCGGGCGTCCGCCTCCGCCGTGGCGGGCGGCCGGGGCGCCCGTGGAGGGGGCTGGCCTCTGTGGGGGAACGGAGTGATCTCTCACTCCACGGTTGGGACCAAGCCGCGAAAGGTGCCATTGTCGCCGGGACGGTCGGGGGGACTCGTGGCGCGGGACTCAGGGTTCCCCATGCGGAGGCTCCCAGGCTCAGGCCCCTGGCAACGGAAGGCTGAGCAAGCAGGCACGGGCCCAGGCCTAGCTTTCGGGGCTGGCCCGGCCCCAGCGGCCGGCGCCAGGGAGGGGACCCCCGGAGGCTGAGGAGCGGGAGGCGTCGGCCTCACCGGGGCCCGCCTCCCGGAGCTCCTCCTGGCGGTGCCGGAACGCGACGACACGCGATCCCGGACAGGGCCCCGGGGGGGCGGCCCTGCGGCCCTGTGGTGCCCGAAGTGTGTTCGCCGGGCGTTTTCCGGCCAATTCTCACGAGCGTTCTGCCCAAATCGGGATCGATTTGGGCAGAACGCTCGTGAGAATTGGCCGGCGTTGGGCAGCCCTGGTCAGCGCCCAGTGCCGCGTGGAGCTGGGCGCTTTCTCGCTCGGGGCATGGCGCGGCCACCCGGAAAACGAGCCGCGACGATGGGGCGTGGCCGGCGGCCCCGGCGCCGGGGAGTTTTCCCCGAGCAGAGTGGATGGAGGCGCCGTGGCCGGGCGTCCGCCTCTGCCGTGGCGGGCGGCCGGGGCGCCCGTGGAGGGGGCTGGCCTCTGTGGGGGAACGGAGTGATCTCTCACTCCACGGCTGGGACCAAGCCGCGAAAGGTGCCGTTGTCGCCGGTACGGTCGGGGGGACTCGTGGCCCGGGACTCAGGGTTCCCCATGCGGAGGCTCCCAGGCTCAGGCACCTGGCAACGGAAGGCTGAGCAAGCAGGCACGGGCCCGGGCCTAGATTTCGGGGCTGGCCCGGCCCCAGCGGCCGGCGAAAGGGAGAGGACCCCCGGAGGCTGAGGAGCGGGAGGCGTCGGCCTCCCCGGTGCCCGCCTCCCGGAGCTCCTCCTGGCGGTGCCGGAACGCGACGACACGCGATCCCGGACAGGGCCCCGGGGGGGCGGCCCTGCGGCCCTGGGGTGCCCGAAGTGTGTTCGCCGGGCGTTTTCCGGCCAATTCTCACGAGCGTTCTGCCCAAATCGGCATCGATTTGGGCAGAACGTTCGTGAGAATTGGCCGGCGTTGGGCAGCCCTGGTCAGCGCCCAGTGCCGCGTGGAGCAGGGCCCTTTCTCGCTCGGGGCATGGCGCGGCCACCCAGAAAACGAGCCGCAACGATGGGGCGCGGCCGGCGGCCCCGGCGCCGGGGAGTTTTCCCCGAGCAGAGTGGATGGAGGCACCGTGGCCGGGCGTCCGCCTCCGCTGTGGCGGGCGGCCGGGGCGCCCGTGGAGGGGGCTGGCCTCTGTGGGGGAACGGAGTGATCTCTCACTCCACGGCTGGGACGAAGCCGCGAAAGGTGCCGTTGTCGCCGGGACGGTCGGGGGGACTCGTGGCGCGGGACTCAGGGTTCCCCATGCGGAGGCCCCCAGGCTCAGGCCCCTGGAAACGGAAGGCTGAGCAAGCAGGACCGGGCCCGGGCCCGGGTTTCGGGGCTGGCCCGGCCCCAGCGGCCGGCGCCAGGGAGGGGACCCCCGGAGGCTGAGGAGCGGGAGGCGTCGGCCTCCCCGCGGCCCGCGTCCCGGAGCTCCTCCTGGCGGTGCCGGAAAGCGACGACACGCGATCCCGGACAGGGCCCCGGGGGGGCGGCCCTGCGGCCCTGTGGTGCCCGAAGTGTGTTCGACGCGCGTTTTCCGGCCAATTCTCACGAGCGTTCTGC
This sequence comes from Meles meles, assembly GCF_922984935.1. NCBI lineage: Eukaryota > Metazoa > Chordata > Mammalia > Carnivora > Mustelidae > Meles > Meles meles. The sequence continues at coordinate 245,375 of NW_025721176.1, read as the reverse complement.
CCAAATCGGGATCGATTTGGGCAGAACGCTCGTGAGAATTGGCCGGCGTTGGGCAGCCCTGGTCAGCGCCCAGTGCCGCGTGGAGCAGGGCGCTTTCTCGCTCGGGGCATGGCGCGGCCACCCGGAAAACGAGCCGCGACTATGGGGCGTGGCCGGCGGCCCCGGCGCCGTGGAGTTTTCCCCGAGCAGAGTGGATGGAGGTGCCGTGGCCGGGCGTCCGCCTCCGCCGTGGCGGGCGGCCGGGGCGCCCGTGGAGGGGGCTGGCCTCTGTGGGGGAACGGAGTGATCTCTCACTCCACGGCTGGGACCAAGCCGCGAAAGGTGCCATTGTCGCCGGGACGGTCGGGGGGACTCGTGGCGCGGGACTCAGGGTTCCCAATGCGGAGGCTCCCAGGCTCAGGCCCCTGGCAACGGAAGGCTGAGCAAGCAGGCACGGGCCCAGGCCTAGCTTTCGGGGCTGGCCCGGCCCCAGCGGCCGGCGCCAGGGAGGGGACCCCCGGAGGCTGAGGAGCGGGAGGCGTCGGCCTCACCGGGGCCCGCCTCCCGGAGCTCCTCCTGGCGGTGCCGGAACGCGACGACACGCGATCCCGGACAGGGCCCCGGGGGGGCGGCCCTGCGGCCCTGTGGTGCCCGAAGTGTGTTCGCCGGGCGTTTTCCGGCCAATTCTCACGAGCGTTCTGCCCAAATCGGGATCGATTTGGGCAGAACGCTCGTGAGAATTGGCCGGCGTTGGGCAGCCCTGGTCAGCGCCCAGTGCCGCGTGGAGCAGGGCGCTTTCTCGCTCGGGGCATGGCGCGGCCACCCGGAAAACGAGCCGCGACAATGGGGCGCGGCCGGCGGCCCCGGCGCCGGGGAGTTTTCCCCGAGCAGAGTGGATGGAGGCGCCGTGGCCGGGCGTCCGCCTCCGCCGTGGCGGGCGGCCGGGGCGCCCGTGGAGGGGGCTGGCCTCTGTGGGGGAACGGAGTGATCTCTCACTCCACGGCTGGGACCAAGCCGCGAAAGGTGCCGTTGTCGCCGGGACGGTCGGGGGGACTCGTGGCCCGGGACTCAGGGTTCCCCATGCGGAGGCTCCCAGGCTCAGGCACCTGGCAACGGAAGGCTGAGCAAGCAGGCACGGGCCCGGGCCTAGATTTCGGGGCTGGCCCGGCCCCAGCGGCCGGCGCCAGGGAGAGGACCCCCGGAGGCTGAGGAGCGGGAGGCGTCGGCCTCCCCGGGGCCCGCCTCCCGGAGCTCCTCCTGGCGGTGCCGGAACGCGACGACACGCGATCCCGGACAGGGCCCCGGGGGGTCGGCCCTGCGGCCCTGTGGTGCCCGAAGTGTGTTCGCCGGGCGTTTTCCGGCCAATTCTCACGAGCGTTCTGCCCAAATCGGAATCGATTTGGGCAGAACGCTCGTGAGAATTGGCCGGCGTTGGGCAGCCCTGGTCAGCGCCCAGTGCCGCGTGGAGCAGGGCGCTTTCTCGCTCGGGGCATGGCGTGGCCACCCGGAAAACGAGCCGCGACGATGGGGCGCGGCCGGCGGCCCCGGCGCCGGGGAGTTTTCCCCGAGCAGAGTGGATGGAGGCGCCGTGGCCGGGCGTCCGCCTCCGCCGTGGCGGGCGGCCGGGGCGCCCGTGGAGGGGGCTGGCCTCTGTGGGGGAACGGAGTGATCTCTCACTCCACGGCTGGGACGAAGCTGCGAAAGGTGCCGTTGTCGCCGGGACGGTCGGGGGGACTCGTGGCGCGGGACTCAGTGTTCCCCATGCGGAGGCCCCCAGGCTCAGGCCCCTGGCAACGGAAGGCTGAGCAAGCAGGCCCGGGCCCGGGCCCGGGTTTCGGGGCTGGCCCGGCCCCAGCGGCCGGCGCCAGGGAGGGGACCCCCGGAGGCTGAGGAGCGGGAGGCGTCGGCCTCCCCGGGGCCCGCCTCCCGGAGCTCCTCCTGGTGGTGCCGGAAAGCGACGACACGCGATCCCGGACAGGGCCCCGGGGGGGCGGCCCTGCGGCCCTGTGGTGCCCGAAGTGTATTCGCCGCGCGTTTTCCGGCCAATTCTCACGAGCGTTCTGCCCAAATCGGGATCGATTTGGGCAGAACGCTCGTGAGAATTGGCCGGCGTTGGGCAGCCCTGGTCAGCGCCCAGTGCCGCGTGGAGCAGGGCGCTTTCTCGCTCGGGGCATGGCGCGGCCACCCGGAAAACGAGCCGCGACGATGGGGCGCGGCCGGCGGCCCCGGCGCCGGGGAGTTTTCCCCGAGCAGAGTGGATGGAGGTGCCGTGGCCGGGCGTCCGCCTCCGCCGTGGCGTGCGGCCGGGGCGCCCGTGGAGGGGGCTGGCCTCTGTGGGGGAACGTAGTGATCTCTCACTCCACGGCTGGGACCAAGCCGCGAAAGGTGACGTTGTCGCCGGGACGGTCGGGGGGACTCGTGGCGCGGGACTCAGGGTTCCCCATGCGGAGGCTCCAAGGCTCAGGCCCCTGGCAACGGAAGGCTGAGCAAGCAGGCACGGGCCCAGGCCTAGCTGTCGGGGCTGGCCCGGCCCCAGCGGCCGGCGCCAGGGAGGGGACCCCCGGAGGCTGAGGAGCGGGAGGCGTCGGCCTCACCGGGGCCCGCCTCCCGGAGCTCCTCCTGGCGGTGCCGGAACGCGACGACACGCGATCCCGGACAGGGCCCCGGGGGGGCGGCCCTGCGGCCCTGTGGTGCCCGAAGTGTGATCGCCGGGCGTTTTCCGGCCAATTCTCACGAGCGTTCTGCCCAAATCGGCATCGATTTGGGCAGAACGCTCGTGAGAATTGGCCGGCTTTGGGCAGCCCTGGTCAGCGCCCAGTGCCGCGTGGAGCAGGGCCCTTTCTCGCTCGGGGCATGGCGCGGCCACCCAGAAAACGAGCCGCAACGATGGGGCGCGGCCGGCGGCCCCGGCGCCGGGGAGTTTTCCCCGAGCAGAGTGGATGGAGGCACCGTGGCCGGGCGTCCGCCTCCGCTGTGGCGGGCGGCCGGGGCGCCCGTGGAGGGAGCTGGCCTCTGTGGGGGAACGGAGTGATCTCTCACTCCACGGCTGGGACGAAGCCGCGAAAGGTGCCGTTGTCGCCGGGACGGTCGGGGGGACTCGTGGCGCGGGACTCAGGGTTCCCCATGCAGAGGCCCCCAGGCTCAGGCCCCTGGCAACGGAAGGCTGAGCAAGCAGGCCCGGGCCCGGGCCCGGGTTTCGGGGCTGGCCCGGCCCCAGCGTCCGGCGCCAGGGAGGGGACCCCCGGAGGCTGAGGAGCGGGAGGCGTCGGCCTCCCCGGGGCCCGCGTCCCGGAGCTCCTCCTGGCGGTGCCGGAACGCGACGACACGCGATCCCGGACAGGGCCCCGGGGGGGCGGCCCTGCGGCCCTGTGGTGCCCGAAGTGTGTTCGCCGGGCGTTTTCCGGCCAATTCTCACGAGCGTTCTGCCCAAATCGGGATCGATTTGGGCAGAACGCTCGTGAGAATTGGCCGGCGTTGGCAGCCCTGGTCAGCGCCCAGTGCCGCGTGGAGCAGGGCGCTTTCTCGCTCGGGGCATGGCGCGGCCACCCGGAAAACGAGCCGCGACGATGGGGCGCGGCCGGCGGCCCTGGCGCCGGGGAGTTTTCCCCGAGCAGAGTGGATGGAGGCGCCGTGGCCGGGCGTCCGCCTCCGCCGTGGCGGGCTGCCGGGGCGCCCGTGGAGGGGACTGGCCTCTGTGGGGGAACGGAGTGATCTCTCACTCCACGGCTGGGACGAAGCCACGAAAGGTGCCGTTGTCGCCGGGACGGTCGGGGGGACTCGTGGCGCGGGACTCAGGGTTCCCCATGCGGAGGCTCCCAGGCTCAGGCCCCTGGCAACGGAAGGCTGAGCAAGCAGGCCCGGGCCCGGGCCTGGCTTTCGGGGCTGGCCCGGCCCCAGCGGCCGGCGCCAGGGAGCGGACCCCCGGAGGCTGAGGAGCGGGAGGCGTCGGCCTCCCCGGGGCCCGCCTCCCGGAGCTCCTCCTGGCGGTGCCGGAACGCGACGACACGCGATCCCGGACAGGGCCCCGGGGGGGCGGCCCTGCGGCCCTGTGGTGCCCGAACTGTGTTCGCCGGGCGTTTTCCGGCCAATTCTCACGAGCGTTCTGCCCAAATCGGCATCGATTTGGGCAGAACGCTCGTGAGAATTGGCCGGCGTTGGGCAGCCCTGGTCAGCGCCGCGTTCTGCGTGAGCAGGGCCCTTTCTCGCTCGAGGCATGTCGCGGCCACCCGCAAAACGAGCCGCGGCAATGGGGCGCGGTCGGCGGCCCCGGCGCCGGGGAGTTTCCCCGAGCAGAGTGGATGGAGGCGCCGTGGCCGTGCGTCCGCCTCCGCCGTGGCAGGCGGCCGGGGCGCCCGTGGAGGGGGCTGGCCTCTGTGGGGGAACGGAGTGATCTCTCACTCCACGGCTGGGACGAAGCCGCGAAAGGTGCCGTTGTCGCCGGGACGGTCGGGGGGACTCGTGGCGCGGGACTCAGGGTTCCCCATGCGGAGGCCCCCAGGCTCAGGCCCCTGGCAACGGAAGGCTGAGCAAGCAGGCCCGGGCCCGGGCCCGGGTTTCGGGGCTGGCCCGGCCCCAGCGGCCGGCGCCAGGGAGGGGACCCCCGGAGGCTGAGGAGCGGGAGGCGTCGGCCTCCCCGGGGCCCGCCTCCCGGAGCTCCTCCTGGCGGTGCCGGAACGCGACGACACGCGATCCCGGACAGGGCCCCGGGGGGGCGGCCAGCGGCCCTCTGTGGCCCGAAGTGTGTTCGCCGGGCGTTTTCCGGCCAATTCTCACGAGCGTTCTGCCCAAATCGGGATCGATTTGGGCAGAACGCTCGTGAGAATTGGCCGGCGTTGGGCAGCCCTGGTCAGCGCCCAGTGCCGCGTGGAGCAGGGCGCTTTCTCGCTCGGGGCATGGCGCGGCCACCCGGAAAACGAGCCGCGAAGATGGGGCGCGGCCGGCGGCCCCGGCGCCGGGGAGTTTTCCCCGAGCAGAGTGGATGGAGGCGCCGTGGCCGGGCGTCCGCCTCCGCCGTGGCGGGCGGCCGGGGCGCCCGTCGAGGGGACTGGCCTCTGTGGGGGAACGGAGTGATCTCTCACTCCACGGCCGGGACCAAGCCGCGAAAGGTGCCGTTGTCGCCGGGACAGTCGGGGGGACTCGTGGCGCGGGACTCAGGGTTCCCCATGCGGAGGCTCCCAGGCTCAGGCCCCTGGCAACGGAAGGCTGAGCAAGCAGGCCCGGGCCCGGGCCTAGCTTTCGGGGCTGGCCCGGCCCCAGCGGCCGGCGCCAGGGAGGGGACCCCCGGAGGCTGAGGAGCGGGAGGCGTCGGCCTCCCCGGGGCCCGCCTCCCGGAGCTCCTCCTGGCGGTGCCGGAACGCGACGACACGCGATCCCGGACAGGGCCCCGGGGGGGCGGCCCTGCGGCCCTGTGGTGCCCGAGCTGTGTTCGCCGGGCGGTTTCCGGCCAATTCTCACGAGCGTTCTGCCCAAATCGGCATCGATTTGGGCAGAACGCTCGTGAGAATTGGCCGGCGTTGGGCAGCCCTGGTCAGCGCCCAGTTCCGCGTGAGCAGGGCCCTTTCTCTCTCGAGACATGTCGCGGCCACCCGGAAAATGAGCCGCGACAATGGGGCGCGGTCGGCGGCCCCGGCGCCGGGGAGTTTCCCCGAGCAGAGTGGATGGAGGCGCCGTGGCCGTGCGTCCGCCTCCGCCGTGGCGGGCGGCTGGGGCGCCCGTGGAGGGGGCTGGCCTCTGTGGGGGAACGGAGTGATCTCTCACTCCACGGCTGGGACCAAGCCGCGAAAGGTGCCGTTGTCGCCGGGACGGTCGGGGGGACTCGTGGCGCGGGACTCAGGGTTCCCCATGCGGAGGCCCCCAGGGTCAGGCCCCTGGCAACGGAAGGCTGAGCAAGCAGGCCCGGGCCTGGGCCCGGGTTTCGGGGCTGGCCCGGCCCCAGCGGCCGGCGCCAGGGAGGGGAACCCCGGAGGCTGAGGAGCGGGAGGCGTCGGCCTCCCCGGGGCCCGCCTCCCGGAGCTCCTCCTGGCGGTGCCGGAAAGCGACGACACGCGATCCCGGACAGGGCCCCGGGGGGCGGACCTGCGGCCTGGTAGTGCCCGAAGTGTGTTCGCCGGGCGTTTTCCGGCCAATTCTCACGAGCGTTCTGCCCAAATCGGGATCGATTTGGGCAGAACGCTCGTGAGAATTGGCCGGCGTTGGGCAGCCCTGGTCAGCGCCCAGTGCCGTGTGAAGCAGGGCGCTTTCTCGCTCGGGGCATGGCGCGGCCACCCGGAAAACGAGCCGCGACGATGGGGGGAGGCCGTCGGCCCCGGCGCCGGGGAGTTTTCCCGAGCAGAGTGGATGGAGGCGCCGTGGCCGGGCGTCCGCCTCCGCTGTGGCGGGCGGCCGGGGCGCCTGTGGAGGGGGCTGGCCCTGTGGGGAAACGGAGTGATCTCTCACTTCACGGCTGGGACCAAGCCGCGAAAGGTGCCGTTGTCGCCGGGACGGTCGGGGGGACTCGTGGCGCGGGACTCAGGGTTCCCCATGCGGAGGCCCCCAGGCTCAGGCCCCTGGCAACGGAAGGCTGAGCAAGCAGGCCCGGGCCCGGGCCCGGGTTTCGGGGCTGGCCCGGCCCCAGCGGCCGGCGCCAGGGAGGGGACCCCCGGAGGCTGAGGAGCGGGAGGCGTCGGCCTCCCCGGGGCCCGCCTCCCGGAGCTCCTCCTGGCGGTGCCGGAACGCGACGACTCGCGATCCCGGACAGGGCCCCAGGGGGGCGGCCCTGCGGCCCTGTGGTGCCCGAAGCGTGTTCGCCGGGCGTTTTCCGGCCAATTCTCACGAGCGTTCTGCCCAAATCGGCATCGATTTGGGCAGAACGCTCGTGAGAATTGGCCGGCGTTGGGCAGCCCTGGTCAGCGCCCAGTGCCGCGTGGAGCAGGGCCCTTTCTCGCTCGGGGCATGGCGAGGCCACCCGGAAAACGAGCCGCGACGATGGGGCGCGGTCGGCAGCCCCGGCGCCGGGGAGTTTCCCAGAGCAGAGTGGATGGAGGCGCCGTGGCCGGGCGTCCGCCTCCGCCGAGGCGGGCGGCCGGGGCGCCCGTGGAGGGGGCTGGCCTCTGTGGGGGAACGGAGTGATCTCTCACTCCACGGCTGGGACGAAGCTGCAAAAGGTGCCGTTGTCGCCGGGACGGTCGGGGGGACTCGTGGCGCGGGACTCAGGGTTCCCCATGCGGAGGCCCCCAGGCTCAGGCCCCTGGCAACGGAAGGCTGAGCAAGCAGGCCCGGGCCCGGGCCCGGGTTTCGGGGCTGGCCCGGCCCCAGCGGCCGGCGCCAGGGAGGGGACCCCCGGAGGCTGAGGAGCAGGAGGCGTCGGCCTCCCCGGGGCCCGCCTCCCGGAGCTCCTCCTGGCGGTGCCGGAACGCGACGACACGCGATCCCGGACAGGGCCCCGGGGGGGCGGCCCTGCGGCCCTGTAGTGCCCGAAGTGTGTTCGCCGGGCGTTTTCCGGCCAATTCTCACGAGCGTTCTGCCCAAATGGGCATCGATTTGGGCAGAACGCTCGTGAGAATTGGCCGGCGTTGGGCAGCCCTGGTCAGCGCCCAGTGCCGCGTGGAGCAGGGCGCTTTCTCGCTCGGGGCATGGCGCGGCCACCCGGAAAACGAGCCGCGACGATGGGGCGCGGCCGGCGGCCCCGGCGCCGGGGAGTTTTCCCCGAGCAGAGTGGATGGAGGCGCCGTGGCCGGGCGTCCGCCTCCGCCGTGGCGGGCGGCCGGGGCGCCCGTGGAGGGTGCTGGCCTCTGTGGGGGAACGGAGTGATCTCTCACTCCACGGCTGGGACCAAGCCGCGAAAGGTGCCGTTGTCGCCGGGACGGTCGGGGGGACTCGTGGCGCGGGACTCAGGGTTCCCCATGCGGAGGCCCCCAGGCTCAGGCCCCTGGCAACGGAAGGCTGAGCAAGGAGGCCCGGGCCCAGGCCTAGCTTTCGGGGCTGGCCCGGCCCCAGCCGCCGGCGCCAGGGAGGGGACCCCCGGAGGCTGAGGAGCGGGAGGCGTCGGCCTCCCCGGGGCCCGCCTCCCGGAGCTCCCCCTGGCGGTGCCGGAACGCGACGACACGCGATCCCGGACAGGGCCCCGGGGGGGCGGCCCTGCGGCCCTCTGGTGCCCGAAGTGTGTTCGCCGGGCGTTTTCCGGCCAATTCTCACGAGCGTTCTGCCCAAATCGTGATCGATTTTGGCAGAACGCTCGTGAGAATTGGCCGGCGTTGGGCAGCCCTGGTCAGCGCCCAGTGCCGCGTGGAGCAGGGCCCTTTCTCGCTCGGGGCATGGCGCGGCCACCCAGAAAACGAGCCGCGACAATGGGGCGCGGCCGGCGGCCCCGGCGCCGGGGAGTTTTCCCAGAGCAGAGTGGATGGAGGCGCCGTGGCCGGGAGTCCGCCTCCGCCGTGGCGGGCGGCCGGGGCGCCCGTGGAGGGGGCTGGCCTCTGTGGGGGAACGGAGTGATCTCTCACTCCACGGCTGGGACGAAGCTGCGAAAGGTGCCGTTGTCGCCGGGACGGTCGGGGGGACTCGTGGCGCGGGACTCAGGGTTCCCCATGCGGAGGCCCCCAGGCTCAGGCCCCTGGCAACGGAAGGCTGAGCAAGCAGGCCCGGGCCCGGGCCCGGGTTTCGGGGCTGGCCCGGCCCCAGCGTCCGGCGCCAGGGAGGGGACCCCCGGAGGCTGAGGAGCGGGAGGCGTCGGCCTCCCCGGGGCCCGCGTCCCGGAGCTCCTCCTGGCGGTGCCGGAAAGCGACGACACGCCATCCCGGACAGGGCCCCGGGGGGGCGGCCCTGCGGCCCTGTGGTGCCCGAAGTGTGTTCGCCGGGCGTTTTCCGGCCAATTCTCACGAGCGTTCTGCCCAAATCGGGATCGATTTGGGCAGAACGCTCGTGAGAATTGGCCGGCGTTGGCAGCCCTGGTCAGCGCCCAGTGCCGCGTGGAGCAGGGCGCTTTCTCGCTCGGGGCATGGCGCGGCCACCCGGAAAACGAGCCGCGACGATGGGGCGCGGCCGGCGGCCCTGGCGCCGGGGAGTTTTCCCCGAGCAGAGTGGATGGAGGCGCCGTGGCCGGGCGTCCGCCTCCGCCGTGGCGGGCTGCCGGGGCGCCCGTGGAGGGGACTGGCCTCTGTGGGGGAACGGAGTGATCTCTCACTCCACGGCTGGGACGAAGCCACGAAAGGTGCCGTTGTCGCCGGGACGGTCGGGGGGACTCGTGGCGCGGGACTCAGGGTTCCCCATGCGGAGGCTCCCAGGCTCAGGCCCCTGGCAACGGAAGGCTGAGCAAGCAGGCCCGGGCCCGGGCCTGGCTTTCGGGGCTGGCCCGGCCCCAGCGGCCGGCGCCAGGGAGCGGACCCCCGGAGGCTGAGGAGCGGGAGGCGTCGGCCTCCCCGGGGCCCGCCTCCCGGAGCTCCTCCTGGCGGTGCCGGAACGCGACGACACGCGATCCCGGACAGGGCCCCGGGGGGGGCGGCCCTGCGGCCCTGTGGTGCCCGAACTGTGTTCGCCGGGCGTTTTCCGGCCAATTCTCACGAGCGTTCTGCCCAAATCGGCATCGATTTGGGCAGAACGCTCGTGAGAATTGGCCGGCGTTGGGCAGCCCTGGTCAGCGCCGCGTTCTGCGTGAGCAGGGCCCTTTCTCGCTCGAGGCATGTCGCGGCCACCCGCAAATCGAGCCGCGACAATGGGGCGCGGTCGGCGGCCCCGGCGCCGGGGAGTTTCCCCGAGCAGAGTGGATGGAGGCGCCGTGGCCGTGCGTCCGCCTCCGCCGTGGCAGGCGGCCGGGGCGCCCGTGGAGGGGGCAGGCCTCTGTGGGGGAACGGAGTGATCTCTCACTCCACGGCTGGGACGAAGCCGCGAAAGGTGCCGTTGTCGCCGGGACGGTCGGGGGGACTCGTGGCGCGGGACTCAGGGTTCCCCATGCGGAGGCCCCCAGGCTCAGGCCCCTGGCAACGGAAGGCTGAGCAAGCAGGCCCGGGCCCGGGCCCGGGTTTCGGGGCTGGCCCGGCCCCAGCGGCCGGCGCCAGGGAGGGGACCCCCGGAGGCTGAGGAGCGGGAGGCGTCGGCCTCCCCGGGGCCCGCCTCCCGGAGCTCCTCCTGGCGGTGCCGGAACGCGACGACACGCGATCCCGGACAGGGCCCCGGGGGGGCGGCCAGCGGCCCTCTGGGGCCCGAAGTGTGTTCGCCGGGCGTTTTCCGGCCAATTCTCACGAGCGTTCTGCCCAAATCGGGATCGATTTGGGCAGAACGCTCGTGAGAATTGGCCGGCGTTGGGCAGCCCTGGTCAGCGCCCAGTGCCGCGTGGAGCAGGGCGCTTTCTCGCTCGGGGCATGGCGCGGCCACCCGGAAAACGAGCCGCGAAGATGGGGCGCGGCCGGCGGCCCCGGCGCCGGGGAGTTTTCCCCGAGCAGAGTGGATGGAGGCGCCGTGGCCGGGCGTCCGCCTCCGCCGTGGCGGGCGGCCGGGGCGCCCGTGGAGGGGGCTGGCCTCTGTGGGGGAACGGAGTGATCTCTCACTCCACGGCTGGGAGGAAGCCGCGAAAGTTGCCGTTGTCGCCGGGACGGTCGGGGGGACTCGTGGCGCGGGACTCAGGGTTCCCCATGCGGAGGCCCCCAGGCTCAGGCCCCTGGCAACGGAAGGCTTTGCAAGCAGGCCCGGGCCCGGGCCCGGGTTTCGGGGCTGGCCCGGCCCCAGCGGCCGGCGCCAGGGAGGGGAACCCCGGAGGCTGAGGAGCGGGAGGCGTCGGCCTCCCCGGGGCCCGCCTCCCGGAGCTCCTCCTGGCGGTGCCGGAAAGCGACGACACGCGATCCCGGACAGGGCCCCGGGGGGGCGGCCCTGCGGCCCTGTAGTGCCCGAAGTGTGTTCGCCGGGCGTTTTCCGGCCAATTCTCACGAGCGTTCTGCCCATATCGGGATCGATTTGGGCAGAACGCTCGTGAGAATTGGCCGGCGTTGGGCAGCCCTGTTCAACGCCCAGTGCCGCGTGGAGCAGGGCGCTTTCTCGCTCGGGGCATGGCGCGGCCACCCGGAAAACGAGCCGCGACGATGGGGCGCGGCCGGCGGCCCCGGCGCCGGGGAGTTTTCCCCGAGCAGAGTGGATGGAGGCGCCGTGGCCGGGCGTCCGCCTCCGCCGTGGCGGGCGGCCGGGGCGCCCGTCGAGGGGACTGGCCTCTGTGGGGGAACGGAGTGATCTCTCACTGCACGGCCGGGACCAAGCCGCGAAAGGTGCCGTTGTCGCCGGGACAGTCGGGGGGACTCGTGGCGCGGGACTCAGGGTTCCCCATGCGGAGGCTCCCAGGCTCAGGCCCCTGGCAACGGAAGGCTGAGCAAGCAGGCCCGGGCCCGGGCCTAGCTTTCGGGGCTGGCCCGGCCCCAGCGGCCGGCGCCAGGGAGGGGACCCCCGGAGGCTGAGGAGCGGGAGGCGTCGGCCTCCCCGGGGCCCGCCTCCCGGAGCTCCTCCTGGCGGTGCCGGAACGCGACGACACGCGATCCCGGACAGGGCCCCGGGGGGGCGGCCCTGCGGCCCTGTGGTGCCCGAACTGTGTTCGCCGGGCGTTTTCCGGCCAATTCTCACGAGCGTTCTGCCCAAATCGGCATCGATTTGGGCAGAACGCTCGTGAGAATTGGCCGGCGTTGGGCAGCCCTGGTCAGCGCCCAGTTCCGCGTGAGCAGGGCCCTTTCTCTCTCGAGGCATGTCGCGGCCACCCGGAAAATGAGCCGCGACAATGGGGCGCGGTCGGCGGCCCCGGCGCCGGGGAGTTTCCCCGAGCAGAGTGGATGGAGGCGCCGTGGCCGTGCGTCCGCCTCCGCCGTGGCGGGCGGCTGGGGCGCCCGTGGAGGGGGCTGGCCTCTGTGGGGGAACGGAGTGATCTCTCACTCCACGGCTGGGACCAAGCCGCGAAAGGTGCCGTTGTCGCCGGGACGGTCGGGGGGACTCGTGGCGCGGGACTCAGGGTTCCCCATGCGGAGGCCCCCAGGCTCAGGCCCCTGGCAACGGAAGGCTGAGCAAGGAGGCCCGGGCCCAGGCCTAGCTTTCGGGGCTGGCCCGGCCCCAGCCGCCGGCGCCAGGGAGGGGACCCCCGGAGGCTGAGGAGCGGGAGGCGTCGGCCTCCCCGGGGCCCGCCTCCCGGAGCTCCTCCTGGCGGTGCCGGAACGCGACGACACGCGATCCCGGACAGGGCCCCGGGGGGGCGGCCCTGCGGCCCTCTGGTGCCCGAAGTGTGTTCGCCGGGCGTTTTCCGGCCAATTCTCACGAGCGTTCTGCCCAAATCGTGATCGATTTTGGCAGAACGCTCGTGAGAATTGGCCGGCGTTGGGCAGCCCTGGTCAGCGCCCAGTGCCGCGTGGAGCAGGGCCCTTTCTCGCTCGGGGCAGGCGCGGCCACCCAGAAAACGAGCCGCGACAATGGGGCGCGGCCGGCGGCCCCGGCGCCGGGGAGTTTTCCCAGAGCAGAGTGGATGGAGGCGCCGTGGCCGGGCGTCCGCCTCCGCCGTGGCGGGCGGCCGGGGCGCCCGTGGAGGGGGCTGGCCTCTGTGGGGGAACGGAGTGATCTCTCACTCCACGGCTGGGACGAAGCTGCGAAAGGTGCCGTTGTCGCCGGGACGGTCGGGGGGACTCGTGGCGCGGGACTCAGGGTTCCCCATGCGGAGGCCCCCAGGCTCAGGCCCCTGGCAACGGAAGGCTGAGCAAGCAGGCCCAGGCCCGGGCCCGGCTATTGGGGCTGCTCCGGCCACGGCGGCCGGCGCCAGGGAGGGGACCCCCGGAGGCTGAGGAGCGGGAGGCGTCGGCCTCCCCGGGGCCCGCCTCCCGGAGCTCCTCCTGGCGGTGCCGGAAAGCGACGACACGCGATCCCGGACAGGGCCCCGGGGGGGCGGCCCTGCGGCCCTGTGGTGCCCGAAGTGTGTTCGCCGCGCGTTTTCCCGGCCAATTCTCACGAGCGTTCTGCCCAAATCGGGATCGATTTTGGCAGAACGCTCGTGAGAATTGGCCGGCGTTGGGCAGCCCTGGTCAGCGCCGCGTTCCGCGTGAGCAGGGCCCTTTCTCGCTCGAGGCATGTCGCGGCCACCCGCAAAACGAGCCGCGACAATGGGGCGCGGTCGGCGGCCCCGGCGCCGGGGAGTTTCCCCGAGCAGAGTGGATGGAGGCGCCGTGGCCGTGCGTCCGCCTCCGCCGTGGCAGGCGGCCGGGGCGCCCGTGGAGGGGGCTGGCCTCTGTGGGGGAACGGAGTGATCTCTCACTCCACGGCTGGGACGAAGCCGCGAAAGGTGCCGTTGTCGCCGGGACGGTCGGGGGGACTCGTGGCGCGGGACTCAGGGTTCCCCATGCGGAGGCCCCCAGGCTCAGGCCCCTGGCAACGGAAGGCTGAGCAAGCAGGCCCGGGCCCGGGCCCGGGTTTCGGGGCTGGCCCGGCCCCAGCGGCCGGCGCCAGGGAGGGGACCCCCGGAGGCTGAGGAGCGGGAGGCGTCGGCCTCCCCGGGGCCCGCCTCCCGGAGCTCCTCCTGGCGGTGCCGGAACGCGACGACACGCGATCCCGGACAGGGCCCCGGGGGGGCGGCCCTGCGGCCCTCTGGGTCCCGAAGTGTGTTCGCCGGGCGTTTTCCGGCCAATTCTCACGAGCGTTCTGCCCAAATCGGGATCGATTTGGGCAGAACGCTCGTGAGAATTGGCCGGCGTTGGGCAGCCCTGGTCAGCGCCCAGTGCCGCGTGGAGCAGGGCGCTTTCTCGCTCGGGGCATGGCGCGGCCACCCGGAAAACGAGCCGCGAAGATGGGGCGCGGCCGGCGGCCCCCGGCGCCGGGGAGTTTTCCCCGAGCAGAGTGGATGGAGGCGCCGTGGCCGGGCGTCCGCCTCCGCCGTGGCGGGCGGCCGGGGCGCCCGTGGAGGGGGCTGGCCTCTGTGGGGGAACGGAGTGATCTCTCACTCCACGGCTGGGATGAAGCCGCGAAAGTTGCCGTTGTCGCCGGGACGGTCGGGGGGACTCGTGGCGCGGGACTCAGGGTTCCCCATGCGGAGGCCCCCAGGCTCAGGCCCCTGGCAACGGAAGGCTGAGCAAGCAGGCCCGGGCCCGGGCCCGGGTTTCGGGGCTGGCCCGGCCCCAGCGGCCGGCGCCAGGGAGGGGAACCCCGGAGGCTGAGGAGCGGGAGGCGTCGGCCTCCCCGGGGCCCGCCTCCCGGAGCTCCTCCTGGCGGTGCCGGAAAGCGACGACACGCGATCCCGGACAGGGCCCCGGGGGGGCGGCCCTGCGGCCCTGTAGTGCCCGAAGTGTGTTCGCCGGGCGTTTTCCGGCCAATTCTCACGAGCGTTCTGCCCAAATCGGGATCGATTTGGGCAGAACGCTCGTGAGAATTGGCCGGCGTTGGGCAGCCCTGGTCAGCGCCCAGTGCCGCGTGGAGCAGGGCGCTTTCTCGCTCGGGGCATGGCGCGGCCACCCGGAAAACGAGCCGCGACGATGGGGCGTGGCCGGCGGCCCCGGCGCCGGGGAGATTTCCCCGAGCAGAGTGGATGGAGGCGCCGTGGCCGGGCGTCCGCCTCCGCCGTGGCGGGCGGCCGGGGCGCCCGTGGAGGGGACTGGCCTCTGTGGGGGAACGGAGTGATCTCTCACTCCACGGCTGGGACCAAGCCGCGAAAGGTGCCGTTGTCGCCGGGACGGTCGGGGGGACTCGTGGCGCGGGACTCAGGGTTCCCCATGCAGAGGCTCCCAGGCGCAGGCCCCTGGCAACGGAAGGCTGAGCAAGCAGGCCCGGGCCCGGGCCTAGCTTTCGGGGCTGGCCCGGCCCCAGCGGCCGGCGCCAGGGAGGAGACCCCCGGAGGCTGAGGAGCGGGAGGCGTCGGCCTCCCCGGGGCCCGCCTCCCGGAGCTCCTCCTGGCGGTGCCGGAACGCGACGACACGCGATCCCGGACAGGGCCCCGGGGGGGCGGCCCTGCGGCCCTGTAGTGCACGAAGTGTGTTCGCCGGGCGTTTTCCGGCCAATTCTCACGAGCGTTCTGCCCAAATCGGGATCGATTTGGGCAGAACGCTCGTGAGAATTGGCCGGCGTTGGGCAGCCCTGGTCAGCGCCCAGTGCCGCGTGGAGCAGGGCGCTTTCTCGCTCGGGGCATGGCGCGGCCACCCGGAAAACGAGCCGCGACGATGGGGCGCGGCCGGCGGCCCCGGCGCCGGGGAGTTTTCCCCGAGCAGAGTGGATGGAGGCGCCGTGGCCGGGCGTCCGCCTCCGCCGTGGCGGGCGGCCGGGGCGCCCGTCGAGGGGACTGGCCTCTGTGGGGGAACGGAGTGATCTCTCACTCCACGGCCGGGACCAAGCCGCGAAAGGTGCCGTTGTCGCCGGGACGGTCGGGGGGACTCGTGGCGCGGGACTCAGGGTTCCCCATGCGGAGGCTCCCAGGCTCAGGCCCCTGGCAACGGAAGGCTGAGCAAGCAGGCCCGGGCCCGGGCCCGGGTTTCGGGGCTGGCCCGGCCCCAGCGGCCGGCGCCAGGGAGGGGACCCCCGGAGGCTGAGGAGCGGGAGGCGTCGGCCTCCCCGGGGCCCGCCTCCCGGAGCTCCTCCTGGCGGTGCCGGAACGCGACGACACGCGATCCCGGACAGGGTCCCGGGGGGGCGGCCCTGCGGCCCTGTAGTGCCCGAAGTGTTTTCGCCGGGCGTTTTCCGGCCAATTCTCACGAGCGTTCTGCCCAAATGGGTATCGATTTGGGCAGAACGCTCGTGAGAATTGGCCGGCGTTGGGCAGCCCTGGTCAGCGCCCAGTGCCGCGTGGAGCAGGGCGCTTTCTCGCTCGGGGCATGGCGCGGCCACCCGGAAAACGAGCCGCGACGATGGGGCGCGGCCGGCGGCCCCGGCGCCGGGGAGTTTTCCCCGAGCAGAGTGGATGGAGGCGCCGTGGCCGGGCGTCCGCCTCCGCCGTGGCGGGCGGCCGGGGCGCCCGTGGAGGGGGCTGGCCTCTGTGGGGGAACGGAGTGATCTCTCACTCCACGGCTGGGACCAAGCCGCGAAAGGTGCCGTTGTCGCCGGGACGGTCGGGGGGACTCGTGGCGCGGGACTCAGTGTTCCCCATGCGGAGGCCCCCAGGCTCAGGCCCCTGGCAACGGAAGGCTGAGCAAGGAGGCCCGGGCCCAGGCCTAGCTTTCGGGGCTGGCCCGGCCCCAGCGGCCGGCGCCAGGGAGGGGACCCCCGGAGGCTGAGGAGCGGGAGGCGTCGGCCTCCCCGGGGCCCGCCTCCCGGAGCTCCTCCTGGCGGTGCCGGAACGCGAAGACACGCGATCCCGGACAGGGCCCCGGGGGCGGCGGCCCTGCGGCCCTCTGGTGCCCGAAGTGTGTTCGCCGGGCGTTTTCCGGCCAATTCTCACGAGCGTTCTGCCCAAATCGGGATCGATTTTGGCAGAACGCTCGTGAGAATTGGCTGGCGTTGGGCAGCCCTGGTCAGCGCCCAGTGCCGCGTGGAGCAGGGCCCTTTCTCGCTCGGGGCATGGCGCGGCCACCCAGAAAACGAGCCGCGACGATGGGGCGCGGCCGGCGGCCCCGGCGCCGGGGAGTTTTCCCAGAGCAGAGTGGATGGAGGCGCCGTGGCCGGGCGTCCGCCTCCGCCGTGGCGGGCGGCCGGGGCGCCCGTGGAGGGGGCTGGCCTCTGTGGGGGAACGGAGTGATCTCTCACTCCACGGCCGGGACCAAGCCGCGAAAGGTGCCGTTGTCGCCGGGACGGTCGGGGGGACTCGTGGCGCGGGACTCAGGGTTCCCCATGAGGAGGCTCCCAGGCTCAGGCCCCTGGCAACGGAAGGCTGAGCAAGCAGGCCCGGGCCCGGGCCTAGCTTTCGGGGCAGGCCCAGCCCCAGCGGCCGGCGCCAGGGAGGGGACCCCCGGAGGCTGAGGAGCGGGAGGCATCGGCCTCCCCGGGGCCCGCCTCCCGGAGCTCCTCCTGGCGGTGCCGGAACGCGACGACACGCGATCCCGGACAGGGCCCCGGGGGGGCGGCCCTGCGGCCCTGTAGTGCCCGAACTGTGTTCGCCGGGCGTTTTCCGGCCAATTCTCACGAGCGTTCTGCCCAAATCGGCATCGATTTGGGCAGAACGCTCGTGAGAATTGGCCGGCGTTGGGCAGCCCTGGTCAGCGCCCAGTTCCGCGTGAGCAGGGCCCTTTCTCGCTCGAGGCATGTCGCGGCCACCCGCAAAACGAGCCGCGACAATGGGGCGCGGTCGGCGGCCCCGGCGCCGGGGAGTTTCCCCGAGCAGAGTGGATGGAGGCACCGTGGCTGGGCGTCCGCCTCCGCCGTGGCAGGCGGCCGGGGCGCCCGTGGAGGGGGCTGGCCTCTGTGGGGGAACGGAGTGATCTCTCACTCCACGGCTGGGACGAAGCTGCGAAAGGTGCCGTTGTCGCCGGGACGGTCGGGGGGACTCGTGGCGCGGGACTCAGGGTTCCCCATGCGGAGGCCCCCAGGCTCAGGCCCCTGGCAACGGAAGGCTGAGCAAGCAGGCCCGGGCCCGGGCCCGGGTTTCGGGGCTGGCCCGGCCCCAGCGGCCGGCGCCAGGGAGGGGACCCCCGGAGGCTGAGGAGCGGGAGGCGTCGGCCTCCCCGTGGCCCGCCTCCCGGAGCTCCTCCTGGCGGTGCCGGAAAGCGACGACACGCGATCCCGGACAGGGCCCCGGGGGGGCGGCCCTGCGGCCCTGTGGTGCCCGAAGTGTGTTCGCCGCGCGTTTTCCGGCCAATTCTCACGAGCGTTCTGCCCAAATCGGGATCGATTTGGGCAGAACGCTCGTGAGAATTGGCCGGCGTTGGGCAGCCCTGGTCAGCGCCCAGTGCCGCGTGGAGCAGGGCGCTTTCTCGCTCGTGGCATGGCGCGGCCACCCGGAAAACGAGCCGCGACGATGGGGCGCGGCCGGCGGCCCCGGCGCCGGGGAGTTTTCCCCGAGCAGAGTGGATGGAGGCGCCGTGGCCGGGCGTCCGCCTCCGCCGTGGCGGGCGGCTGGGGCGCCCGTGGAGGGGGCTGGCCTCTGTGGGGGAACGGAGTGATCTCTCACTCCACGGCTGGGACCAAGCCGCGAAAGGTGCCGTTGTCGCCGGGACGGTCGGGGGGACTCGTGGCCCGGGACTCAGGGTTCCCCATGCGGAGGCTCCCAGGCTCAGGCCCCTGGCAACGGAAGGCTGAGCAAGCAGGCCCGGGCCCGGGCCTGGCTTTCGGGGCTGGCCCGTCCCCAGAGGCCGGCGCCAGGGAGCGGACCCCCGGAGGCTGAGGAGCGGGAGGCGTCGGCCTCCCCGGGGCCCGCCTCCCGGAGCTCCTCCTGGCGGTGCCGGAACGCGACGACACGCGATCACGGACAGGGCCCCGGGGGGGCGGCCCTGCGGCCCTCTGGGGCCCGAAGTGTGTTCGCCGGGCGTTTTCCGGCCAATTCTCACGAGCGTTCTGCCCAAATCGGGATCGATTTGGGCAGAACGCTCGTGAGAATTGGCCGGCGTTGGGCAGCCCTGGTCAGCGCCCAGTGCCGCGTGGAGCAGGGCGCTTTCTCGCTCGGGGCATGGCGCGGCCACCCGGAAAACGAGCCGCGAAGATGGGGCGCGGCCGGCGGCCCCGGCGCCGGGGAGTTTTCCCCGAGCAGAGTGGATGGAGGCGCCGTGGCCGGGCGTCCGCCTCCGCCGTGGCGGGCGGCCGGGGCGCCCGTGGAGGGGGCTGGCCTCTGTGGGGGAACGGAGTGATCTCTCACTCCACGGCTGGGACGAAGCCGCGAAAGGTGCCGTTGTCGCCGGGACGGTCGGGGGGACTCGTGGCGCGGGACTCAGTGTTCCCCATGCGGAGGCCCCCAGGCTCAGGCCCCTGGCAACGGAAGGCTGAGCAAGCAGGCCCGGGCCCGGGCCCGGGTTTCGGGGCTGGCCCGGCCCCAGCGGCCGGCGCCAGGGAGGGGAACCCCGGAGGCTGAGGAGCGGGAGGCGTCGGCCTCCCCGGGGCCCGCCTCCCGGAGCTCCTCCTGGCGGTGCCGGAAAGCGACGACACGCGATCCCGGACAGGGCCCCGGGGGGGCGGCCCTGCGGCCCTGTAGTGCCCGAAGTGTGTTCGCCGGGCGTTTTCCGGCCAATACTCACGAGCGTTCTGCCCAAATCGGGATCGATTTGGGCAGAACGCTGGTGAGAATTGGCCGGCGTTGGGCAGCCCTGGTCAGCGCCCAGTGCCGCGTGGAGCAGGGCGCTTTCTCGCTCGGGGCATGGCGCGGCCACCCGGAAAACGAGCCGCGACGATGGGGCGCGGCCGGCGGCCCCGGCGCCGGGGAGTTTTCCCCGAGCAGAGTGGATGGAGGCGCCGTGGCCGGGCGTCCGCCTCCGCCGTGGCGGGCGGCCGGGGCGCCCGTCGAGGGGACTGGCCTCTGTGGGGGAACGGAGTGATCTCTCACTCCACGGCCGGGACCAAGCCGCGAAAGGTGCCGTTGTCGCCGGGACGGTCGGGGGGACTCGTGGCGCAGGACTCAGGGTTCCCCATGAGGAGGCTCCCAGGCTCAGGCCCCTGGCAACGGAAGGCTGAGCAAGCAGGCCCGGGCCCGGGCCTAGTTTTCGGGGCAGGCCCGGCCCCAGCGGCCGGCGCCAGGGAGGGGACCCCCGGAGGCTGAGGAGCGGGAGGCATCGGCCTCCCCGGGGCCCGCCTCCCGGAGCTCCTCCTGGCGGTGCCGGAACGCGACGACACGCGATCCCGGACAGGGCCCCGGGGGGGCGGCCCTGCGGCCCTGTGGTGCCCGAACTGTGTTCGCCGGGCGTTTTCCGGCCAATTCTCACGAGCGTTCTGCCCAAATCGGCATTGATTTGGGCAGAACGCTCGTGAGAATTGGCCGGCGTTGGGCAGCCCTGGTCAGCGCCCAGTTCCGCGTGACCAGGGCCCTTTCTCGCTCGAGGC
The DNA here is from genome assembly GCF_922984935.1 of Meles meles. Classification (NCBI taxonomy): domain Eukaryota; kingdom Metazoa; phylum Chordata; class Mammalia; order Carnivora; family Mustelidae; genus Meles; species Meles meles. Next base: position 225,536 of record NW_025721176.1, on the reverse strand, counting down.
ATGTCGCGGCCACCCGCAAAACGAGCCGCGACAATGGGGCGCGGTCGGCGGCCCCGGCGCCGGGGAGTTTCCCCGAGCAGAGTGGATGGAGGCACCGTGGCCGGGCGTCCGCCTCCGCCGTGGCAGGCGGCCGGGGCGCCCGTGGAGGGGGCTGGCCTCTGTGGGGGAACGGAGTGATCTCTCACTCCACGGCTGGGACGAAGCCGCGAAAGGTGCCGTTGTCGCCGGGACGGTCGGGTGGACTCGTGGCGCGGGACTCAGGGTTCCCCATGCGGAGGCCCCCAGGCTCAGGCCCCTGGCAACGGAAGGCTGAGCAAGCAGGCCCGGGCCCGGGCCCGGGTTTCGGGGCTGGCCCGGCCCCAGCGGCCGGCGCCAGGGAGTGGAACACCGGAGGCTGAGGAGGGGGAGGCGTCGGCCTCCCCGGGGCCCGCCTCCCGGAGCTCCTCCTGGCGGTGCCGGAAAGCGACGACACGCGATCCCGGACAGGGCCCCGGGGGGGCGGCCCTGCGGCCCTGTAGTTCCCGAAGTGTGTTCGCCGGGCGTTTTCCGGCCAATTCTCACGAGCGTTCTGCCCAAATCGGGATCGATTTGGGCAGAACGCTCGTGAGAATTGGCCGGCGTTGGGCAGCCCTGGTCAGCGCCCAGTGCCGTGCGGAGCAGGGCGCTTTCTCGCTCGGGGCATGGCGCGGCCACCCGGAAAACGAGCCGCGACGATGGGGCGCGGCCGGCGGCCCCGGCGCCGGGGAGTTTTCCCGAGCAGAGTGGATGGAGGCGCCGTGGCCGGGCGTCCGCCTCCGCCGTGGCGGGCGGCCGGGGCGCCCTTGGAGGGGGCTGGCCCTGTGGGGGAACGGAGTGATCTCTCACTCCACGGCTGGGACCAAGCCGCGAAAGGTGCCGTTGTCGCCGGGACGGTCGGGGGGACTCGTGGCGCGGGACTCAGGGTTCCCCATGCGGAGGCCCCCAGGCTCAGGCCACTGGCAACGGAAGGCTGAGCAAGGAGGCCCGGGCCCAGGCCTAGCTTTCGGGGCTGGCCCGGCCCCAGCGGCCGGCGCCAGGGAGGGGACCCCCGGAGGCTGAGGAGCGGGAGGCGTCGGCCTCCCCGGGGCCCGCCTCCCGGAGCTCCTCCTGGCGGTGCCGGAACGCGACGACACGCGATCCCGGACAGGGCCCCGGGGGGGCGGCCCTGCGGCCCTCTGGTTCCCGAAGTGTGTTCGCCGGGCGTTTTCCGGCCAATTCTCACGAGCGTTCGGCCCAAATCGGGATCGATTTTGGCAGAACGCTCGTGAGAATTGGCCGGCGTTGGGCAGCCCTGGTCAGCGCCCAGTGCCGCGTGGAGCAGGGCCCTTTCTCGCTCGGGGCATGGCGCGGCCACCCAGAAAACGAGCCGCGACGATGGGGCGCGGCCGGCGGCCCCGGCGCCGGGGAGTTTTCCCAGAGCAGAGTGGATGGAGGCGCCGTGGCCGGGCGTCCGCCTCCGCCGTGGCGGGCGGCCGGGGCGCCCGTGGAGGGGGCTGGCCTCTATGGGGGAACGGAGTGATCTCTCACTCCACGGCTGGGACGAAGCTGCGAAAGGTGCCGTTGTCGCCGGGACGGTCGGGGGGACTCGTGGCGCGGGACTCAGGGTTCCCCATGCGGAGGCCCCCAGGCTCAGGCCCCTGGCAACGGAAGGCTGAGCAAGCAGGCCCGGGCCCGGGCCCGGGTTTCGGGACTGGCCCGGCCCCAGCGGCCGGCGCCAGGGAGGGGACCCCCGGAGGCTGAGGAGCGGGAGGCGTAGGCCTCCCCGGGGCCCGCCTCCCGGAGCTCCTCCTGGCGGTGCCGGAAAGCGACGACACGCGATCCCGGACAGGGCCCCGGGGGGGCGGCCCTGCGGCCCTGTGCTGCCCGAAGTGTGTTCGCCGCGCGTTTTCCGGCCAATTCTCACGAGCGTTCTGCCCAAATCGGGATCGATTTGGGCAGAACGCTCGTGAGAATTGGCCGGCGTTGGGCAGCCCTGGTCAGCGCCCAGTGCCGCGTGGAGCAGGGCGCTTTCTCGCTCGGGGCATGGCGCGGCCACCCGGAAAACGAGCCGCGACGATGGGGCGCGGCCGGCGGCCCCGGCGCCGGGGAGTTTTCCCCGAGCAGAGTGGATGGAGGCGCCGTGGCCGGGCGTCCGCCTCCGCCGTGGCGGGCGGCTGGGGCGCCCGTGGAGGGGGCTGGCCTCTGTGGGGGAACGGAGTGATCTCTCACTCCACGGCTGGGACCAAGCCGCGAAAGGTGCCGTTGTCGCCGGGACGGTCGGGGGGACTCGTGGCCCGGGACTCAGGGTTCCCCATGCGGAGGCTCCCAGGCTCAGGCACCTGGCAACGGAAGGCTGAGCAAGCAGGCACGGGCCCAGGCCTAGATTTCGGGGCTGGCCCGGCCCCAGAGGCCGGCGCCAGGGAGGGGACTCCCGGAGGCTGAGGAGCGGGAGGCGTCGGCCTCCCCGGGGCCCGCCTCCCGGAGCTCCTCCTGGCGGTGCCGGAACGCGACGACACGCGATCCCGGACAAGGCCCCGGGGGGGCGGCCCTGCGGCCCTGTGGTGCCCGAAGTGTGTTCGCCGGGCGTTTTCCGGCCAATTCTCACGAGCGTTCTGCCCAAATCGGGATCAATTTGGGCAGAACGCTCGTGAGAATTGGCCGGCGTTGGGCAGCCCTGGTCAGCGCCCAGTGCCGCGTGGAGCAGGGCGCTTTCTCGCTCGGGGCATGGCGCGGCCACCCGGAAAACGAGCCGCGACGATGGGGCGCGACCGGCGGCCCCGGCGCCGGGGAGTTTTCCCCCGAGCAGAGTGGATGGAGGCGCCGTGGCCGGGCGTCCGCCTCCGCCGTGGCAGGCGGCCGGGGCGCCCGTGGAGGGGGCTGGACTCTGTGGGGGAATGGAGTGATCTCTCAATCCATGGCTGGGACCAAACCGCAATAGGTGCCGTTGTCGCCGGGACGGTCGGGGGGACTCGTGGTGCGGGACTCAGGGTTCCCCATGCGGAGGTCCCCAGGCTCAGGCCCCTGGCAACGGAAGGCTGAGCAAGCAGGCCCGTGTCCGGGCCTAGCTTTCGGGGCTGGCCCGGCACCAGTGGCCGGCGCCAGGGAGGGGACCCCCGGAGGCTGAGGAGCGGGAGGCGTCGGCCTCCCCGGGGCCCACCTCCCGGAGCTCCTCCTGGCGGTGCCGGAACGCGACGACACGCGATCCCGGACAGGGCCCCGGGGGGGCGGCCCTGCGGCCCTGTGGTGCCCGAAGTTTGTTCGCCGGGCGTTTTCCGGCCAATTCTCACGAGCGTTCTGCCCAAATCGGCATCGATTTGGGCAGAACGCTCGTGAGAATTGGCCGGCGTTGGGCAGCCCTGGTCAGCGCCCAGTGCCGCGTGGAGCAGGGCCCTTTCTCGCTCGGGGCATGGCGAGGCCACCCGGAAAACGAGCCGCGACGATGGGGCGCGGTCGGCAGCCCCGGCGCTGGGGAGTTTCCCAGAGCAGAGTGGATGGAGGCGCCGTGGCCGGGCGTCCGCCTCCGCCGTGGCGGGCGGCCGGGGCGCCCGTGGAGGGGGCTGGCCTCTGTGGGGGAACGGAGTGATCTCTCACTCCACGGCTGGGACGAAGCTGCAAAAGGTGCCGTTGTCGCCGGGACGGTCGGGGGGACTCGTGGCGCGGGACTCAGGGTTCCCCATGCGGAGGCCCCCAGGCTCAGGCCCCTGAAAACGGAAGGCTGAGCAAGCAGGCCCGGGTCCGGGCCTAGCTTTCGGGGCTGGCCCGGCACCAGTGGCCGGCGCCAGGGAGGGGACCCCCGGAGGCTGAGGAGCGGGAGGCGTCGGCCTCCCCGGGGCCCACCTCCCGGAGCTCCTCCTGGCGGTGCCGGAACGCGACGACACGCGATCCCGGACAGGGCCCCGGGGGGGCGGCCCTGCGGCCCTGTGGTGCCCGAAGTGTGTTCGCCGGGCGTTTTCCGGCCAATTCTCACGAGCGTTCTGCCCAAATCGGCATCGATTTGGGCAGAACGCTCGTGAGAATTGGCCGGCGTTGGGCAGCCCTGGTCAGCGCCCAGTGCCGCGTGGAGCAGGGCCCTTTCTCGCTCGGGGCATGGCGAGGCCACCCGGAAAACGAGCCGCGACGATGGGGCGCGGTCGGCAGCCCCGGCGCTGGGGAGTTTCCCAGAGCAGAGTGGATGGAGGCGCCGTGGCCGGGCGTTCGCCTCCGCCGTGGCGGGCGGCCGGGGCGCCCGTGGAGGGGGCTGGCCTCTGTGGGGGAACGGAGTGATCTCTCACTCCACGGCTGGGACGAAGCTGCAAAAGGTGCCGTTGTCGCCGGGACGGTCGGGGGGACTCGTGGCGCGGGACTCAGGGTTCCCCATGCGGAGGCCCCCAGGCTCAGGACCCTGGCAACGGAAGGCTGAGCAAGCAGGCCCGGGCCCGGGCCCGGGTTTCGGGGCTGGCACGGCCCCAGCGGCCGGCGCCAGGGAGGGGACCCCCGGAGGCTGAGGAGCGGGAGGCGTCGGCCTCCCCGGGGCCCGCCTCCCGGAGCTCCTCCTGGCGGTGCCGGAACGCGACGACACGCGATCCCGGACAGGGCCCCGGGGGGGCGGCCCTGCGGCCCTGTGGTGCCCGAAGTTTGTTCGCCGGGCGTTTTCCGGCCAATTCTCACGACCGTTCTGCCCAAATGGGCATCGATTTGGGCAGAACGCTCGTGAGAATTGGCCGGCGTTGGGCAGCCCTGGTCAGCGCCCAGTGCAGCGTGGAGCAGGGCGCTTTCTCGCTCGGGGCATGTCGCGGCCACCCGGAAAACGAGCCGCGACGATGGGGCGCGGCCGGCGGCCCCGGCGCCGGGGAGTTTTCCCCGAGCAGAGTGGATGGAGGCGCCGTGGCCGGGCGTCCGCCTCCGCCGTGGCGGGCGGCCGGGGCGCCCGTGGAGGGGGCTGGCCTCTGTGGGGGAACGGAGTGATCTCTCACTCCACGGCTGGGACCAAGCCGCGAAAGGTGCCGTTGTCGCCGGGACGGTCGGGGGGAATCGTGGCGCGGGACTCAGGGTTCCCCATGCGGAGGCCCCCAGGCTCAGGCCCCTGGCAACGGAAGGCTGAGCAAGGAGGCCCGGGCCCAGGCCTAGCTTTCGGGGCTGGCCCGGCCCCAGCGGCCGGCGCCAGGGAGGGGACCCCCGGAGGCTGAGGAGCGGGAGGCGTCGGCCTCCCCGGGGCCCGCCTCCCGGAGCTCCTCCTGGCGGTGCCGGAACGCGACGACACGCGATCCCGGACAGGGCCCCGGGGGGGCGGCCCTGCGGCCCTGTGGTGCCCGAAGTGTGTTCGCCGGGCGTTTTCCGGCCAATTCTCACGAGCGTTCTGCCCAAATCGGGATCGATTTGGGCAGAACGCTCGTGAGAATTGGCCGGCGTTGGGCAGCCCTGGTCAGCGCCCAGTGCCGCGTGGAGCAGGGCGCTTTCTCGCTCGGGGCATGGCGCGGCCACCCGGAAAACGAGCCGCGACGATGGGGCGCGGCCGGCGGCCCCGGCGCCGGGGAGTTTTCCCCGAGCAGAGTGGATGGAGGCGCCGTGGCCGGGCGTCCGCCTCCGCCGTGGCGGGCGGCCGGGGCGCCCGTGGAGGGGGCTGGCCTCTGTGGGGGAACGGAGTGATCTCTCACTCCACGGCTGGGACGAAGCCGCGAAAGGTGCCGTGGTCGCCGGGACGGTCGGGGGGACTCGTGGCGCGGGACTCAGGGTTCCCCATGCGGAGGCCCCCAGGCTCAGGCCCCTGGCAAGGGAAGGCTGAGCAAGCAGGCCCGGGCCCGGGCCTAGCTTTCGGGGCTGGCCCGGCACCAGCGGCCGGCGCCAGGGAGGGGACCCCCGGAGGCTGAGGAGCGGGAGGCGTCGGCCTCCCCGGGGCCCGCCTCCCGGAGCTCCTCCTGGCGGTGCCGGAACGCGACGACACGCGATCCCGGACAGTGCCCCGGGGGGGCGGCCCTGCGGACCTGTGGTGCCCGAAGTGTGTTCGCCGGGCGTTTTCCGGCCAATTCTCACGAGCGTTCTGCCCAAATCAGCATCGATTTGGGCCGAACGCTCGTGAGAATTGGCCGGCGTTGGGCAGCCCTGGTCAGCGCCCAGTGCCGCGTGGAGCAGGGCGCGTTCTCGCTCGGGGCATGGTGCGGCCCCCCGGAAAACGAGCCGCGACGATGGGGCGCGGTCGGCGGCCCCGGCGCCGGGGAGTTTCCCCGAGCATAGTGGATGGAGGCGCCGTGGCCGGGCGTCCGCCTCCGCCGTGGCGGGCGGCCGGGGCACCCGTGGAGGGGGCCGGCCTCTGTGGGGGAACGGAGTGATCTCTAACTCCACGGCTGGGACGAAGCCGCGAAAGGTGCCATTGTCGCCGGGACGGTCGGGGGGACTCGTGGCGCGGGACTCAGGGTTCCCCATGCGGAGGCCCACAGGCTCAGGCCCCTGGCAACGGAAGGCTGAGCAAGCAGGCCCGGGCCCGGGCCCGGCTTTCGGGGCTGGCCCGGCCCCAGCGGCCGGCGCCAGGGAGGGGACCCCCGGAGGCTGAGGAGCGGGAGGCGTCGGCCTCCCCGGGGCCCGCCTCCCGGAGCTCCTCCTGGCGGTGCCGGAACGCGACGACACGCGATCCCGGACAGGGCCCCGGGGCGGCGGCCCTGCGGCCCTGTGGTGCCCGAAGTGTGTTCGCCGGGCGTTTTCCGGCCAATTCTCACGAGCGTTTTGCCCAAATCGGGATCGATTTTGGCAGAACGCTCGTGAGTATTGGCCGGCGTTGGGCAGCCCTGGTCAGCGCCCAGCGCCGCGTGGAGCAGGGCCCTTTCTCGCTCGGGGCATGGCGCGGCCACCCAGAAAACGAGCCGCGACGATGGGGCGCGGCCGGCGGCCCCGGCGCCGGGGAGTTTTCCCCGAGCAGAGTGGATGGAGGCGCCGTGGCCGGGCGTCCGCCTCCGCCGTGGCGGGCGGCCGGGACGCCCGTGGAGGGGGCTGGCCTCTGTGGGGGAACGGAGTGATCTCTCACTAAACGGCAGGGACGAAGCCGCGAAAGGTGCCGTTGTCGCCGGGACGGTCGGGGGGACTCGTGGCGCGGGACTCAGGGTTCCCCATGCGGAGTCCCCCAGGCTCAGGCCCCTGGCAACGGAAGGCTGAGCAAGCAGGCCCGTCCCCGGGCCCGGGTTTCGGGGCTGGCCCGGCCCCAGCGGCCAGCGCCAGGGAGGGGACCACCGGAGGCTGAGGAGCGGGAGGCGTCGGCCTCCCCGGGGCCCGCCTCCCGGAGCTCCTCCTGGTGGTGCCGGAAAGCGACGACACGCGATCCCGGACAGGGCCCCGGGGGGGCGGCCCTTCGGCCCTGTGGTGCCCGAAGTGTGTTCGCCGCGCGTTTTCCGGCCAATTCTCACGAGCGTTCTGCCCAAATCGGGATCGATTTGGGCAGAACGCTCGTGAGAATTGGCCGGCGTTGGGCAGCCCTGGTCAGCGCCCAGTGCCGCGTGGAGCAGGGCGCTTTCTCGCTCGGGGCATGGCGCGGCCACCCGGAAAACGAGCCGCGACGATGGTGCGCGGCCGGCGACCCCGGCGCCGGGGAGTTTTCCCCGAGCATAGTGGATGGAGGCGCCGTGGCCGGGCGTCCGCCTCCGCCGTGGCGGGCGACCGGGGCGCCCGTGGAGGGGGCTGGCCTCTGTGGGGGAACGGAGTGATCTCTCACTCCACGGCTGGGACCAAGCCGCGAAAGGTGCCATTGTCGCCGGGACGGTCGGGGGACTCGTGGCGCGGGACTCAGAGTTCCCCATTGGGAGGCCCCCAGGCTCAGGCCCCTGGCAACGGAAGGCTGAGCAAGCAGGCCCGGGCCCGGGCCCGGATTTTGGGGCTGGCCCGGCCCCAGCTGCCGGCGCCAGGGAGGGGACCCCCGGAGGCTGAGGAGCGGGAGGCGTCGGCCTCCCAGCGGCACGCCTCCCGGAGCTCCTCCTGGCGGTGCCGGAACGCGACGACACGCGGTCCCGGACAGGGCCCCGGGGGGGGCCGCCCTGCGGCCCTGTGGTGCCCGAAGTGTGTTCGCCGGGCGTTTTCCGGCCAATTCTCACGAGCGTTCTGCCCAAATCGGGATCGATTTGGGCAGAACGCTCGTGAGAATTGGCCAGCGTTGGGCAGCCCTGGTCAGCGCCCAGTTCCGCGTGGAGCAGGGCCCTTTCTCGCTCGGGGCATGTCGCGGCCACCCGGAAAACGAGCCGCGACGATGGGGCGCGGCTGGCAGCCGCGGCGCCGGGGAGTTTTCCCCGAGCAGAGTGGATGGAGGCGCCGTGGCCGGGCGTCCGCCTCCGCCGTGCCGGGCGGCCGGTGCGCCCCTGGAGGGGGCTGGCCTCTGTGGGGAAACGGACTGGTCTCTCACTCCGCGGTAGGACGAAGCCGCGAAAGGTGCCGTTGTGGCCGGGACGGTCGGGGGACTCGTGGCGCGGGACTCAGGGTTCCCCATGGGGAGGCCCCCAGGCTCAGGCCCCTGGCAACGGAAGGCTGAGCAAGCAGGCCCAGGCTCGGGCCCGGCTTTCGGGGCTGGCCCAGCCCCAGCTGCCGGCGCCAGTGAGGGGACCCCCGGAGGCTGAGGAGCGGGAGGCGTCGGCCTCCCCGCGGCACGCCTCCCGGAGCTCCTCCTGGCGGTGCCGGAACGCGACGACACGCGGTCCCGGACAGGGCCCCGGGGGGGGCGGCCCTGCGGCCCTGTGGTGCCCGAAGTGTGTTCGCCGGGCGTTTTCCGGCCAATTCTCACGAGCGTTCTGCCCAAATCGATCCCGATTTGGGCAGAACGCTCGTGAGAATTGGCCGGCGTTGGGCAGCCCTCGTCAGCGCCCAGTTCCGCGTGGAGCAGGGCCCTTTCTCGCTCGGGGCATGTCGCGGCCACCCGGAAAACGAGCCGAGACGATGGGGCGCGGCCGGCAGCCGCGGCGCCGGGGAGTTTTCCCCGAGCAGAGTGGATGGAGGCGCCGTGCGCGGGCGTCCGCCTCCGCCGTGGCGGGCGGCCGGGGCGCCCCTGGAGGGGGCTGGCCTCTGTGGGGAAACGGACTGGTCTCTCACTCCGCGACTAGGACGAAGCCGCGAAAGGTGCCGTTGTGGCCGGGACGGTCGGGGGACTCGTGGCGCGGGACTCAGGGTTCCCCATGGGGAGGCCCCAGGCTCAGGCCCCTGGCAACGGAAGACGCAGGGCCCTTTCTCGCTCGGGGCATTTCGCGGCCACCCGGAAAACGAGCCGCGACGATGGGGCGCGGCCGGCAGCCGCGGCGCCGGGGAGTTTTCCCCGAGCAGAGTGGATGGAGGCGCCGTGCGCGGCGTCCGCCTCCGCCGTGGCGGGCGGCCGGGGCGCCCCTGGAGGGGGCTGGCTTCTGTGGGGAAACGGACTGGTCTCTCACTCCGCGGCTAAGACGAAGCCGCGAAAGGTGCCGTTGTCGCCGGGACGGTCGGGGGACTCGTGGCGCGGGACTCAGGGTTCCCCATGGGGAGGCCCCCAGGCTCAGGCCCCTGGCAACGGAAGGCTGAGCAGCCAGGTCCGGGCCCGGGCCCGGCTTTCGAGGCTGGCCCGGCCCCAGCTGCCGGCGCCAGGGAGGGGACCCCCGGAGGCTGAGGAGCGGGAGGCTTCGGCTGCCCCGCGGCAAGCCTCCCGGAGATCCTCCTGGCGGTGCCGGAACGCGACGACACGCGATCCCGGACAGGGCCCCGTTGGGGGCCTCCCTGCGGCCCTGTGGTGCCCGAAGTGTGTTCGCCGGGCGTTTTCCGGCCAATTCTCACGAGCGTTCTGCCCAAATCGGGATCGATTTGGGCAGAACGCTCGTGAGAATAGGCCGGCGTTGGGCAGCCCTGGTCAGCGCCCATTTCCGCGTGGAGCAGGGCCCTTTCTCGCTCGGGGCATGTCGCGGCCACCCGGAAAACGAGCCGCGACGATGGGGCGCGGCCGGCAGCCTCGGCGCCGGGGAGTTTTCCCCGAGCAGAGTGGATGGAGGCGCTGTGGCCGGGCGTCCGCCTCCGCCGTTGCGGGCGGCCGGGGCGCCCCTGGAGGGGGCTGGCCTCTGTGGGGAAACGGACTGGTCTCTCACTCCGCGGCTAGGACGAAGCCGCGAAAGTGCCGTTGTCGACGGGACGGTCGGGGGACTCGTGGCGCAGGACTCAGGGTTCCCCATGGGGAGGCCCCCAGGCTCAGGCCCCTGGCAACGGAAGGCTGAGCAAGCAGGCCCGGGCCCGGGCCCGGCTTTCGATGCTGGCCCGGCCCCAGCTGCCGGCGCCAGGGAGGGGACCCCCGGAGGCTGAGGAGCGGGAGTTGTCGGCCTCCCTGCGGCACGCCTCCCGGAGCTCCTCCTGGCGCTGCCGGAACGCGACGACACGCGATCCCGAACAGGGCCCCGGGGGGGGCGGCCCTGCGGCCCTGTGGTGCCCGAAGTGTGTTCGCCGGGCGTTTTCTGGCCAATTCTCACGAGCGATCTGCCCAAATCGGGATCGATTTGGGCAGAACGCTCGTGAGAATTGGCCGGCGTTGGGCAGCCCTGGTCAGCGCCCAGTTCCGCGTGGAGCAGGGCCCTTTCTCGCTCGGGGCATGTCGCGGCCACCCGGAAAACGAGCCGCGACGATGGCGCGCGGCCGGCGGCCCCGGCGCCGGGGAGTTTTCCCCGAGCAGAGTGGATGGAGGCGCCGTGGCCGGGCGTCCGCCTCCGCCGTGGCGGGCGGCCGGGGCGCCCCTGGAGGGGGCTGGCCTCTATGGGGAAACGGACTGGTCTCTCACTCCGCGGCTAGGACGAAGCCGCGAAAGGTGCCCTTGTCGCCGGGACGGTCGGGGGACTCGTGGCGGGGGACTCAGGGTTCCCCATGGGGAGGCCCCCAGGCTCAGGCCCCTGGCAACGGAAGGCTGAGCAAGCAGGCCCGGGCCCGGGCCCGGGTTTCGGGGCTGGCCCGGTCCCAGCTGCCGGCGCCAGGGAGGGGACCCCCGGAGGCTGAGGAGCGGGAGGCTTCGGCCTCCCCGCGCCACGCTTCCCGGAGCTCCTCCTGGCGGTGCCGGAACGCGACGACACGCGATCCCGGACAGGGCCCCGGGGGGGGCCGCCCTGCGGCCCTGTGTTGCCCGAAGTGTGTTCGCCGGGCGTTTTCCGGCCAATTCTCACGAGCGTTCTGCTATCGATTTGGGCAGAACGCTCGTGAGAATTGGCCGGCGTTGGGCAGCCCTGGTCAGCGCCCAGTTCTGCGTGGAGCAGGGCCCTTTCTCGCGCGGGGCATGTCACAGCCACCCGGAAAACGAGCCGTGACGATGGGGCGCGATCGGCAGCCGCGGCGCCGGGGAGTTTTCCCCGAGCAGAGTGGATGGAGGCGCCGTGGCCGGGCGTCCGCCTCCGCCGTGGCGGGCGGCCGGGGCGCCCGTGGAGGGGGCTGGCTTCTGTGGGGGAACGGAGTGATCTCTCACTCCACGGCTGGGACCAAGCCGCGAAAGGTGCCGTTGTCGCCGGGACGGTCGGGGGGACTCGTGGCGCGGGACTCAGGGTTCCCCATGCGGAGGCTCCCAGGCTCAGGCCCCTGGCAACGGAAGGCTGAGCAAGCAGGCCCGGGCCCGGGCCTAGCTTTCGGGGCTGGCCCGGCCCCAGCGGCCGGCGCCAGGGAGGGGACCCCCAGAGGCTGAAGAGCGGGAGGCGTCGGCCTCCCCGGGGCCCGCCTCCCGGAGCTCCTCCTGGCGGTGCCGGAACGTGACGACACGCGATCCCGGACAGGGCCCCGGGGGGGCGGCCCTGCGGCCCTGTGGTGCCCGAACTGTGTTCGCCGGGCGTTTTCCGGCCAATTCTCACGAGCGTTCTGCCCAAATCGGCATCGATTTTGGCAGAACGCTCGTGAGAATTGGCCGGCGTTGGGCAGCCCTGGTCAGCGCCCAGGGCCGCGTGGAGCAGGGCCCTTTCTCGCTCGGGGCATGGCGCGGCCACCCGGAAAACGAGCCGCGACGATGGGGCGCGGCCGGAGGCCCCGGCGCCGGGGAGTTTTCCCCGAGCAGAGTGGATGGAGGCGCCGTGGCCGGGCGTCCGACTCCGCCGTGGCGGGCGGCCGGGGCGCCCGTGGAGGGGGCTGGCCTCTGTGGGGGAACGGAGTGATCTCTCACTCCACGGCTGGGACCAAGCCGCGAAAAGTGCCGTTGTCGCCGGGACGGTCGGGGGGACTCTGGGCGCAGGACTCAGGGTTCCCCATGCGGAGGCTCCCAGGCTCAGGCCCCTGGCAACGGAAGGCTGAGCAAGCAGGCCCGGGCCCGGGCCTAGCTTTCGGGGCTGGCCGGGCACCAGCGGCCGGCGCCAGGGAGGGGACCCCCGGAGGCTGAGGAGCAGACGGCGTCGGCCTCCCCGGGGCCCGCCTCCCGGAGCTCCTCCTGGCGGTGCCGGAACGAGACGACAAGCGATCCCGGACAGGGCCCCGGGGGGGCGGCCCTGCGGCCCTGTGGTGCCCGAAGCGTGTTCGCCGGCCTTTTCCGGCCAATTCTCACGAGCGTTCTGCCCAAATCGGGATCGATTTGGGTAGAACGCTCGTGAGAATTGGCCGGCGTTGGGCAGCCCTGGTCAGCGCCCAGTGCCTCGTGGAGCAGGGCGCTTTCTCGCTCGGGGCATGGCGCGGCCACCCGGAAAACGAGCTGCGACGATGGGGCGCGGCCGGCGGCCCCGGCGCCGGGGAGTTTTCCCCGAGCAGAGTGGATGGAGGCGCCGTGGCCGGGCGTCCGCCTCCGCCGTGGCGGGCGGCCGGGGCGCCCGTGGAGGGGGCTGGCCTCTGTGGGGGAACGGAGTGATCTCTCACTCCACGGCTGGGACCAAGACGCGAAAGGTGCCGTTGTCGCCGGGACGGTCGGGGGGACTCGTGGCCCGGGACTCAGGGTTCCCCATGCGGAGGCCCCCAGGCTCAGGCCCCTGGCAACGGAAGACTGAGCAAGGAGGCCCGGGCCCGGGCCTTGCTTTCGGGGCGGCCCGGCCCCAGCGGCCGGCGCCAGGGAGGGGACCCCCGGAGGCTGAGGAGCGGGAGGCGTCGGCCTCCCCGGGGCCCGCCTCCCGGAGCTCCTCCTGGCGGTGCCGGAACGCGACGACACGCGATCCCGGACAGGGCCCCGGGGGGGCGGCCCTGCGGCCCTCTGGTGCCCGAAGTGTGTTCGCCGGGCGTTTTCCGGCCAATTCTCACGAGCGTTCTGCCCAAATCGATGCCGATTTGGGCAGAACGCTCGTGAGAATTGGCCGGCGTTGGGCAGCCCTGGTCAGCGCCCAGTGCCGTGTGGAGTAGGGCGCCTTCTCGCTCGGGCCATGGCGCGGCCACCCGGAAAACGATCCGCGACGATGGGGCGCGGTCGGCGGCCCCGGCGCGGGGGAGTTTCCCCGAGCAGAGTGGATGGAGGCGCCGTGGCCGGGCGTCCGGCTCCGCCGTGGCGGGCGGCCGGGGCGCCCGTGGAGGGGGCTGGCCCTGTGGGGGAACGGAGTGATCTCTCACTCCACGGCTAGGACCAAGCCGCGAATGGTGCCGTTGTCGCCGGGACGGTCGGGGGGACTCGTGGCGCGGGACTCAGGGTTCCCCATGCGGAGGCCCCCAGGCTCAGGCCCCTGGCAACGGAAGGCTGAGCAAGGAGGCCCGGGCCCGGGCCTAGCGTTCGGGGCTTGCCCGGCCCCAGCGGCCGGCGCCAGGGTGGGGACCCCCGGAGGCTGAGGAGCGGGAGGCGTCGGCCTCCCCGGGGCCCGCCTCCCGGAGCTCCTCCTGGCGGTGCCGGAACGCGACGACACGCGATCCCGCACAAAGCCCCGGGGGGGGCGGCCCTGCGGCCCTGTGGTGCCCGAAGCGTGTTCGCCGGGCGTTTTCCGGCCAATTCTCACGAGCGTTCTGCCCAAATCGGGATCGATTTGGGCAGAACGCTCGTGAGAATTGGCCGGCGTTGGGCAGCCCTGGTCAGCGCCCAGTGCCGTGTGGAGCAGGGCGCTTTCTCGCTCGGGGCATGGCGCGGCCACCCGGAAAACGAGCCGCGACGATGGGGCGCAGCCGGCGTCGCCGGCGCCGGGGAGTTTTCCCGAGCAGAGTGGATGGAGGCGCCGTGGCCGGGCGTCCGCCTCCGCCGTGGCGGGCGGGCGGGGCGCCCGTGGAGGGGGCTGGCCCTGTGGGGGAACGGAGTGATCTCTCACTCCACGGCTGGCACCAAGCCGCGAAAGGTGCCGTTGTCGCCGGGACGGTCGGGGGGACTCGTGGCGCGGGACTCAGGGTTCCCCATGCGGAGGCCCCCAGGCTCAGGCCCCTGGCAACGGAAGGCTGAGCAAGCAGGCCCGGGCCCGAGCCCGGGTTTCGGGGCTGGCCCGGCCGAGCGGCCGGCGCCAGGGAGGGGACCCCCGGAGGCTGAGGAGCGGGAGGCGTCGGCCTCCCCGGGGCCCGCCTCCCGGAGCTCCTCCTGGCGGTGCCGGAAAGCGACGACACGCGATCCCGGACAGGGCCCCGGGGGGGTGGCCCTGCGGCCCTGTGGTGCCCGAAGTGTGTACGCCGGGCGTTTTCCGTCCAATTCTCACGAGCGTTGTCCCCAAATCGGGATCGATTTGGGCAGAACGCTCGTGAGAATTGGCCGGCGTTGGGCAGCCCTGGTCAGCGCCCAGGGCCGCGTGGAGCAGGGCGCTTTCTCGCTCTGGGCATGGCACGGCCTCCCGGAAAACGAGCCGCGACGATGGGGCGCGGCCGGCGGCCCCGGCGCCGGGGAGTTTTCCCCGAGCAGAGTGGATGGAGGCGCCGTGGCCTGGCGTCCGCCTCCGCCGTGGCGGGCGGCCGGGGCGCCCGTGGTGGGGGCAGGCCTCTGTGGGGGAACGGAGTGATCTCTCACTCCACGGCTGGGACCAAACCGCGAAAGGTGCCGTTGTCGCCGGGACGGTCGGGGGGACTCGTGGCGTGGGACTCAGGGTTCCCCATGCGGAGGCTCCAAGGCTCAGGCCCCTGGCAACGGAAGGCTGAGCAAGCAGGCCCGGGCCCGGGCCTAGCTTTCGGGGCTGGCCCGGCACCAGCGGCCGGCGCCAGGGAGGGGACCCCTGGAGGCTGAAGAGCGGGAGGCGTCGTCCTCACCGGGGCCCGCCTCCCGGAGCTCCTCCTGGCGGTGCCGGAACGCGACGACACGCGATCCCGGACATGGCCCCGGGGGGGCGGACCTGCGGCCCTCTGGTGCCCGAAGTGTGTTCGCCGGGCGTTTTCCGGCCAATTCTCACGAGCGTTCTGCCCAAATCGGGATCTATTTGGGCCGAACGCTTGTGAGAATTGGCCGGCGTTGGGCAGCCCTGGTCAGCGCCCAGTGCCGCGTGGAGCAGGGCGCTTTCTCGCTCGGGGCATGGCGCGGCCACCCGGAAAACGAGCCGCGAAGATGGGGCGCGGCCGGCGGCCCCGGCGCCGGGGAGTTTTCCCCGAGCAGAGTGGATGGAGGCGCCGTGGCCGGGCGTCCGCCTCCGCCGTGGCGGGCGGCCGGGGCGCCCGTAGAGGGGGCTGGCATCTGTGGGGAAACGGAGTGATCTCTCACTCCACGGCTGGGACCAAGCCGCGAAAGGTGCCGTTGTCGCCGCGACGGTCGGGGGGACTCGTGGCGCGGGACTCAGGGTTCCCCATGCGGAGGCCCCCAGGCTCAGGCCCCTGGCAACGGAAGGCTGAGCAAGCATGCCCGGGCCCGGGCCCGGGTTTCGGGGCTGGCCCGGCCCCAGCGGCCGGTGCCAGGGAGGGGAACCCCGGAGCTGAGGAGCGGGAGGCGTCGGCCTCCCCGGGGCCCGCCTCCCGGAGCTCCTCTTGGCGGTGCCGGAAAGCGACGACACGCGATCCCGGACAGGGCCCCGGGGGGGTGGCCCTGCGGCCCTGAAGTGCCCGAAGTGTGTTCGCCGGGCGTTTTCCGGCTAATTCTCACGAGCGTTCTGCCCAAATCGATGCCGATTTGGGCAGAACGCTCGTGAGAATTGGCCGGCGTTGGGCAGCCCTGGTCAGCGCCCAGTGCCGTGTGGAGTAGGGCGCTTTCTCGCTCGGGCCATGGCGCACCCACCCGGAAAACGATCCGCGACGATGGGGCGCGGTCGGCGGCCCCGGCGCCGGGGAGTTTCCCCGAGCAGAGTGGATGGAGGCGCCGTGGCCGGGCGTCCGGCTCCGCCGTGGCGGGCGGCCGGGGCGCCCGTGGAGGGGGCTGGCCCTGTGGGGGAACGGAGTGATCTCTCACTCCACGGCTAGGACCAAGCCGCGAAAGGTGCCGTTGTCGCCGGGACGGTCGGGGGGACTCGTGGCGCGGGACTCAGGGTTCCCCATGCGGAGGCCCCCAGGCTCAGGCCCCTGGCAACGGAAGGCTGAGCAAGGAGGCCCGGGCCCGGGCCTAGCTTTCGGGGCTGGCCCGGCACCAGCGGCCGGCGCCAGGGAGGGGACCCCCGGAGGCTGAGGAGCGGGAGCCGTCGGCCTCCCCGGGGCCCGCCTCCCGGACCTCCTCCTGGCGGTGCCGGAAAGTGACGACACGCTATCCCGCACAAAGCCCCGGAGGGGCGGCCCTGCGGCCCTGTGGTGCCCGAAGTGTGTTCGCCGGGCGTCTTCAGGCCAATTCTCACGAGCGTTCTGCCCAAATCGGGATCGATTTGGGCAGAACGCTCGTGAGAATTGGCCGGCGTTGGGCTGCTCTCGTCAGCGCCCAGTGCCGCGTGGAGCAGGGCCC
This sequence comes from Meles meles, assembly GCF_922984935.1. Lineage (NCBI taxonomy): Eukaryota > Metazoa > Chordata > Mammalia > Carnivora > Mustelidae > Meles > Meles meles. The sequence goes on along the minus strand of NW_025721176.1, from coordinate 208,900 downwards.
TTTCTCGCTCGGGGCATGGTGCGGCCACCCGGAAAACGAGCCGCGACGATGGGGCGCGGCCGGCGGCCCCGGCGCCGGGGAGTTTTCCCCGAGCAGAGTGGATGGAGGCGCCGTGGCCGGACGTCCGCCTCTGCCGTGGCGGGTGGCCGGGGCGCCCGTGGCGGGGTCGGGCCTCTGTGGGGGAACGGAGTGATCTCTCACTCCACGGCTGGGACCAAGCCGCGAAAGCTGCCGTTGTCGCCGGGACGGTCGGGGGACTCGTGGCGCGGGACTCAGGGTTCCCCATGGGGAGGCCCCCAGGCTCAGGCCCCTTGCACCGGAAGGCTGAGCAAGCAGGCCCTGGCCCGGGCCCGGCTTCGGGGCTGGCCCGGCCCCAGCGGCCGGCGCCAGGGAGGGCACCCCCGGAGGCTGAGGAGCGGGAGGGGTCGGCCTCCCCGGGGCCCTCCTCCCGGAGATCCTCCAGGCGGTGCCAGAACGCGATGACACGCGATCCCGGACAGGGCCCCGGGGGGGCGGCCCTGCGGCCCTGTGGTGCCCGAAGTGTGTTCGCCGGGCGTTTTCCGGCCAATTCTCACTAGCGTTCTGGCAGAACGCTCGTGAGTATTGGCCGGCGTTGGGCAGCCATGGTCAGCGCCCAGTGCCGCGTGGAGCAGGGCCCTTTCTCGCTCGGGGCATGGCGCGGCCACCCGGAAATCGAGCCGCGACGATGGGGCGCAGACGGCGGACACGGCGCCGGGGAGTTTTCCCCGAGGAGAGTGGATGGAGGCGCCGTGGCCGGGCGTCCACCTCCGCCATGGCTGGCGGCCGGGATGCCCGTTGAGGGGGCTGGCCTCTGTGGGGGAACGGAGTGATCTCTCACTCCACGGCTGGGACGAAGCCTCGAAAGGTGCCGTTGTCGCTGGGACGGTAGGGGGGACTCGTGGCGCGGGTCTCAGGGTTCCCCATGCGGAGGCCCCCAGGCTCAGGCCCCTGGCAACGGAAGGCTGAGCAAGCAGGCCCGGGCCCGGGCCCGGCTTTCGGGGCGGGCCTGGCCCCAGCCGCCTAGCACCAGGGAGGTGACCCCCGGAGGCTGAGGAGCGGGAGGCGTCGTCCTCCCCGGTGCCCGCCTCACGGAGCTACTCCTGGCGGTGCCGGAACGCGACGACACGCGATCCCGGACAGGGCCCCGGGGGGGCGGCGCTGCGGCCCTGTGGTGCCCGAAGTGTGTTCGCCGGGCGTTTTCCGGCCAATTCTCACGAGCGTTCTGGCAGAACGCTCGTGAGAATTGGCCGGCGTTGGGCAGCCCTGGTCAGCGCCCAGTGCCGCGTGAAGCAGGGCCCTTTCTCGCTCGGGGCATGGCGAGGCCACCTGGAAAACGAGCCGCGACGACGTGGCGCGGCCGGCGGCCCCGGCGCCGGGGAGTTTTCCCCGAGCAGAGTGGATGGAGGCGCCGTGGCCGGACGTCCGCCCCCGCCGTGGCGGGCGGCCGGGGCGCCCGTGGAGGGGGCTGGCCTCTGTGGGGGAACGGAGTGATCTCTCACTCCACGGCTGGGACGAAGCTGCGAAAGGTTCCGTTGTCGCCGGGACGGTCGGGGGGACTCGTGGCTTGGGACTCAGGGTTCCCCATGCGGAGGCCCCCAGGCTCAGGCCCCTGTCAACGGAAGGCTGAGCAAGCAGGCCCGGGCCCGGACCCGGCTTTCGTGGCTGGCCAGGCCCCATGGGCCGGCGCCAGGGAGGGGACCCCCGGAGGCTGAGGAGCGGGAGGCGTCGGCCTCCCCGGGGCCCGCCTCCCGGAGCTCCTCCTGGCGGTGCCGGAACGCGACGACACGCGATCCCGGACAGGTCCCCGGGGGGGCGGCCCTGCGGTCCTCTGGTGCCCGAAGTGTGTTCGCCGGGCGTTTTCCGGCCAATTCTCACGAGCGTTCTGCCCAAATCGGGATCGATTAGGGCAGAACGCTCGTGAGAATTGGCCGGCGTTGTGCAGCCCTGGTCAGCGCCCAGTTCCGCGTGGAGCAGGTCCCTTTCTCGCTCGGGGCATGGCGCGGCCACCCGGAAAACGAGCCGCGACGATGGGGCGCGGCCGGCGGCCCCGGCGCCGGGGAGTTTTCCCCGAGCAGAGTGGATGGAGGCGCCGTGGCCGGGCGTCCGCCTCCACCGTGGCGGGCGGCCGGGGCGCCCCTGGAGGGGGCTGGCCTCTGTGGGGGAACGGAGTGATCTCTCACTCCACGGCTGCGACGAAGCCGCGAAAGGTGCCGTTGTCGCCGGGACGGTCGGGGGGACTCGTGGCGCGGGACTCAGGGTTCCCCATGCGGAGGCCCCCAGGCTCAGGCCCCTGGCAACGGAAGGCTGAGCAAGCAGGCCCGGGCCCGGGCCCGGCTTTCGGGGCTGGCCCGGCCCCAGCTGCCGGCGCCAGGGAGGGGACCCCCGGAGGCTGAGGAGCGGGAGGCGTCGGCCTCCCGGCGGCACGCCTCCCGGAGCTCCTCCTGGCGGTGCCGGAACGCGACGACACGCGGTCCCGGACAGGGCCCCGGGGGGGGCGGCCCTGCGGCCCTGTGGTGCCCGAAGTGTGTTCGCCGGGCATTTTCCGGCCAATTCTCACGAGCGTTCTGCCCAAATCGGGATCGATTTGGGCAGAACGCTCTTGAGAATTGACCTGCGTTGGGCAGCCCTGGTCATCGCCCAGTGCCGCGTGGAGCAGGGCCCTTTCTCGCTCGGGGCATGTCGCGGCCACCCGGAAAACGAGCCGCGACGATGGGGCGCGGCCGGCAGCCGCGGCGCCGGGGAGTTTTCCCCGAGCAGAGTGGATGGAGGCGCCATGTTCGGGCGTCCGCCTCCGCCGTGACGGGCGGCCGGGGCGCCCCTGGAGGGGGCTGGCCTCTGTGGGGAAACGGACTGGTCTCTCACTCCGCGGCTAGGACGAAGCCGCAAAAGGTGCCGTTGTCGCCGGGACGGTCGGGGGACTCGTGGCGCGGGACTCAGGGTTCCCCATGGGGAGGCCCCCAGGCTCAGGCCCCTGGCAACCGAAGGCTGAGCAAGCAATCCCGGGCCCGGGCCCGTCTTTCGGGGCTGGCCCGGCCCCAGCTGCCGGCGCCAGGGAGGGGACCCCCGGAGGCTGAGGAGCGGGAGGCGTCGGCCTCCCCGCGCAACGCCTCCCGGAGCTCCTCCTGGCGGTGCCGGAACGCGACGACACGCGATCCCGGACAGGGCCCCGGGGGGGGCCGCCCTGCGGTCCTGTGGTGCCCGAAGTGTGTTCGCCGGGCGTTTTCCGGCCAATTCTCACGAGCGTTCTGCACAAATCGGGATCGATTTGGGCAGAACGCTCGTGAGAATTGGCCGGCGTTGGGCAGCCCTGGTCAGCGCCCAGTTCCGCGTGGAGCAGGGTCCTTTCTCGCTCGTGGCATGTCGCGGCCACCCGGAAAACGAGCCACGACGATGGGGCGCGGCCGGCAGCCGCGGCGCCGGGGAGTTTTCCCCGAGCAGAGTGGATGGAGGCGCCGTGGCCGGGCGTCCGCCTCCGCCGTGGCGGGCGGCCGGGGCGCCCCTGGAGGGGGCTGGCCTCTGTGGGGAAACGGACTGGTCTCTCACTCCGCGGCTAGGAGGAAGCCGCGAAAGGTGCCGTTGTCGCCGGGACGGTCGGGGGACTCGTGGCGCGGGACTCAGGGTTCCCCATGGGGAGGCCCCCAGGCTCAGGCCCCTGGCAACGGAAGGCTGAGCAAGCAGGCCCGGGCCCGGTCCCGGCTTTCGGGGCTGGCCCGGCCCCAGCTGCCGGCACCAGGGAGGGGACCCCCGGAGGCTGAGGAGCGGGAGGCGTCGGCCTCCCCGCGGCACGCCTCCCGGTGCTCCTCCTGGCGGTGCCGGAACGCGACGACACGCGATCCCGGACAGGGCCCCGGGGGGGCCGCCCTGCGGCCCTGTGGTGCCCAAAGTGTGTTCGCCGGGCGTTTTCCGGCCAATTCTCACGAGCGTTCTGCCAAATCGGGATCGATTTGGGCAGAACGCTCGTGAGAATTGGCCGGCGTTGGGCAGCCCTGGTCAGCGCCCAGTTCCGCGTGGAGCAGGGCCCTTTCTCACTCGGGGCATGTCGCGGCCACCCGGAAAACGAGCCGCGACGATGGAACCAGATGGGCCTTCATATTTATACTGACCTATATACTTACTGGAGTCCATTATGGAAAGATTTCCATCTGGGTGTGAGGCTGTGTCCTGTGGTATTGCTCAGGCATCCCCAAATCCTAGGGCTTTGGAGCCCACCCTTAGGGGACGGAGACATGAGAACCCAAGCTAGGGATAGAGTTAGGGCCGAAGGACATTGCAGGCCCAAACAGCTGACAGTGTTTGTGGTTCCTAGAGGCTGGAATTAAGGATGAGTGTTCTGTTTCTGGTCAGGCACAGGGTTTGTGACCTAGAGGCCACTGAAATTGGGGGTTTGCTGGTATAGGCTCAGATGGGCAGGCATTTTAATCCTGCTTTGAATACTTTCTAGAGGTCTACATGGCACGCTTTCCTCCTGTCTGTTACGATGAGTCCTGTGGTATGGCTAAGGTGACCCCAGTCCGTGGGGTAGGGAGCCAGACCCCTAGGAATTGAATGCTCAGAACACAAACTAAGCTTCAGTTAGGGGTTAGGAGCATGGCAGGCCCAATCTGATGGTGGTGTGGCAAGCTATCCAGAGGGCTGAGTACAGAGGGATGGATAGAGTAAGTGTCAGGTTCAGGTTTGTGTCCAGCTGCTGACTCTGGGTGAACTCAGTGGTGCGTGGCAGATTTCTCCTGCTCAGAATCCTTTGCAGAGTCCCAAATGGTATGGTTTCCTTCTGGGTGGCAGGCAGAGATCTCAAATCTTGCTCAGGGGTCCCCATCCGTGGGACTTGGGTGCCAGTCCTCTGGGGACAGAGCATGAAACCCCAACCTAGGGTTGGGGCTAGGTCCCAGCAACATGACAGGCCTGATTTGCTGGTGCTGTGCAGAGCTCTCACGGGGACTGAGTAGAGAACATGGGTCAGTCTGAGTCAGGCTCCGGGTTGGTGGCCATGGGGGGAAAGGCAGATTTCTCCTGCTCTCAGTCCTTGGCAGAGTTCCAATTCTACTGTTTCCTTCTGGGTTGAAGACAGAGTCCTCTGGCATTTCTCAGGGGTCCCACATATGTGGGGCTTTGGTACCTGTATTCTTGGGACACAAGACAGAAAATGTACCTAAGTTTTGGTTAGGGCTGAGGGTCATGTCAGTCTCAATAGGCCACCCTGAGAGGAGTGACCTGGGGAGCAGAGTTGAGGACGTGGGTCAGTGTGAGTGTTAAGATCCAGGTGTGAACGGGGGGTGCTGAAAGTGGGATAGCCTCAGGGGGCCAAGAAATATTCTGGTATAGTTCAGGTGTAACCCATCAGCGGAGCTTTGGTGTCAATCATCAGAGGACAGAAGACTGAAAACACAACCTAGGGCTTGGAAAAGAGCACAGGGGCATGGCTGGCCTGATCTGCTGGTGCCGAGGCTAGATGTCTGGGGTACTGAGTTGAGGGCCATGGTCAGGTGGTGCATTACGATCTGGGTTTGTGCCTAGGGGGTGGCCGAAGGTGGAGGTGGCTTCAGGGAGCATGAAGATTTCTCCCATTCCGATGGTTCTGTGCAGCTCCAAACAGAACGGTTTCCTCCCGGGTGGCAGACAGAGCACTGGGTTGTGGCTCAGGGGTCCAAATATGGAGGAATTGGGGGACCAGCCTCTGGGGATGAAGACTGAAAATGCAACCTAGGCTTAAGGTTAGGGTCAGGGGCATGGAAGGCCCAATTTGCTGGCACTGAGAAGGGATCCCAGGGGGATGAATTGAGGGCAGAGGTCCGGTGGCATGAGAGGGTCCAGGTTTGTGGTCAGGGGACCGCTGAAAGAGGGGGTTGTGCTCAGGGAGGCATGCAGTTTCTCCCACTCTGAGTGTTCTACTCAGTTTCAAATGGCACGGTTTCCTCCTGGGTGGTAGGCAGGCTGAGTGCCAGCCTCCACATTTGTGGCCCAATAGTGCGCAGAGGGTGGGGGATAGCCTCGGGTGAACCGTGCAGGTTTCTCCCGCTCTGAGGATTCGACACAGCTCCAAACAGCATGGTTTCCTCCTGCATGGTGGACAGAGTCCTGAGGTGTCACTCAGGATTCTTTAATCTTGGGGTCTTGGGGTCAGGACTCTTGGGGATGATACCTGAAAACCAAAATTAGGGATAGGGTTAAGGCCTAGGGCCATGGTAGACCTGATATGCCAGTGCAGAGGCAGGTGCCCTGGTGCGCTGAGTTGAGCTCGGGTGTCAGACGGGGCCTTAGCCTCTAGGTGTGTGTCCAGACGTTCGCATAACCTGGGGGTGACTTCAGGGGTGCATGGAAGTTTCTCCAGCTCTGAGGGTTCAGCGCAGCTCCAAACAGCACAGCGGTGCCCTGCGTGGCAGGCAGATTCCCAGCATGAGTATCAGGCATCCTCAATCCTTGTGACGCAGTATGTGGTCTATTCTGGAGAAGGTTCCATGTGCACTTGAGAAGAATGAGTATTCTGTTGTTTTAGGGTGGAATGTTCTGTATATGTCTATGAGGTCCATCTGGTCCAATGTTTCATTCAATGCTCTTATTTCTTTTTTAATTTTCTGCTTCGATGATCTGTCTATTTCTGAGAGAGGCGTATGAAGATCTCCTACTATTATTGTATTCATATCAATATGACTCTTTATCTTGATTAATAGTTTTCTTATGGAATTGGGTGCTCCCATATTGGGGGCATAGATATTCACAATTGTTAGATCATCTTGGCGGATAGTCCCTTTAAGAATTATGGAGTGTCCTTCTGTATCTCTGACTACAGTCTTTAGTTTAAAATCTAATTTATCTGATATGAGAATCGCTACCCCGGCCTTCTTTTGAGGCCCATTGGCATGAAAGATGCTTCTCCATCCGTTCACGTTCAGTCTGGGTGTATCCTTAGGTTCAAAATGGGTCTCTTGTAGGCAACATATGGATGGGTCCTGTCGTTTTATCCAATCTGCAACCCTGTGTCGTTTTATGGGCGCATTTAGGCCATTCACATTGAGAGTGGTTATTGAGAGATAGGTTTTGATTCATGTCATGTTGCCTTTGAAGTCTTTCTGTCTGTAGATTGTTTCTATATTTCTGTTCAATGATATTCTTGGGATTTTTTCTCTTTTATAGGACCCCCCCCTTAATATTTCCTGCAGTGTCGGCTTGCCGGTTGCATAGGCTTTTAAGCCTTGCTGGTCTTGGAAACTCTTTATCTCTCCATCCATTTTAAATGTCAGTCTTGCCGGATAGAGTATTCTTGGTTGCATGTTCTTCTCATTTAGTACTCTGAATATATTTTTCCAGCCCTTCCTGGCTTGCCAGGTCTCTGTGAAAAGGTCTGACGTTATTCTAATGGGCTTGGATGCCCACTCTCACCACTCTTGTTCAACATAGTATTAGAAGTCCTAGCAACGGCAATCAGACAACAAAGAGAAATAAAAGGTATCCAAATTGGCAAGGAAGAAGTCAAACTCTCTCTCTTCGCAGATGACATGATTTTTTATATGGAAAACCCCAAAGACTCCACCCCCAAACTACTAGACTCATACAGCAATTCAGTAACGTGGCAGGATACAAAGTCAATGTACAGAAATCAGTGGCTTTCTTATACACTAACAGTGAAAATACAGAAAGGGAAATTAGAGAATCGATTCCATTTACTAGAGCACCAAGAACCATAAGATACCTGGGAATAAACCTAACCAAAGAGGTAAAGGATCTGTACTCGAGGAACTACAGAACACTCATGAAAGAAATTGAAGAAGACCCAAAAAGATGGAAGACAATTCCATGCTCTTGGATTGGAAGAATAAACATTGTTAAAATGTTTATACTGCCTAGAGCAATCTATGCTTTTAATGCCATTCCGATCAAAATTCCACCGGTAGTTTTCAAAGAGCTGGAGCAAATAATCCTAAAATTTGTATGGAATCAGAAGAGACCCCGAATTGCTAAGGCAATGTTGAAAAACAAAAACAAAACTGGCGGCATCACGTTACCCGATTTTAAGCTTTACTACAAAGCTGCGATCACCAAGACAGCGTGGCCCTGGCATAAAAACAGACACATAGACCAGTGGAACAGAGTGGAGAGCCCAGATATGGACCCTCAACTCCACGGTGAAATAATGTTCGACAAAACAGGAAAAAATATTCAATGGAAAAAAAGACAGTCTCTTCAATCAATGGTGCTGGGAAAACTGGACAGCTATATGTAGAATAATGAAACTCAACCATTCTCTTACACTCGAAATGGATAAAAGACCTCATCATGAGACAGGAATCCATCAGAATCCTAGAGGAGAACATAGGCAGTAACCTCTTCGATATCAGCCACAGCAACTTCTTTCAAGATATGTCTCCAAAGGCCAAGGAAACAAAAGCGAAAATAAACTTTTGGCACTTCATCAAGATCAAAAGCTTCTGCACAGCAAAGGAAACAGTCCACCAAACAAAAAGGCAACCCACGGAATGGGAGAAGATATTTGCAAATGACAGTACAGACAAAAGGTTGATATCCAGGATCTATAAAGAACTTCTCAAACTCAACACACACAAAACAGAGAATCATATCCAAAAATGGGCAGAAGATATGAACAGACACTTCTCCAACGAAGACATACAAATGGCTATCAGACACATGAAAAAATGTTCATCATCACTAGCCATCAGGGAGATTCAAATGAAAACCACATTGAGATACCACCTGACACCAGTTAGAATGGCCAAAATGAGCAAGACAGGAAACAACGTGTGTTGGAGAGGATGTGGAGAAAGGGGAACCCTCTTACACTGTTGGTGGGAATGCAAGTTGGTGCAGCCACTTTGGAGAACAGTGTGGAGATTCCTCCAGAAATTAAGAATAGAGCTTCCCTATGACCCTGCAATTGCACTGCTGGGTATTTACCCCAAAGATACAGATGTAGTGAAAAGAAGGGCCATCTGTACCCCAATGCTTATTGTAGCAATGGCTATGCTCACCAAACTGTGGAAAGAACCAAGATGCCCTTCAACGGATGAATGGATAAGGAAGATGTGGTCCATATACGCAATGGAGTATTATGCCTCCATCAGAAAGGATGAATACCCAACTTTTGTAGCAACATGGACGGGACTGGAAGAAATTATGCTGAGCGAAATAAGTCAAGCAGAGAGAGAGTCATGTATCATATGGTCTCACTTATTTGTGGAGCATAGCAAATAACACGGAGGACATAGGGAGATGGAGAGGAGAGGGAGTTGAGAGAAACTGGAAGGGGAGATGAACCATGAGAGACTATGGACTCTGAAAAACAACCAGAGGGTTTTGGAGGGGCAGGGTGGGGTGGGAGTTTGAGGAATCAGGTGGTGGTTAATAGGGAGGGCACGTACTGCATGGAGCACTGGGTGTGATGCCAAAACAATGAACACTGTTATGCTGTAAATAAACAAATAAAAAAAAAATGAGTCTATGGAAGGCCCGGCAGTGCCAGTTCACTCCACTGGAGGGAGTGGTGAGCCGTGGTGTGAGATACCCTGGAAGGCATGGCGATGCTGCTTGCCACCACTGGAGGCAGCGGCGAGCTGCCATGGGAAACACACCTGAAGAGGAGTCAGTGCAGCTTGCTGGCTCTGAAGGCAGGGCGGAGGTGCCCGGTGAGAGACCCTGAAACGTGAGGCACTACAGCTTATTTTTACAGGATGGAGTGGTGAGCTGTATAGTCTCTGTTTCTCCAGGCTCAAGGGTGGTGGTAAGAATTGATGGAGCCTGTCCCCCACTCAGCATTGTGCCCTCTTTCCCCAGGTTTGCTGGTAATGTGCTGTCAGGATGGTTCAGGAGGGTCCTCCCAGTTGGGCTCTGGAGCCAGGGGAACCAAACCCGACTCATGGTGCATTTGGAACCGAGGAGCTGAGTGTTTGTTTGGAAAAGTATGTTTGTTTCTCCAAAAAGGACAAGGGCATTGACCAGCTTGAGAGGGAAGTGAATGACCAGTTAAGAAACAAGCCTGTGTCTCTCCTTCTCCCAGGAATCAGAGCAGATGTGCAGGCTTTAGGTGGGAGACGCCTGCTTATCTGCACCTGACAACCCTTGTTCACTCTGGCTCCATGAGACCTGAAGTTTGGAAGTCAGCGTCTGAGTCAGTCATGCAGCTTGTCCCAGGACGTCAGTGTTCAGAGAAAACAGCAGGCCTGTGGGTGACAATGTCACATCCATGCCAGGATGGCAGGTAAAAATTCCCTTTCACCCCAAATTTCCTGGGCTTTTCTCTTGTCTCCAGTGGAGCTCACAAATGGCACCCTGAACCAGCTGTAAGCAATCTTGTGTGGGTGCCAGAGCTCCTGAGTTTCTCTGCAGGGAGCACCTGGCAGGGATCTCATTTTCTGTTTATTTCTGGCTTACAAAGGTATTTGGAACATCTCTTTCCTAGGAAATCCCTTGGATTCGAAAGGGAAGGTGAGATTGACTTGGTGTGCCTTTTGAACATAGAAAGTATTCCTTCACCGAACAGTGTTTACTCCACTGGGCCTAGACTCTGGTGGAACGGCTGGCATCTAGAGTGAGGTGGCTGTTTGTGGTCAGATAGAGACTTGGATGATGGCTTCTTCTTTGTCCAAGGTGATGTATCCTAATGGATTCGTCTTTGAATCCAAAGAGTTCCAATGAGGGCAGAGGGAAAATTCAAAATGATTCCAAGGAGTCTTGGACAATTTAAAAGGGATGCTTGTCTTCCTAGGTTCACTCAAACGGCTATATATGGTTGGACATGCTGTATTTTCTCTGCAGTTTCATGGGTAGTGAAGTCAGAAGGAGAGTCTTTGGGAATTTCCCTGGATAAAGGCACTCTGTTGGCTTCAAGGGACTTGGTGTCAGGAACCCTGGGCTGAATTTCTGTGGCTGCTTTCCTGATGCTCAGTGAGTCAGGGTTTCCCACAGGTTTTATATTTCCTCCTTAGGAAATTGCTGGCAGGGAATGTTCTGTTTAAAGTGGAACCGTCGGGGGCACCTGTGTGGCTCAGTGGGTTAAGCCACTGCCTTCGGCTCAGGTCATGGTCTCAGGGTCCTGAGATCGAGCCCCGCATTGGGCTCTCTGCTCAGCGGGGAGTCTGCTTCGTCCTCTCTCTCTGCCTGCCTCTCTGCCTACTTGTGACCTCTGTCAAATAAATAAATAAAATCTAAAAAAAAAAAAAACAAAACCCAAAACCGGGACCCTCCTACATTGTTGGTGGGCCTGCGTGTTGTTGCAGCCACTCTTGGAAAGAATACAGTCTGTCCTCCAAAAGCTAAGAACTGAACAACAGTAGGATCCAGCAATTGTCCTCCTAGTTATTTCCCTAAAGGGCACAAAAATGCACATTCAGTGGGATATAAGCACCGTGATATTTACAGCAGCATTTTCAACCATTATAAAACAATGGAGGGAGACCAAATGTCCATTCACTGATGAGTGATATATATATATATATATATATATATATATATATATATCACTCGTATATATCATATGTGTGTGTGTGTGTGTGTATGTGTATTCATTCTCCCACATCTTCTTAATGCAATAGGATCCAGGTTCAAAAAGGATGAAATCTTACCATCTGCAAGGATGTGGATGGATCTACAGTGGATTTAGCTAAGTAAAATCAGTAAGAAAAGACCAATAGCCTATATCTTGACCTCTATGGAATTTCAGAAAGAAAACAGATGAACATAGTGAGGGGAGAAAGGCCAATGAGGAAACAGACTCTAACCTAGAGCAAAATCGAGGGTTGCTAGGGGGCAGGGGTGTGGGGCGAAGGGTTAAGTGGGTGACAGCTATTAGGGAGAGTACTTGTTGTGATGAGCTCTGGGTGTTCTATGCAGGTGAGGAATCACAAAATCCTACCCCTGAAGGAGAGGAATGAACATTGCATGGAAACGAATTGGAATTGAAGTCAATGAAGAAAAGAAGACCATGTTCTACTTCATGAAGACTGAGGTAAAACTGGAATGACTTTTGCTCTCCTGTTCTGTAGCTGTTCATTATGAAACACTCTGTGGCAGGATACACTAGTTTCCTATTGCATAAGGAGCCCTCAGAAAGTTGCCATGAAAGATTTAGATCTCAGAGCATGTACATGTTCCATTGATATGTTACTTTCAGTTTGCCCAGGTGCAAAGGTAAGTGGAGAGAAATAGGGCTGAAGAGGAAAGGAGGTATTAAGCATTCAAGAGGTAGCCTTCCCCTTTCTCATGAATGCCTGGGCCAGTGTAAATTGGGAAGAAGGAGGGGGGATCCCAGAGCTTTGCCGCAGACAGGGGAGTTCTAGGTCTGCCTAGAGCTGGTGGTGTCCATGAGCAGAGCTGAGCTAGTGGCGTGGCAGGCCCGAACTGCTGGTGTTGAGGTGAGTTCCCCAAGGAGCTGAGTTGAGAATGGGGGTCAGGTGGTGAATCAGGCTCTGGGTTTGTGGCCAGGGGGCTGCAGAATGTGGGGGAGTCCTAATGGGGTCATGCAGGTTTCTCTGGCTCTGAGGGTTCTGCACAGCTCCAAAGGGACAAGTTTCCTGCTGGGTGGCAGGGGGACTCCTACAGTGTGGCTCCAAGTTTACCAATCTAGAGGGCTTGGTGGATAGGCCCCTGGGGAAGGAAGCCTGAAAATGCAACATAGGGTTAAGGGTAATGGGCTGGGCAGGACAGGCCTGATCAGCCTACACAGAGGTGAGATACCCTCAGAATTGAGTTGAGGAAATGCATCCTGCAATGCAGAAGAGTCAGGGTTTCTGGCCAGAGGGACGGCTGATCGTGGGGGTGGCTTTAGAGGGGCATGCTGGTTTCTCCCTCTCTGAGGAAACTTTGGAGCTCCAAATGTCATGGCTTCCCCCTGCATGGCATTCAGGTTTCTGCCTTGTTACAGGGGGGTCCTGAATCTGGGGAGTTTGGGGGCCAGGCCTCTTGGGATGGAAGCCCGAAATCAGAAACTAGAGCTACGGTAAGGGCGTAGGGGCATGGCATGCTCAATCTGCTACTGCTGAGGTGGGCTCCCTGGTGGGCTGACTTCAGGGTGGGTATCAGGTGGCATGTCAGACTCAGAGTTTGTGTCCAGGGATGCCACAGAAGCTGGGCGTGACCTCAGGGTTGCATGCAGGTTTCTCCTACCCTGAGGGTTCTGCAGAGCTCCAAATGGCATGGTTTCCTCCTGTGTGGCAGACGCAGTCCTGGGGTGTCACTGAGGAATCCTTAATCTCTACTGGCATGAATCTCGGAGGTGCCCAATCTGGCGGGCTTGGGGGACAGGCCTCTGTTCATGAAAGCCTGTACACCCCACCTAGGTTTATGGTTAGGGCCGAAGGGCATGGCAGGTCCAATGTGCCGGTGCTGATGCGGGCTCCCCTAAGGGTCGAGTTGAGGGCATAGATCTGGCATCGCAGGAGAATCTGGTTTTATGGCCATGGGGGTGACTCATGGTGGGGTGGCATTACGGGGGTTTGCATGTTTCTCCCCGTCTGAGTGTTCAGTGCAGCTCTAAACCACAAGTTTTCCTCATGAGTGCCAGGTGGAGTCCCGTGGTGGCGCTCAGTAGACCTTAATCTGGGGGGACATGGGAGGCAGGCCCCTGGGATGGAAGCCTGAAAACCTAAAGAGGGGTTCTGGTAAGGGCTTAGGGGCATGGTGGCCTGATCTGCTTATGTTGAGGTGGGGCGCCCTAGGGTCTGAATTTATGGCATGCGTCCGGCAGCTCAGCAGAATCTGGTTTATGGCCGGGGGGACGGGTGCAGATGATGGGAGTGCCTTTAGAGGGGCAAGTTTCTCCCCCTCTGAGGGTTCAGCACAACTCCAAGGCACAGGTTCCTACTGTGTGGCAAGCGGAGTCCTGAGGTGTATGTCAAGATTCCTTAATCCAGGGGATTTTGTTGCCTGGACCCTCAGAATGGAAGACTGAACACCCAAACTTGTGTTAGGGTTAGGGCCTAGGGGCAATGGCAGGCCCGATCTGCCAGTGCTGAGGCGGGATCCCCTATGGGCTCAGTTGAGGGTATGCATTTGGTGGCGGGATGGAATCCAGCTCTATGGCCAGAGTGGCTGTTGATTATTGGGGTGGCTTTAGGGTGGCATGAAAGTTTCTCCCCATCTGAGGGTTCATTGCAGCTCCAAACCACAAGGTTTCCACGTGTGTGACAGGCTGTGTCCTGTGGTGTTGCTCAGAAGTCCTTAATCTGGGGGGCGTGGGGGCCAGGCCTCTTGGGATGGAAGCCTGAAAATCCAAACTAGGGTTAGGGTTAAGGCTTAGGGACATGGCAGGCCCGATCTGCTGCAATTGAGGTGGTCTCCTGGATAGGCCGAATGGAGGGTGGGAATCAGGCAGGACTTGAGGTCTGTGTTTGTGTTTGTGGGGGCAAAGAAGCTAGTGGTGTCCGCGGGGGGCATGCAGCTTTCTCCTGCTCTGAGGTTCCTGCACAGTTCCAAATGGCACCATTTTGCCCTAGGAGGCTGGAGGAGTGCTGGCGGGAGTCTCAGTCATCCCCAGTCTGATGGGCTTGGGGTACAGGCCTCTGGGCATGGTAGGCTGTATACCCCACCTAGGGTTAGGGTTAGGGTCTAGGGTCATGGCAGGCCCAATCTGCCGGCGCTGAGATGGGCTCCCCTCAGGGCTGAGTTGAGGGCATGTGTCCGGTAGCTTCATAGAAAACAGCTTTCTGGCCTGGGGTGCCGCAAATTGTGCGGATAGCTTTACGGGGGCTTGAAGGTTTCTCACCCTCTGAGTATTCAGCAGCTCCAAACTGCAAGGTTTCATCCTGCGTGGCTGTTGGAGTCCTGCAATGTCACTCAGGGGTCCTTAATCCAGGGGGCCTGGAGGCTAGGCATCTTGGGATGGAAGCCTGGAAACTCAAACTAAGGGTGAGGTCTTGGGGCGCGACAGGCCCAATCTGCCAGTGCTGAGGCGGACTCCCCGGTGGCCTGAGTTGAGGGTCGGTGATAGGTGGCTAGTGTGAATCTGGGTTTGTGTTCAGGAGGGGCTCAGATGCTGGGGCTTGCCTTGGGCGGCATGAAGTTATCTTTTGCTCTGAGGTCTAAGTAGCTCCAAATGGCACTGTAACAGCATAGGCAGCCTCCAGACTGCCAGAGTGAGTCTCATGCATCCACAATCTGGCGGGTTTGGGGGCTAGGCCTCTGGGTACGGAAGACTGTACACCCAACCTAGGGTTAGGGTTAAGGCCTAGGGGCATGGCAGTTCTGATATGCTGCTGATATGCTGTGTTGAGGTGGGCTCCCTCAGGGCTGAGTGGATGACATGCATCTGGCGTTGTGGCAGAATCTGGCATTATGTCTGGGGCATTGCCAATGGCGGGTGTGTTTAGGTGCTCATGCACCTTTCTTTCTGGAGGGCAGGCAGAGTCCTGTGTTGTGACTTTGGAATCCCCAGTCTGGAGGGTTAGGGTTAGGGATAGAGGTTCGGAGAGTGTTAGGGTTAGTTGTTAGGGGTTAGGGTTAGGGTTAGGGTTAGGAGTTAGGGGATAGGGTTAGAGGTAAGGTTTAGGGTTAGGCTTAGGGTTAGGCGTATGTCTTAGGGACAAGGCATGTCAGATCTGCCAACACAGATATGGACTCACCCAAGGGCTGTGTTGAGGGCGGGACTCAGGAGTCTCCTCAGGCCCTGGATTTTTGGACTGGAGGGGCAAAGAAGGTGGGAATCGCCTCTGGGGAGCATGATGGTTTCTACTGCTCCGAGGTTGTTATGTTAGGTTTAGAGGTTAGGGTTAGGTTTTGTGGTTAGGGTTAGTGTTAAGATTAGTGTTAAGGTGGGGCGCCTGGGTGGCTCAGTTGGTTAAAGCCTCTGCCTTCCGCTCAGGTCATGATCTCAGGGTCCTGGGATGGAGCCCCACATCAGGCTCTCTGCTCAGCGGGGAGCGTGCTTCGTCCTCTCTGTGCCTTCTTCTGATCTGTCTCTGTCAAAGAAATGAATAAAATCTTAAAAAAAATAAAAAGATTAGGGTTAGGGTTATGTCTTAGGGACAAGGCATGTTGGATCTGGTAACACTTATATGGGCTCACCCAAGGGCTGAGTTGAAGGCGGGACTCAGGAGGCTCCTTAGGCCCTGGGTTTTTTTCCTAGAAGGTAAAGATGGTGGGAATGGCCTCAGGGGAGCATGCTGGTTTCTAGGTCTCTGAGAGTGTTAGATAGCACTAAATGAAATGGTTTATTTCATTTATTCTCCTGGCTGAGAGGCTGAGTCCTGCCATCAGTCTGATGTTCCTATCCACTGGGATGGAATTGGGTATCAGGCCTCTGGGGTCCAGAGCCTGACCACCTGAGCTAGGGTATTAGGGTTTGGTCCTGGGAGCATGGCAGGCCTGAGGTGCCAGTGCGGACTCAGGCTCTCCGGAGGGCTGAGTTGAGGGTATTGCTCTGGTGGCCCATCAGGCACTGGGCGGTGGTGTGTGGGTCCTCGGAAGGTGTGGGTGTCTTTAGGGGGCATGGAGGTTTCTCCGGCCAGGAGCGTACTGCACAGGGCCATGTGGGCCATTTTCCTTGTGGGTGGCAGCCGGAGTCCAGCATTGCAAATACAGGGTCCCCAGTCTGGACGGCTAGGGAGCCAGGCCTCTGTGGATCGAAGCATAAACACCCATCCTAGCATTATGGTTAAGTCTTTGGGGCATGGTAACCCCGATCTGCCGGTGCTGTGGTGACCCATCCTGATGCCTGAGTTGAGGCTATGTCTGCAGGACCTTGAGACTCTGGTTCCCGGTCCTTGGGAGGGTCCAGAAGTGCTTTGGCCTCAGGGAGACTTGCAGGCTTCTCCTGCTCTGTGGCTTCAGCCCATTTCTAAACGGCACGGTTCATGCTGGGATCATGTGCAATTATGGGGTGCAACTCAGGGGTCCCCTATCTGGGGTTTTGAGGACCAGTTGTGGGAGGAGGATGCCTGAGCACGAACCTGGGCTAGGGTTAGTATTAGGATTAGGGTTAAGGTTATGTCTTAGGGACAAGGCATGTCGGATATGCAAGCACAGATATCAGCTCGCCCAAGGGCTGAGTTGAGGGTGGGACTCAGGAGGCTCCTCGGGCACTGGGGTTTTGGGCTGTACGGGCAAAGATGTTGGAAATCGCCTCAGGGGAGCATGCCAGTTTCTACAATTCTCAGGGCATTAGATAGCACGAAATGAAAGGTCACCTTCTGGCTGAGAGGGTGAGTCCTGCTGAGAGGGTTAGGTTGTAGGGGCATTGCAGCCCCAATCTGCTGGCGCTGTGGTGGCCCATCCCAATGCTTGAGTTCAGAGCGTGTGTCTGCAGGACCATGAGACTCCTGGTTCTTGGTCCTTGGGGGCGCTGGAAGTGGGGTGCACTCAGGGAGACATTCAAATTTATCCCGCTCTGTGGGTTCAGCACAATTCTAAACAGCATGGTTTCCTCCTGGTGTCAGGTTCAATGATGGGGTATCGCTCACGGGTCCCCCATCTGGGGCCTTGGGGACCAGGAGTCAGAGTATGGACGCCTGAACACACAACCTGGGCTAGGTATAGTATTATGGTTAGTGTTAGGCTTAGGGACAGGGCATGTCGGATCTGCTAGTACAGATACGGGCTCACCCAAGGGCTGAGTTGAGGGCAGGACTCAGGAGGCTCCTCAGGCCCTGGGTTCTTGGCCTGGAGGAGCAAAGCTGGTGGGAATGGCCTCAAGGGAGAATGGCTGGTTGCTACTGCTCTGAGGGTGTGAGAGAACACCAAATGAAAAGGTCTCCTCCTGGCTGAGAACTGAGTCCTGCCGACAGTCTGATGCTCAACCCATGGGAGGAATTGGGTGTCAGGCCTCTGGGTCCAATGCCTGAACACCCAACCTAGTGTTAGGGTTTCGTCCTGGGAGAATGGCAGGCCTGCCAGTGCGGCTCAGGTTCTCCGGAGGGCTGAGTTGAGGGCATTGCTCTGGTGGCCTGTCAGGCTCTGGGTTTGTGGTGTGGCATTTCTTGGAAGGCGTGGGTGGCTTTAGGGGGCATGGAGGATTCTGTGGCCAGGAGCATACTGCACAGGATCATATGGTCCAGTTTCATCGTGGGTGGCAGCCAGAGTCCTGCATTGGGAATCCAGGGTCCCCAGTCTGGAGGGCTAGGGGTCCAGTCCTCAGGGGACAGAAGCCTGACACCCAACCTAGGGTTAGGGTAGGGTTGTAAGGGCATGGCAGCCCCGATCTGATGGCGCTGTGGTGATGCTTCCCAATGCCTGAGTTGAGGGCGCGAGTCTGTAGCACTGTGAGAGTCCTGGTTCCTGGTCCTTGGGTGTGCCAGAAGTGGCAGTGGCCTCTGGGAGGCATGCAGGTTTCTCCCGCTCTGCGGGTTCAACACATTTCTAAAGGGCAGGGTTTCCTCCTGGGATCAGGCGCAATTATGGGGTGCAGCTCAGGGGTCCCCCATCTGGCCGTTTGGGGGACCAGGCTATGGAGGAGGGATGCCTGAACACACAACCTGGGCTAGAGTTAGTATTAGGGTTAGGCTTAGCGTTAAGGTTATGTCTTAGGGAGAAGGCATGTGGGATCTGCCAGCACAGATATTGGCTCCCTGAAGGGCTGAGTTGAGGGCAGGGCTCCGGAGGCTTCTCAGGCCCTGGGTTTTTGGCCTGGAGGTGCAAAGATGGCGGGAATGGCCTCAGGGCAGCTTGGCCGGTTCCTAGGGCTCTGAGGGTGTTGGAGAGCACCAAATGGAATCTCCTGCTGGTTGAGAAGATGAGTCATGCCATCAGTTTGATGCTCCCACCCATGGGTGGAATTGGGTGTCAGGGTTCTAGAACCTGAACACCCAACCTAGGCTTAGGGTTTGGTCCTGGGAGAATGGCAGGCCTGATGTGCCAGCACGGACTCAGGCTCTCTGGAGGGCTGGGCTGAGGGCATTGTTCTGGCGGCCTGTAAGGCTAAGGAATTGTGGTGTGGGGGTGCTCAGAAGGTGTGGTTGGCTTTAGGGGTCATGGAGGTTTCTCCGGCAAGGAGCGTTCTGCAAAGGTCCATGTGGTCAAGTTTCATCATGGGTGGCAGCCAGAGTCCTACGTTGGGAATATGGGGTCCCCAGTCTGGAGGGCTAGGGAGCCAGTCCTCTGGGGACTGAAGCCTGAACGCCCAACCGAGGGTTAGGTTTAGGTCACAGGGGCATGGCGGCCCGGATCTGCCGGCACAGTGATGACCAATCCCGATGCCTGAGTTGAGGACGTGAGTCTGCAGGACCGTGAGACTCCTCATTCCTGCTCCTCAGGGGCGCCGGTATTGGGGGTGGCGTCAGGGAGGCATTCTGATTTCTTCTGCTCTGTAGGTTCAGCACATTCCTTTTTTTTCACTTTCAATATCTATCTATCTATATTATTTCTTTTCAGCGTAACAGTATTCCTTATTTTTGCACCACACCCAGTGCTCCATGCAACACGTGCCCTCCCTAATACCCACCACCTTGTTCTCCCAACCTCCCACTCCCCACCCATTCAAGACCCTCAGGTTCATTTTCAGAGTCCGTAGTCTCTCATGGTTCACCTCCCCTTCCCATTTCCCACAACTTCCTTCTCCTCTCCATCTCCCCATGTCCTCCTTGTTCTTTGTTATGCTCCACAAATAAGTGAAACCATATGATAATTGACTCTCTCTGCTTGACTTATTTCACTCAGCATAATCTCTTCCAGTCCCATCCATATTGCTACAAAAGTTGGTATTCATCCTTTCTGATGGAGGCATAATACTCCATCTTGTATATGGACCACATATTCCTTATCCATTCGTCCATTGAAGGGCATCTTGGTTCTTTCCACAGTTTGGCGACCGAGGCCTTTGCTGCTATAAACATTGGGGTACAGATGGCCCTTCTTTTCACTACATCTGTATCTTTGGGGTAAATACCCAGCAGTGCAATTGCAGGGTCATAGGGAAGCTCTATTCTTAATTTCTGGAGGAATCTCCACACTGTTCTCCAAAGTGGCTGCACCAACTTGCATTCCCACCAACAGTGTAAGAGGGTTCCCCTTTCTCCACATCCTCTCCAACACACGTTGTTTCCTGTCTTGCTAATTGTGGCCTTTCTAACTGGTGTCAGGTGGTATCTCAATGTCGTTTTCATTTGAATCTCCCTGATGGCTAGTGATGATGAACATTTTGTCATGTGTCTGATAGCCATTTGTATGTCTTCGTTGGAGGAGTGTCTGTTCATATCTTCTGCCCATTTTTGGATATGATTATCTGTTTTGTGTGTGTTGAGTTTGAGAAGTTCTTTCTAGATCCTGGATATCAACCTTTTGTCTGAACTGTCATTTACAAATATCTTCTCCCATTCCGTGGGTTGCCTTTTGATTGGTGGACTGTTCCCTTTGCTGTGCAGAAGCTTTTGATCTTGATGAAGTGCCAAAAGTTCATTTTCGCTTTTCTTTCCTTGGCCTTTGGAGACATATCTTGAAAGAAGTTGCTGTGGCTGATATCGAAGAGGTTACTGCCTATGTACTCCTCTAGGATTCTGAGAGAATCCTGTCTCACGTTGAGCTCCTTTATCGAGTTCGAGTTTATCATTGTGTATGGTGTAAGAGAATGGTCGAGTTTCATTCTTCTACATATCGCTGTCCAGTTTCCCCAGCACCATTGATTGAGGAGAATGTCTTTTGTTACATTGAATATTTTTTCCTGATTTCTCGACGATTATATCACAATAGAGTTGAGGGTCCATATCTAATCGGGATCGATTTGGGCAGAGCGCTCATGAAAATTAGCTGGCGTTGGACAACCATGGGGACCGCCTTGTTCCGCGTGGCCCAGGACCCTTTCTCACTCGGGGTATGTCCCAGCCACCCAAAAACGCGCCGAGACGACGGGGCCCGGCCGGGGGCCTCAGAGCCGGAGAGCTTGCTCTGAGCAGAGTTGATGGAGGGTCTGTGGTCGGGCATCCGGCTCCGCCTTGGAGGGAGGCCGGGGCGCCCGGGAAGGGACGCCACGCGATCCCAGACAGGGCCCCGGGGGGGCGGCCCTGCGACCCTGTGGTGCCCGAAGTGTGTTCGCCGGGCGTCTTCCGGTCAATTCTCACGAGCAAATCGGGATCGATTTGGGCAGAAGGCTCGTGAGAATTGGCCGGCGTTGGGCAGCCCTGGTCAGCGCCCAGTTCCGCGTGGAGCAGGGCCCTTTCTCGCTCGGGGCATGTCGCGGCCACCCGGAAAACGAGCCGCGACGATGGGGCGCGGCCGGCAGCCGCGGCGCCGGGGAGTTTTCCCCGAGCAGAGTGGATGGAGGCGCCGTGGCCGGGCGTCCGCCTCCGCCATGGCGGGCGGCCGGGGGCGCCCGTGGAGGGGGCTGGCCTCTGTGGGGAAACGGACTGGTCTCTCACTCCGCGGCTCGGACGAAGCCGCGAAAGGTGCCGTTGTCGCCGGGACGGTCGGGGGACTCGTGGCGCGGGACTCAGAGTTCCCCATGGGGAGGCCCCCAGGCTCAGGCCCCTGGCAACGGAAGGCTGAGCAAGCAGGCCCGGGCCCGGTCCCGGCTTTCGGGGCTGGCCCGGCCCCAGCTGCCGGCGCCAGGGAGGGGACCCCCGGAGGCTGAGGAGCGGGAGGGGTCGGCCTCCCCGCGGCACGCCTCCCGGTGCTCCTCCTGGCGGTGCCGGAACGCGACGACACTCGATCCCGGACAGGGCCCCGGGGGGGGCCGCCCTGCGGCCCTGTGGTGCCCAAAGTGTGTTCGCCGGGCGTTTTCCGGCCAATTCTCACGAGCGTTCTGCCCAAATCGGGATCGATTTGGGCAGAACGCTCGTGAAAATTGGCCGGCGTTGGGCAGCCCTGGTCAGCGCCCAGTTCCGCGTGGAGCAGGGCCCTTTCTCGCTCGGGGCATGTCGCGGCCACCCGGAAAACGAGCCGCGACGATGGGGCGCGGCCGGCAGCCGCGGCGCCGGGGAGTTTTCCCCGAGCAGAGTGGATGGAGGCGCCGTGGCCGGGCGTCTGCCTCCGCCGTGGCGGGCGGCCGGGGCGCCCCTGGAGGGGGCTGGCCTCTGTGGGGAAACGGACTGGTCTCTCACTCCGCGGCTAGGACGAGGCCGCGAAAGGTGCCGTTGTCGCCGGGACGGTCGGGGGACTCGTGGCGCGGGACTCAGGGTTCCCCATGGGGAGGCCCCCAGGCTCAGGCCCCTGGCAACGGAAGGCTGAGCAAGCAGGGCCGGGCCCGGGCCCGGCTTTCGGGGCTGGCCCGGCCCCAGCTGCCGGCGCCAGGGAGGGGACCCCCGGAGGCTGAGGAGCGGGAGGCGTCGGCCTCCCCGGGGCACGCCTCCCGGAGCTCCACCCGGCGGTGCCGGAACGCGACGACACGTGATCCCGGACAGGGCCCCGGTGGGGCCGCCCTGCGGCCCTGTGGTGCCCGAAGTGTGTTCGCCGGGCTTTTTCCGGCCAATTCTCACGAGCGTTCTTCCCAAATCGGGATCGATTTGGGCAGAACGCTCGTGAGAATTGGCCGGCGTTGGGCAGCCCTGGTCAGCGCCCAGTTCCGCGTGGAGCAGGGCCCTTTCTCGCTCGGGGCATGTCGCGGCCACCCGGAAAATGAGCCGCGACGATGGGGCGCGGCCGGCAGCCGCGGCGCCGGGGAGTTTTCCCCGAGCAGAGTGGATGGAGGCGCCGTGGCCGGGCGTCCGCCTCCGCCGTGGCGGGCGGCCGGGGCGCCCTTGGAGGGGGCTGGCCTCTGTGGGGAAACGGACTGGTCTCTCACTCCGCGGCTAGGACGAAGCCGCGAAAGGTGCCGTTGTCGCCGGGACGGTCGGGGGACTCGTGGCGCGGGACTCAGGGTTCCCCATGGGGAGGCCCCCAGGCTCAGGCCCCTGGCAACGGAAGGCTGAGCAAGCAGGCCCGGGCCCGGGCCCGGCTTTCGGGGCTGGCCCGGCCCCAGCTGCCGGCGCCAGGGAGGGGACTCCCGGAGGCTGAGGAGCGGGAGGCGTCGCCCTCCCCGCGGCACGCCTCCCGGAGCTCCTCCTGGCGGTGCCCGAACGCGACGACACGCGATCCCGGACAGGGCCCCGGGGGGGCGGCCCTGCGGCCCTGTGGCGCCCGATGTGTGTTCGCCGGGCGTTTTCCGGCCAATTCTCACGAGCGTTCTGCCCAAATCGGGATCGATTTGAGCAGAACGCTCGTGAGAATTGGCCGGCGTTGGGCAGCCCTGGTCAGCGCCCAGTTCCGCGTGGAGCAGGGCCCTTTCTCGCTCGGGGCATGGCGCGGCCACCCGGAAAACGAGCCGCGACGATGGGGCGCGGCCGGCGGCCCCGGCGCCGGGGAGTTTTCCCCGAGCAGAGTGGATGGAGGCGCCGTGGCCGGGCGCCCGCCTCCGCCGTGGCGGGCGGCCGGGGCGCCCGTGGAAGGGGCTGGCCTCCGTGGGGGAACGGACTGATCTCTCACTCCACGGCTGGGACGAAGCCGCGAAAGGTGCCGTTGTCGCCGGGACGGTCGGTCGGACTCGTGGCGCGGGACTCAAGGCTCCCCACGCGGAGGCCCCCAGGCTCAGGCCCCTGGCAACGGAAGGCTGAGCAAGCAGGCCCGGGCCCGGGCCCGGCTTTCGGGGCTGGCCCGGCTACAGCTGCCGGCGCCAGGGAGGGGACCCCCGGAGGCTGAGGAGCGGGCGGCGTCGGCCTCCCCCGGGCCCGCCTCCCGGAGCTCCTCCTGGCGGTGCCGGAACGCGACGACACGCGGCCCCGGACAGGGCCCCGTGGGGGCGGCCCTGCGGCCCTGTGGCGCCCGATGTGTGTTCGCCGGGCGTTTTCCGGCCAATTCTCACGTGCGTTCTGCCCAATTCGGGATCGATTTGGGCAGAACGCTCGTGAGTATTGGCCGGCGTTCGGCAGCCCTGGTCAGCGCCCAGTTCCGCGTGGAGCAGGGCCCTTTCTCGCTCGGGGCATGACGCGGCCACCCGGAAAACGAGCCGCGACGTTGGGGCGCGGCCGGCGGCCCCGGCGCCGGGGAGTTTTCCCCGAGCAGAGTGGATGGAGGCGCCGTGGCCGGGCGCCCGCCTCCGCCGTGGCGGGCTGCCGGGGCGCCCGTGGAGGTGGCTGGCCTCTGTGGGGGAACAGACTGATCTCTCACTCCACGGCTGGGACGAAGCCGCGAAAGGTGCCGTTGTCGCCGGGACGGTCGGGGGGACTCGTGGCGCGGGACTCAGGGTTCCCCACGCGGAGGCCCCCAGGCTCAGGCCCCTGGCAACGGAAGGCTGAGCAAGCAGGCCCGGGCCCGGGCCCGGCTGTCGGAGCTGGCCCGGCCCCAGCTGCCGGCGCCAGGGAGGGGACCCCCGGAGGCGGAGGAGCGGGCGGCGTCGGCCTCCCCGGGGCCCGCCTCCCGGAGCTCCTCCTGGCGGTGCCGGAACGCGACGACACGCGTCCCCGGACAGGGCCCCGGGGGGGCGGCCCTGCGGCCCTGTGGCGCCCGAAGTGTGTTCGCCGGGCGTTTTCCCGGCCAATTCTCACGATTGTTCTGCCCAGATCGGGATCGATTTGGGCAGAACGCTCGTGAGAATTGGCCGGCGTTGGGCAGCCCTGGTCAGCGCCCAGTGCCGCGTGGAGCAGGGCCCTTTCTCGCTCGGGGCATGGCGCGGCCACCCGGAAAACGAGCCGCGACGTTGGGGCGCGGCCGGCGGCCCAGGCGCCGGGGAGTTTTCCCCGAGCAGAGTGGATGGAGGCGCCGTGGTCGGGCGCCCGCCTCCGCCGTGGCGGGCGGCCGGGGCGCCCGTGGAGGGGACTGGCCTCCGTGGGGGAACGGACTGATCTCTCACTCCACGGCTGGGACGAAGCCGCGAAAGGTGCCGTTGTCGCCGGGACGGTCGGGCGGACTCGTGGCGCGGGACTCAGGGCTCCCCACGCGGAGGCCCCCAGGCTCAGGCCCCTGGCAACGGAAGGCTGAGCAAGCAGGCCCGGGGGCGGGCCCGGCTTTCGGGGCTGGCCCGGCTACAGCTGCCGGCGCCAGGGAGGGGACCCCCGGAGGCTGAGGAGCGGGCGGCGTCGGCCTCCACGGGGCCCGCCTCCCGGAGCTCCTCCTGGCGGTGCCGGAACGCGACGACACGCGGCCCCGGACAGGGCCCCGGGGGGGCGGCCCTGCGGCCCTGTGGCGCCCGATGTGTGTTCGCCGGGCGTTTTCCGGCCAATTCTCACGAGCGTTCTGCCAAATCGGGATCGATTTGGGCAGAACGCTCGTGAGAATTGGCCGGCGTTGGGCAGCCCTGGTCAGCGCCCAGGGCCGCGTGGAGCAGGGCCCTTTCTCGCTCGGGGCATGGCGCGGCCACCCGGAAAACGAGCCGCGACGTTGGGGCGCGGCCGGCGGCCCCGGCGCCGGGGAGTTTTCCCCGAGCAGAGTGGATGGAGGCGCCGTGGCCGGGCGCCCGCCTCCGCCGTGGCGGGCTGCCGGGGCGCCCGTGGAGGTGGCTGGCCTCCGTGGGGGAACAGACTGATCTCTCACTCCACGGCTGGGACGAAGCCGCGAAAGGTGCCGTTGTCGCCGGGACGGTCGGGCGGACTCGTGGCGCGGGACTCAGGGCTCCCCACGCGGAGGCCCCCAGGCTCAGGCCCCTGGTAACGGAAGGCTGAGCAAGCAGGCCCGGGCCCGGGCCCGGCTGTCGGGGCTGGCCCGGCCCCAGCTGCCGGCGCCAGGGAGGGGACCCCCGGAGGCTGAGGAGCGGGCGGCGTCGGCCTCCCCGGGGCCCGCCTCCCGGAGATCCTCCTGGCGGTGCCGGAACGCGACGACACGCGGCCCCTGACAGGGCCCCGGGGGGGCGGCCCCGCGGCCCTGTGGCGCCCGAAGTGCGTTCGCCGGGCGTTTTCCGGCCAATTCTCACGAGCGTTCTGCCCAAATCGGGATCGATTTGGGCAGAACGCTCGTGAGAATTGGCCGGCGTTGGGCAGCCCTGGTCAGCGCCCAGTGCCGCGTGGAGCAGGGCCCTTCTCGCTCGGGGCATGGCGCGGCCACCCGGAAAACGAGCCACGACGATGGGGCGCGGCCGGCGGCCCCGGCGACGGGGAGTTTTCCCCGAGCAGAGTGGATGGAGTCGCCGTGGCCGGGCGCCCGCCTCCGCCGTGGCGGGCGGCCGGGGCGCCCGTGGAAGGGGCTGGCCTCCGTGGTGGAACGGACTGATCTCTCACTCCACGGCTGGGACGAAGCCGCGAAAGGTGCCGTTGTCGCCGGGACGGTCGGGGGGACTCGTGGCGTGGGACTCAGAGTTCCCCACGCGGAGGCCCCCAGGCTCAGGCCCCTGGCAACGGAAGGCTGAGCAAGCAGGCCCGGGCCTGGGCCCGGCTGTCGGAGCTGGCCCGGCCCCAGCTGCCGGCGCCAGGGAGGGGACCCCGGAGGCGGAGGAGCGGGCGGCGTCGGCCTCCCCGGGGCTCGCCTCCCGGAGCTCCTCCTGGCGGTGCCGGAACGCGACGACACGCGTCCCCGTACAGGGCCCCGGGTGGGCGGCCCTGCGGCCCTGTGGCGCCCGAAGTGTGTTCGCCGGGCGTTTTCTGGCCAATTCTCACGATTGTTCTGCCCAAATCGGGATCGATTTGGGCAGAACGCTCGTGAGAATTGGCCGGCGTTGGGCAGCCCTGGTCAGCGCCCAGTGCCGCGTGGAGCAGGGCCCTTTCTCGCTCGGGGCATGGCGCGGCCACCCGGAAAACGAGCCGCGACGATGGGGCGCGGCCGGCGGCCCCGGCGCCGGGGAGTTTTCCTCGAGCAGAGTGGATGGTGGCGCCCTGGCCGGGCGCCCGCCTCCGCCGTGGCGGGCGGCCGGGGCGCCCGTGGAAGGGGCTGGCCTCCGTGGGGGAACGGACTGATCTCTCACTCCACGGCTGGGACGAAGCCGCGAAAGGTGCCGTTGTCGCCGGGACGGTCGGGGGGACTCGTGGCGCGGGACTCAGGGTTCCCCACGCGGAGGCCCCCAGGCTCAGGCCCCTGGCAACGGAAGGCTGAGCAAGCAGGCCCGGGCCCGGGCCCGGCTGTCGGAGCTGGCCCGGCCCCAGCTGCCGGCGCCAGGGAGGGGACCCCCGGAGGCGGAGGAGCGGGCGGCGTCGGCCTCCCCGGGGCCCGCCTCCCGGAGCTCCTCCTGGCGGTGCCGGAACGCGACGACACGCGTCCCCGTAGAGGGCCCCGGGGGGGTGGCCCTGCGGCCCTGTGGCGCCCGAAGTGTTTTCGCCGGGCGTTTTCCGGCCAATTCTCACGATTGTTCTGCCCAAATCGGGATCGATTTGGGCAGAACGCTCGTGAGAATTGGCCGGCGTTGGGCAGCCCTGGTCAGCGCCCAGTGCCGCGTGGAGCAGGGCCCTTTCTCGCTCGGGGCATGGCGCGGCCACCCGGAAAACGAGCCGCGACGATGGGGCGCGGCCGGCGGCCCCGGCGCCGGGGAGTTTTCCTCGAGCAGAGTGGATGGAGGCGCCGTGGCCGGGCGCCCGCCTCCGCCGTGGCGGGCGGCCGGGGCGCCCGTGGAAGGGGCTGGCCTCCGTGGGGGAACGGACTGATCTCTCACTCCACGGCTGGGACGAAGCCGCGAAAGGTGCCGTTGTCGCCGGGACGGTCGGGGGGACTCGTGGCGCGGGACTCAGGGTTCCCCACGCGGAGGCCCCCAGGCTCAGGCCCCTGGCAACGGAAGGCTGAGCAAGCAGGCCCGGGCCCGGGCCCGGCTGTCGGAGCTGGCCCGGCCCCAGCTGACGGCGCCAGGGAGGGGACCCCCGGAGGCGGAGGAGCGGGCGGCGTCGGCCTCCCCGGGGCCCGCCTCCCGGAGCTCCTCCTGGCGGTGCCGGAACGCGACGACACGCGTCCCCGTACAGGGCCCCGGGGGGGCGGCCCTGCGGCCCTGTGGCGCCCGAAGTGTGTTCGCCGGGCGTTTTCCGGCCAATTCTCACGATTGTTCTGCCCAAATCGGGATCGATTTGGGCAGAACGCTCGTGAGAATTGGCCGGCGTTGGGCAGCCCTGGTCAGCGCCCAGTGCCGCGTGGAGCAGGGCCCTTTCTCGCTCGGGGCATGGCGCGGCCACCCGGAAAACGAGCCGCGACGATGGGGCGCAGCCGGCGGCCCCGGCGCCGGGGAGTTTTCCCCGAGCAGAGTGGATGGAGGCCCCGTGGCCGGGCGCACGCCTCCGCCGTGGCGGGCGGCCGGGGCGCCCGTGGAAGGGGCTGGCCTCCGTGGGGGAACGGACTGATCTCTCACTCCACGGCTGGGACGAAGCCGCGAAAGGTGCCGTTGTCGCCGGGACGGTCGGGGGGACTCGTGGCGCGGGACTCAGGGTTCCCCACGCGGAGGCCCCCAGGCTCAGGCCCCTGGCAACGGAAGGCTGAGCAAGCAGGCCCGGGCCCGGGCCCGGCTGTCGGAGCTGGCCCGGCCCCAGCTGCCGGCGCCAGGGAGGGGACCCCCGGAGGCGGAGGAGCGGGAGGCGTCGGCCTCCCCGGGGCCCGCCTCCCGGAGCTCCTCCTGGCGGTGCCGGAACGCGACGACACGCGTCCCCGTAGAGGGCCCCGGGGGGGTGGCCCTGCGGCCCTGTGGCGCCCGAAGTGTGTTCGCCGGGCGTTTTCCGGCCAATTCTCACGAGCGTTCTGCCAAATCGGGATCGATTTGGGCAGAACGCTCGTGAGAATTGGCCGGCGTTGGGCAGCCCTGGTCAGCGCCCAGTTCCGCGTGGAGCAGGGCCCTTTCTCACTCGGGGCATGTCGCGGCCACCCGGAAAACGAGCCGCGACGATGGAACCAGATGGGCCTTCATATTTATACTGACCTATATACTTACTGGAGTCCATTATGGAAAGATTTCCATCTGGGTGTGAGGCTGTGTCCTGTGGTATTGCTCAGGCATCCCCAAATCCTAGGGCTTTGGAGCCCACCCTTAGGGGACGGAGACATGAGAACCCAAGCTAGGGATAGAGTTAGGGCCGAAGGACATTGCAGGCCCAAACAGCTGACAGTGTTTGTGGTTCCTAGAGGCTGGAATTAAGGATGAGTGTTCTGTTTCTGGTCAGGCACAGGGTTTGTGACCTAGAGGCCACTGAAATTGGGGGTTTGCTGGTATAGGCTCAGATGGGCAGGCATTTTAATCCTGCTTTGAATACTTTCTAGAGGTCTACATGGCACGCTTTCCTCCTGTCTGTTACGATGAGTCCTGTGGTATGGCTAAGGTGACCCCAGTCCGTGGGGTAGGGAGCCAGACCCCTAGGAATTGAATGCTCAGAACACAAACTAAGCTTCAGTTAGGGGTTAGGAGCATGGCAGGCCCAATCTGATGGTGGTGTGGCAAGCTATCCAGAGGGCTGAGTACAGAGGGATGGATAGAGTAAGTGTCAGGTTCAGGTTTGTGTCCAGCTGCTGACTCTGGGTGAACTCAGTGGTGCGTGGCAGATTTCTCCTGCTCAGAATCCTTTGCAGAGTCCCAAATGGTATGGTTTCCTTCTGGGTGGCAGGCAGAGATCTCAAATCTTGCTCAGGGGTCCCCATCCGTGGGACTTGGGTGCCAGTCCTCTGGGGACAGAGCATGAAACCCCAACCTAGGGTTGGGGCTAGGTCCCAGCAACATGACAGGCCTGATTTGCTGGTGCTGTGCAGAGCTCTCACGGGGACTGAGTAGAGAACATGGGTCAGTCTGAGTCAGGCTCCGGGTTGGTGGCCATGGGGGGAAAGGCAGATTTCTCCTGCTCTCAGTCCTTGGCAGAGTTCCAATTCTACTGTTTCCTTCTGGGTTGAAGACAGAGTCCTCTGGCATTTCTCAGGGGTCCCACATATGTGGGGCTTTGGTACCTGTATTCTTGGGACACAAGACAGAAAATGTACCTAAGTTTTGGTTAGGGCTGAGGGTCATGTCAGTCTCAATAGGCCACCCTGAGAGGAGTGACCTGGGGAGCAGAGTTGAGGACGTGGGTCAGTGTGAGTGTTAAGATCCAGGTGTGAACGGGGGGTGCTGAAAGTGGGATAGCCTCAGGGGGCCAAGAAATATTCTGGTATAGTTCAGGTGTAACCCATCAGCGGAGCTTTGGTGTCAATCATCAGAGGACAGAAGACTGAAAACACAACCTAGGGCTTGGAAAAGAGCACAGGGGCATGGCTGGCCTGATCTGCTGGTGCCGAGGCTAGATGTCTGGGGTACTGAGTTGAGGGCCATGGTCAGGTGGTGCATTACGATCTGGGTTTGTGCCTGGGGGGTGGCCGAAGGTGGAGGTGGCTTCAGGGAGCATGAAGATTTCTCCCATTCCGATGGTTCTGTGCAGCTCCAAACAGAACGGTTTCCTCCCGGGTGGCAGACAGAGCACTGGGTTGTGGCTCAGGGGTCCAAATATGGAGGAATTGGGGGACCAGCCTCTGGGGATGAAGACTGAAAATGCAACCTAGGCTTAAGGTTAGGGTCAGGGGCATGGAAGGCCCAATTTGCTGGCACTGAGAAGGGATCCCAGGGGGATGAATTGAGGGCAGAGGTCCGGTGGCATGAGAGGGTCCAGGTTTGTGGTCAGGGGACCGCTGAAAGAGGGGGTTGTGCTCAGGGAGGCATGCAGTTTCTCCCACTCTGAGTGTTCTACTCAGTTTCAAATGGCACGGTTTCCTCCTGGGTGGTAGGCAGGCTGAGTGCCAGCCTCCACATTTGTGGCCCAATAGTGCGCAGAGGGTGGGGGATAGCCTCGGGTGAACCGTGCAGGTTTCTCCCGCTCTGAGGATTCGACACAGCTCCAAACAGCATGGTTTCCTCCTGCATGGTGGACAGAGTCCTGAGGTGTCACTCAGGATTCTTTAATCTTGGGGTCTTGGGGTCAGGACTCTTGGGGATGATACCTGAAAACCAAAATTAGGGATAGGGTTAAGGCCTAGGGCCATGGTAGACCTGATATGCCAGTGCAGAGGCAGGTGCCCTGGTGCGCTGAGTTGAGCTCGGGTGTCAGACGGGGCCTTAGCCTCTAGGTGTGTGTCCAGACGTTCGCATAACCTGGGGGTGACTTCAGGGGTGCATGGAAGTTTCTCCAGCTCTGAGGGTTCAGCGCAGCTCCAAACAGCACAGCGGTGCCCTGCGTGGCAGGCAGATTCCCAGCATGAGTATCAGGCATCCTCAATCCTTGTGACGCAGTATGTGGTCTATTCTGGAGAAGGTTCCATGTGCACTTGAGAAGAATGAGTATTCTGTTGTTTTAGGGTGGAATGTTCTGTATATGTCTATGAGGTCCATCTGGTCCAATGTTTCATTCAATGCTCTTATTTCTTTTTTAATTTTCTGCTTCGATGATCTGTCTATTTCTGAGAGAGGCGTATGAAGATCTCCTACTATTATTGTATTCATATCAATATGACTCTTTATCTTGATTAATAGTTTTCTTATGGAATTGGGTGCTCCCATATTGGGGGCATAGATATTCACAATTGTTAGATCATCTTGGCGGATAGTCCCTTTAAGAATTATGGAGTGTCCTTCTGTATCTCTGACTACAGTCTTTAGTTTAAAATCTAATTTATCTGATATGAGAATCGCTACCCCGGCCTTCTTTTGAGGCCCATTGGCATGAAAGATGCTTCTCCATCCGTTCACGTTCAGTCTGGGTGTATCCTTAGGTTCAAAATGGGTCTCTTGTAGGCAACATATGGATGGGTCCTGTCGTTTTATCCAATCTGCAACCCTGTGTCGTTTTATGGGCGCATTTAGGCCATTCACATTGAGAGTGGTTATTGAGAGATAGGTTTTGATTCATGTCATGTTGCCTTTGAAGTCTTTCTGTCTGTAGATTGTTTCTATATTTCTGTTCAATGATATTCTTGGGATTTTTTCTCTTTTATAGGACCCCCCCCTTAATATTTCCTGCAGTGTCGGCTTGCTGGTTGCATAGGCTTTTAAGCCTTGCTGGTCTTGGAAACTCTTTATCTCTCCATCCATTTTAAATGTCAGTCTTGCCGGATAGAGTATTCTTGGTTGCATGTTCTTCTCATTTAGTACTCTGAATATATTTTTCCAGCCCTTCCTGGCTTGCCAGGTCTCTGTGAAAAGGTCTGACGTTATTCTAATGGGCTTGGATGCCCACTCTCACCACTCTTGTTCAACATAGTATTAGAAGTCCTAGCAACGGCAATCAGACAACAAAGAGAAATAAAAGGTATCCAAATTGGCAAGGAAGAAGTCAAACTCTCTCTCTTCGCAGATGACATGATTTTTTATATGGAAAACCCCAAAGACTCCACCCCCAAACTACTAGACTCATACAGCAATTCAGTAACGTGGCAGGATACAAAGTCAATGTACAGAAATCAGTGGCTTTCTTATACACTAACAGTGAAAATACAGAAAGGGAAATTAGAGAATCGATTCCATTTACTAGAGCACCAAGAACCATAAGATACCTGGGAATAAACCTAACCAAAGAGGTAAAGGATCTGTACTCGAGGAACTACAGAACACTCATGAAAGAAATTGAAGAAGACCCAAAAAGATGGAAGACAATTCCATGCTCTTGGATTGGAAGAATAAACATTGTTAAAATGTTTATACTGCCTAGAGCAATCTATGCTTTTAATGCCATTCCGATCAAAATTCCACCGGTAGTTTTCAAAGAGCTGGAGCAAATAATCCTAAAATTTGTATGGAATCAGAAGAGACCCCGAATTGCTAAGGCAATGTTGAAAAACAAAAACAAAACTGGCGGCATCACGTTACCCGATTTTAAGCTTTACTACAAAGCTGCGATCACCAAGACAGCGTGGCCCTGGCATAAAAACAGACACATAGACCAGTGGAACAGAGTGGAGAGCCCAGATATGGACCCTCAACTCCACGGTGAAATAATGTTCGACAAAACAGGAAAAAATATTCAATGGAAAAAAAGACAGTCTCTTCAATCAATGGTGCTGGGAAAACTGGACAGCTATATGTAGAATAATGAAACTCAACCATTCTCTTACACTCGAAATGGATAAAAGACCTCATCATGAGACAGGAATCCATCAGAATCCTAGAGGAGAACATAGGCAGTAACCTCTTCGATATCAGCCACAGCAACTTCTTTCAAGATATGTCTCCAAAGGCCAAGGAAACAAAAGCGAAAATAAACTTTTGGCACTTCATCAAGATCAAAAGCTTCTGCACAGCAAAGGAAACAGTCCACCAAACAAAAAGGCAACCCACGGAATGGGAGAAGATATTTGCAAATGACAGTACAGACAAAAGGTTGATATCCAGGATCTATAAAGAACTTCTCAAACTCAACACACACAAAACAGAGAATCATATCCAAAAATGGGCAGAAGATATGAACAGACACTTCTCCAACGAAGACCTACAAATGGCTATCAGACACATGAAAAAATGTTCATCATCACTAGCCATCAGGGAGATTCAAATGAAAACCACATTGAGATACCACCTGACACCAGTTAGAATGGCCAAAATGAGCAAGACAGGAAACAACGTGTGTTGGAGAGGATGTGGAGAAAGGGGAACCCTCTTACACTGTTGGTGGGAATGCAAGTTGGTGCAGCCACTTTGGAGAACAGTGTGGAGATTCCTCCAGAAATTAAGAATAGAGCTTCCCTATGACCCTGCAATTGCACTGCTGGGTATTTACCCCAAAGATACAGATGTAGTGAAAAGAAGGGCCATCTGTACCCCAATGCTTATTGTAGCAATGGCTATGCTCACCAAACTGTGGAAAGAACCAAGATGCCCTTCAACGGATGAATGGATAAGGAAGATGTGGTCCATATACGCAATGGAGTATTATGCCTCCATCAGAAAGGATGAATACCCAACTTTTGTAGCAACATGGACGGGACTGGAAGAAATTATGCTGAGCGAAATAAGTCAAGCAGAGAGAGAGTCATGTATCATATGGTCTCACTTATTTGTGGAGCATAGCAAATAACACGGAGGACATAGGGAGATGGAGAGGAGAGGGAGTTGAGAGAAACTGGAAGGGGAGATGAACCATGAGAGACTATGGACTCTGAAAAACAACCAGAGGGTTTTGGAGGGGCAGGGTGGGGTGGGAGTTTGAGGAATCAGGTGGTGGTTAATAGGGAGGGCACGTACTGCATGGAGCACTGGGTGTGATGCCAAAACAATGAACACTGTTATGCTGTAAATAAACAAATAAAAAAAAAATGAGTCTATGGAAGGCCCGGCAGTGCCAGTTCACTCCACTGGAGGGAGTGGTGAGCCGTGGTGTGAGATACCCTGGAAGGCATGGCGATGCTGCTTGCCACCACTGGAGGCAGCGGCGAGCTGCCATGGGAAACACACCTGAAGAGGAGTCAGTGCAGCTTGCTGGCTCTGAAGGCAGGGCGGAGGTGCCCGGTGAGAGACCCTGAAACGTGAGGCACTACAGCTTATTTTTACAGGATGGAGTGGTGAGCTGTATAGTCTCTGTTTCTCCAGGCTCAAGGGTGGTGGTAAGAATTGATGGAGCCTGTCCCCCACTCAGCATTGTGCCCTCTTTCCCCAGGTTTGCTGGTAATGTGCTGTCAGGATGGTTCAGGAGGGTCCTCCCAGTTGGGCTCTGGAGCCAGGGGAACCAAACCCGACTCATGGTGCATTTGGAACCGAGGAGCTGAGTGTTTGTTTGGAAAAGTATGTTTGTTTCTCCAAAAAGGACAAGGGCATTGACCAGCTTGAGAGGGAAGTGAATGACCAGTTAAGAAACAAGCCTGTGTCTCTCCTTCTCCCAGGAATCAGAGCAGATGTGCAGGCTTTAGGTGGGAGACGCCTGCTTATCTGCACCTGACAACCCTTGTTCACTCTGGCTCCATGAGACCTGAAGTTTGGAAGTCAGCGTCTGAGTCAGTCATGCAGCTTGTCCCAGGACGTCAGTGTTCAGAGAAAACAGCAGGCCTGTGGGTGACAATGTCACATCCATGCCAGGATGGCAGGTAAAAATTCCCTTTCACCCCAAATTTCCTGGGCTTTTCTCTTGTCTCCAGTGGAGCTCACAAATGGCACCCTGAACCAGCTGTAAGCAATCTTGTGTGGGTGCCAGAGCTCCTGAGTTTCTCTGCAGGGAGCACCTGGCAGGGATCTCATTTTCTGTTTATTTCTGGCTTACAAAGGTATTTGGAACATCTCTTTCCTAGGAAATCCCTTGGATTCGAAAGGGAAGGTGAGATTGACTTGGTGTGCCTTTTGAACATAGAAAGTATTCCTTCACCGAACAGTGTTTACTCCACTGGGCCTAGACTCTGGTGGAACGGCTGGCATCTAGAGTGAGGTGGCTGTTTGTGGTCAGATAGAGACTTGGATGATGGCTTCTTCTTTGTCCAAGGTGATGTATCCTAATGGATTCGTCTTTGAATCCAAAGAGTTCCAATGAGGGCAGAGGGAAAATTCAAAATGATTCCAAGGAGTCTTGGACAATTTAAAAGGGATGCTTGTCTTCCTAGGTTCACTCAAACGGCTATATATGGTTGGACATGCTGTATTTTCTCTGCAGTTTCATGGGTAGTGAAGTCAGAAGGAGAGTCTTTGGGAATTTCCCTGGATAAAGGCACTCTGTTGGCTTCAAGGGACTTGGTGTCAGGAACCCTGGGCTGAATTTCTGTGGCTGCTTTCCTGATGCTCAGTGAGTCAGGGTTTCCCACAGGTTTTATATTTCCTCCTTAGGAAATTGCTGGCAGGGAATGTTCTGTTTAAAGTGGAACCGTCGGGGGCACCTGTGTGGCTCAGTGGGTTAAGCCACTGCCTTCGGCTCAGGTCATGGTCTCAGGGTCCTGAGATCGAGCCCCGCATTGGGCTCTCTGCTCAGCGGGGAGTCTGCTTCGTCCTCTCTCTCTGCCTGCCTCTCTGCCTACTTGTGACCTCTGTCAAATAAATAAATAAAATCTAAAAAAAAAAAAAACAAAACCCAAAACCGGGACCCTCCTACATTGTTGGTGGGCCTGCGTGTTGTTGCAGCCACTCTTGGAAAGAATACAGTCTGTCCTCCAAAAGCTAAGAACTGAACAACAGTAGGATCCAGCAATTGTCCTCCTAGTTATTTCCCTAAAGGGCACAAAAATGCACATTCAGTGGGATATAAGCACCGTGATATTTACAGCAGCATTTTCAACCATTATAAAACAATGGAGGGAGACCAAATGTCCATTCACTGATGAGTGATATATATATATATATATATATATATATATATATCACTCGTATATATCATATGTGTGTGTGTGTGTGTGTATGTGTATTCATTCTCCCACATCTTCTTAATGCAATAGGATCCAGGTTCAAAAAGGATGAAATCTTACCATCTGCAAGGATGTGGATGGATCTACAGTGGATTTAGCTAAGTAAAATCAGTAAGAAAAGACCAATAGCCTATATCTTGACCTCTATGGAATTTCAGAAAGAAAACAGATGAACATAGTGAGGGGAGAAAGGCCAATGAGGAAACAGACTCTAACCTAGAGCAAAATCGAGGGTTGCTAGGGGGCAGGGGTGTGGGGCGAAGGGTTAAGTGGGTGACAGCTATTAGGGAGAGTACTTGTTGTGATGAGCTCTGGGTGTTCTATGCAGGTGAGGAATCACAAAATCCTACCCCTGAAGGAGAGGAATGAACATTGCATGGAAACGAATTGGAATTGAAGTCAATGAAGAAAAGAAGACCATGTTCTACTTCATGAAGACTGAGGTAAAACTGGAATGACTTTTGCTCTCCTGTTCTGTAGCTGTTCATTATGAAACACTCTGTGGCAGGATACACTAGTTTCCTATTGCATAAGGAGCCCTCAGAAAGTTGCCATGAAAGATTTAGATCTCAGAGCATGTACATGTTCCATTGATATGTTACTTTCAGTTTGCCCAGGTGCAAAGGTAAGTGGAGAGAAATAGGGCTGAAGAGGAAAGGAGGTATTAAGCATTCAAGAGGTAGCCTTCCCCTTTCTCATGAATGCCTGGGCCAGTGTAAATTGGGAAGAAGGAGGGGGGATCCCAGAGCTTTGCCGCAGACAGGGGAGTTCTAGGTCTGCCTAGAGCTGGTGGTGTCCATGAGCAGAGCTGAGCTAGTGGCGTGGCAGGCCCGAACTGCTGGTGTTGAGGTGAGTTCCCCAAGGAGCTGAGTTGAGAATGGGGGTCAGGTGGTGAATCAGGCTCTGGGTTTGTGGCCAGGGGGCTGCAGAATGTGGGGGAGTCCTAATGGGGTCATGCAGGTTTCTCTGGCTCTGAGGGTTCTGCACAGCTCCAAAGGGACAAGTTTCCTGCTGGGTGGCAGGGGGACTCCTACAGTGTGGCTCCAAGTTTACCAATCTAGAGGGCTTGGTGGATAGGCCCCTGGGGAAGGAAGCCTGAAAATGCAACATAGGGTTAAGGGTAATGGGCTGGGCAGGACAGGCCTGATCAGCCTACACAGAGGTGAGATACCCTCAGAATTGAGTTGAGGAAATGCATCCTGCAATGCAGAAGAGTCAGGGTTTCTGGCCAGAGGGACGGCTGATCGTGGGGGTGGCTTTAGAGGGGCATGCTGGTTTCTCCCTCTCTGAGGAAACTTTGGAGCTCCAAATGTCATGGCTTCCCCCTGCATGGCATTCAGGTTTCTGCCTTGTTACAGGGGGGTCCTGAATCTGGGGAGTTTGGGGGCCAGGCCTCTTGGGATGGAAGCCCGAAATCAGAAACTAGAGCTACGGTAAGGGCGTAGGGGCATGGCATGCTCAATCTGCTACTGCTGAGGTGGGCTCCCTGGTGGGCTGACTTCAGGGTGGGTATCAGGTGGCATGTCAGACTCAGAGTTTGTGTCCAGGGATGCCACAGAAGCTGGGCGTGACCTCAGGGTTGCATGCAGGTTTCTCCTACCCTGAGGGTTCTGCAGAGCTCCAAATGGCATGGTTTCCTCCTGTGTGGCAGACGCAGTCCTGGGGTGTCACTGAGGAATCCTTAATCTCTACTGGCATGAATCTCGGAGGTGCCCAATCTGGCGGGCTTGGGGGACAGGCCTCTGTTCATGAAAGCCTGTACACCCCACCTAGGTTTATGGTTAGGGCCGAAGGGCATGGCAGGTCCAATGTGCCGGTGCTGATGCGGGCTCCCCTAAGGGTCGAGTTGAGGGCATAGATCTGGCATCGCAGGAGAATCTGGTTTTATGGCCATGGGGGTGACTCATGGTGGGGTGGCATTACGGGGGTTTGCATGTTTCTCCCCGTCTGAGTGTTCAGTGCAGCTCTAAACCACAAGTTTTCCTCATGAGTGCCAGGTGGAGTCCCGTGGTGGCGCTCAGTAGACCTTAATCTGGGGGGACATGGGAGGCAGGCCCCTGGGATGGAAGCCTGAAAACCTAAAGAGGGGTTCTGGTAAGGGCTTAGGGGCATGGTGGCCTGATCTGCTTATGTTGAGGTGGGGCGCCCTAGGGTCTGAATTTATGGCATGCGTCCGGCAGCTCAGCAGAATCTGGTTTATGGCCGGGGGGACGGGTGCAGATGATGGGAGTGCCTTTAGAGGGGCAAGTTTCTCCCCCTCTGAGGGTTCAGCACAACTCCAAGGCACAGGTTCCTACTGTGTGGCAAGCGGAGTCCTGAGGTGTATGTCAAGATTCCTTAATCCAGGGGATTTTGTTGCCTGGACCCTCAGAATGGAAGACTGAACACCCAAACTTGTGTTAGGGTTAGGGCCTAGGGGCAATGGCAGGCCCGATCTGCCAGTGCTGAGGCGGGATCCCCTATGGGCTCAGTTGAGGGTATGCATTTGGTGGCGGGATGGAATCCAGCTCTATGGCCAGAGTGGCTGTTGATTATTGGGGTGGCTTTAGGGTGGCATGAAAGTTTCTCCCCATCTGAGGGTTCATTGCAGCTCCAAACCACAAGGTTTCCACGTGTGTGACAGGCTGTGTCCTGTGGTGTTGCTCAGAAGTCCTTAATCTGGGGGGCGTGGGGGCCAGGCCTCTTGGGATGGAAGCCTGAAAATCCAAACTAGGGTTAGGGTTAAGGCTTAGGGACATGGCAGGCCCGATCTGCTGCAATTGAGGTGGTCTCCTGGATAGGCCGAATGGAGGGTGGGAATCAGGCAGGACTTGAGGTCTGTGTTTGTGTTTGTGGGGGCAAAGAAGCTAGTGGTGTCCGCGGGGGGCATGCAGCTTTCTCCTGCTCTGAGGTTCCTGCACAGTTCCAAATGGCACCATTTTGCCCTAGGAGGCTGGAGGAGTGCTGGCGGGAGTCTCAGTCATCCCCAGTCTGATGGGCTTGGGGTACAGGCCTCTGGGCATGGTAGGCTGTATACCCCACCTAGGGTTAGGGTTAGGGTCTAGGGTCATGGCAGGCCCAATCTGCCGGCGCTGAGATGGGCTCCCCTCAGGGCTGAGTTGAGGGCATGTGTCCGGTAGCTTCATAGAAAACAGCTTTCTGGCCTGGGGTGCCGCAAATTGTGCGGATAGCTTTACGGGGGCTTGAAGGTTTCTCACCCTCTGAGTATTCAGCAGCTCCAAACTGCAAGGTTTCATCCTGCGTGGCTGTTGGAGTCCTGCAATGTCACTCAGGGGTCCTTAATCCAGGGGGCCTGGAGGCTAGGCATCTTGGGATGGAAGCCTGGAAACTCAAACTAAGGGTGAGGTCTTGGGGCGCGACAGGCCCAATCTGCCAGTGCTGAGGCGGACTCCCCGGTGGCCTGAGTTGAGGGTCGGTGATAGGTGGCTAGTGTGAATCTGGGTTTGTGTTCAGGAGGGGCTCAGATGCTGGGGCTTGCCTTGGGCGGCATGAAGTTATCTTTTGCTCTGAGGTCTAAGTAGCTCCAAATGGCACTGTAACAGCATAGGCAGCCTCCAGACTGCCAGAGTGAGTCTCATGCATCCACAATCTGGCGGGTTTGGGGGCTAGGCCTCTGGGTACGGAAGACTGTACACCCAACCTAGGGTTAGGGTTAAGGCCTAGGGGCATGGCAGTTCTGATATGCTGCTGATATGCTGTGTTGAGGTGGGCTCCCTCAGGGCTGAGTGGATGACATGCATCTGGCGTTGTGGCAGAATCTGGCATTATGTCTGGGGCATTGCCAATGGCGGGTGTGTTTAGGTGCTCATGCACCTTTCTTTCTGGAGGGCAGGCAGAGTCCTGTGTTGTGACTTTGGAATCCCCAGTCTGGAGGGTTAGGGTTAGGGATAGAGGTTCGGAGAGTGTTAGGGTTAGTTGTTAGGGGTTAGGGTTAGGGTTAGGGTTAGGAGTTAGGGGATAGGGTTAGAGGTAAGGTTTAGGGTTAGGCTTAGGGTTAGGCGTATGTCTTAGGGACAAGGCATGTCAGATCTGCCAACACAGATATGGACTCACCCAAGGGCTGTGTTGAGGGCGGGACTCAGGAGTCTCCTCAGGCCCTGGATTTTTGGACTGGAGGGGCAAAGAAGGTGGGAATCGCCTCTGGGGAGCATGATGGTTTCTACTGCTCCGAGGTTGTTATGTTAGGTTTAGAGGTTAGGGTTAGGTTTTGTGGTTAGGGTTAGTGTTAAGATTAGTGTTAAGGTGGGGCGCCTGGGTGGCTCAGTTGGTTAAAGCCTCTGCCTTCCGCTCAGGTCATGATCTCAGGGTCCTGGGATGGAGCCCCACATCAGGCTCTCTGCTCAGCGGGGAGCGTGCTTCGTCCTCTCTGTGCCTTCTTCTGATCTGTCTCTGTCAAAGAAATGAATAAAATCTTAAAAAAAATAAAAAGATTAGGGTTAGGGTTATGTCTTAGGGACAAGGCATGTTGGATCTGGTAACACTTATATGGGCTCACCCAAGGGCTGAGTTGAAGGCGGGACTCAGGAGGCTCCTTAGGCCCTGGGTTTTTTTCCTAGAAGGTAAAGATGGTGGGAATGGCCTCAGGGGAGCATGCTGGTTTCTAGGTCTCTGAGAGTGTTAGATAGCACTAAATGAAATGGTTTATTTCATTTATTCTCCTGGCTGAGAGGCTGAGTCCTGCCATCAGTCTGATGTTCCTATCCAC
Source organism: Meles meles (assembly GCF_922984935.1). NCBI lineage: Eukaryota > Metazoa > Chordata > Mammalia > Carnivora > Mustelidae > Meles > Meles meles. The sequence continues at coordinate 168,120 of NW_025721176.1, read as the reverse complement.
TGGGATGGAATTGGGTATCAGGCCTCTGGGGTCCAGAGCCTGACCACCTGAGCTAGGGTATTAGGGTTTGGTCCTGGGAGCATGGCAGGCCTGAGGTGCCAGTGCGGACTCAGGCTCTCCGGAGGGCTGAGTTGAGGGTATTGCTCTGGTGGCCCATCAGGCACTGGGCGGTGGTGTGTGGGTCCTCGGAAGGTGTGGGTGTCTTTAGGGGGCATGGAGGTTTCTCCGGCCAGGAGCGTACTGCACAGGGCCATGTGGGCCATTTTCCTTGTGGGTGGCAGCCGGAGTCCAGCATTGCAAATACAGGGTCCCCAGTCTGGACGGCTAGGGAGCCAGGCCTCTGTGGATCGAAGCATAAACACCCATCCTAGCATTATGGTTAAGTCTTTGGGGCATGGTAACCCCGATCTGCCGGTGCTGTGGTGACCCATCCTGATGCCTGAGTTGAGGCTATGTCTGCAGGACCTTGAGACTCTGGTTCCCGGTCCTTGGGAGGGTCCAGAAGTGCTTTGGCCTCAGGGAGACTTGCAGGCTTCTCCTGCTCTGTGGCTTCAGCCCATTTCTAAACGGCACGGTTCATGCTGGGATCATGTGCAATTATGGGGTGCAACTCAGGGGTCCCCTATCTGGGGTTTTGAGGACCAGTTGTGGGAGGAGGATGCCTGAGCACGAACCTGGGCTAGGGTTAGTATTAGGATTAGGGTTAAGGTTATGTCTTAGGGACAAGGCATGTCGGATATGCAAGCACAGATATCAGCTCGCCCAAGGGCTGAGTTGAGGGTGGGACTCAGGAGGCTCCTCGGGCACTGGGGTTTTGGGCTGTACGGGCAAAGATGTTGGAAATCGCCTCAGGGGAGCATGCCAGTTTCTACAATTCTCAGGGCATTAGATAGCACGAAATGAAAGGTCACCTTCTGGCTGAGAGGGTGAGTCCTGCTGAGAGGGTTAGGTTGTAGGGGCATTGCAGCCCCAATCTGCTGGCGCTGTGGTGGCCCATCCCAATGCTTGAGTTCAGAGCGTGTGTCTGCAGGACCATGAGACTCCTGGTTCTTGGTCCTTGGGGGCGCTGGAAGTGGGGTGCACTCAGGGAGACATTCAAATTTATCCCGCTCTGTGGGTTCAGCACAATTCTAAACAGCATGGTTTCCTCCTGGTGTCAGGTTCAATGATGGGGTATCGCTCACGGGTCCCCCATCTGGGGCCTTGGGGACCAGGAGTCAGAGTATGGACGCCTGAACACACAACCTGGGCTAGGTATAGTATTATGGTTAGTGTTAGGCTTAGGGACAGGGCATGTCGGATCTGCTAGTACAGATACGGGCTCACCCAAGGGCTGAGTTGAGGGCAGGACTCAGGAGGCTCCTCAGGCCCTGGGTTCTTGGCCTGGAGGAGCAAAGCTGGTGGGAATGGCCTCAAGGGAGAATGGCTGGTTGCTACTGCTCTGAGGGTGTGAGAGAACACCAAATGAAAAGGTCTCCTCCTGGCTGAGAACTGAGTCCTGCCGACAGTCTGATGCTCAACCCATGGGAGGAATTGGGTGTCAGGCCTCTGGGTCCAATGCCTGAACACCCAACCTAGTGTTAGGGTTTCGTCCTGGGAGAATGGCAGGCCTGCCAGTGCGGCTCAGGTTCTCCGGAGGGCTGAGTTGAGGGCATTGCTCTGGTGGCCTGTCAGGCTCTGGGTTTGTGGTGTGGCATTTCTTGGAAGGCGTGGCTGGCTTTAGGGGGCATGGAGGATTCTGTGGCCAGGAGCATACTGCACAGGATCATATGGTCCAGTTTCATCGTGGGTGGCAGCCAGAGTCCTGCATTGGGAATCCAGGGTCCCCAGTCTGGAGGGCTAGGGGTCCAGTCCTCAGGGGACAGAAGCCTGACACCCAACCTAGGGTTAGGGTAGGGTTGTAAGGGCATGGCAGCCCCGATCTGATGGCGCTGTGGTGATGCTTCCCAATGCCTGAGTTGAGGGCGCGAGTCTGTAGCACTGTGAGAGTCCTGGTTCCTGGTCCTTGGGTGTGCCAGAAGTGGCAGTGGCCTCTGGGAGGCATGCAGGTTTCTCCCGCTCTGCGGGTTCAACACATTTCTAAAGGGCAGGGTTTCCTCCTGGGATCAGGCGCAATTATGGGGTGCAGCTCAGGGGTCCCCCATCTGGCCGTTTGGGGGACCAGGCTATGGAGGAGGGATGCCTGAACACACAACCTGGGCTAGAGTTAGTATTAGGGTTAGGCTTAGCGTTAAGGTTATGTCTTAGGGAGAAGGCATGTGGGATCTGCCAGCACAGATATTGGCTCCCTGAAGGGCTGAGTTGAGGGCAGGGCTCCGGAGGCTTCTCAGGCCCTGGGTTTTTGGCCTGGAGGTGCAAAGATGGCGGGAATGGCCTCAGGGCAGCTTGGCCGGTTCCTAGGGCTCTGAGGGTGTTGGAGAGCACCAAATGGAATCTCCTGCTGGTTGAGAAGATGAGTCATGCCATCAGTTTGATGCTCCCACCCATGGGTGGAATTGGGTGTCAGGGTTCTAGAACCTGAACACCCAACCTAGGCTTAGGGTTTGGTCCTGGGAGAATGGCAGGCCTGATGTGCCAGCACGGACTCAGGCTCTCTGGAGGGCTGGGCTGAGGGCATTGTTCTGGCGGCCTGTAAGGCTAAGGAATTGTGGTGTGGGGGTGCTCAGAAGGTGTGGTTGGCTTTAGGGGTCATGGAGGTTTCTCCGGCAAGGAGCGTTCTGCAAAGGTCCATGTGGTCAAGTTTCATCATGGGTGGCAGCCAGAGTCCTACGTTGGGAATATGGGGTCCCCAGTCTGGAGGGCTAGGGAGCCAGTCCTCTGGGGACTGAAGCCTGAACGCCCAACCGAGGGTTAGGTTTAGGTCACAGGGGCATGGCGGCCCGGATCTGCCGGCACAGTGATGACCAATCCCGATGCCTGAGTTGAGGACGTGAGTCTGCAGGACCGTGAGACTCCTCATTCCTGCTCCTCAGGGGCGCCGGTATTGGGGGTGGCGTCAGGGAGGCATTCTGATTTCTTCTGCTCTGTAGGTTCAGCACATTCCTTTTTTTTCACTTTCAATATCTATCTATCTATATTATTTCTTTTCAGCGTAACAGTATTCCTTATTTTTGCACCACACCCAGTGCTCCATGCAACACGTGCCCTCCCTAATACCCACCACCTTGTTCTCCCAACCTCCCACTCCCCACCCATTCAAGACCCTCAGGTTCATTTTCAGAGTCCGTAGTCTCTCATGGTTCACCTCCCCTTCCCATTTACCACAACTTCCTTCTCCTCTCCATCTCCCCATGTCCTCCTTGTTCTTTGTTATGCTCCACAAATAAGTGAAACCATATGATAATTGACTCTCTCTGCTTGACTTATTTCACTCAGCATAATCTCTTCCAGTCCCATCCATATTGCTACAAAAGTTGGTATTCATCCTTTCTGATGGAGGCATAATACTCCATCTTGTATATGGACCACATATTCCTTATCCATTCGTCCATTGAAGGGCATCTTGGTTCTTTCCACAGTTTGGCGACCGAGGCCTTTGCTGCTATAAACATTGGGGTACAGATGGCCCTTCTTTTCACTACATCTGTATCTTTGGGGTAAATACCCAGCAGTGCAATTGCAGGGTCATAGGGAAGCTCTATTCTTAATTTCTGGAGGAATCTCCACACTGTTCTCCAAAGTGGCTGCACCAACTTGCATTCCCACCAACAGTGTAAGAGGGTTCCCCTTTCTCCACATCCTCTCCAACACACGTTGTTTCCTGTCTTGCTAATTGTGGCCTTTCTAACTGGTGTCAGGTGGTATCTCAATGTCGTTTTCATTTGAATCTCCCTGATGGCTAGTGATGATGAACATTTTGTCATGTGTCTGATAGCCATTTGTATGTCTTCGTTGGAGGAGTGTCTGTTCATATCTTCTGCCCATTTTTGGATATGATTATCTGTTTTGTGTGTGTTGAGTTTGAGAAGTTCTTTCTAGATCCTGGATATCAACCTTTTGTCTGAACTGTCATTTACAAATATCTTCTCCCATTCCGTGGGTTGCCTTTTGATTGGTGGACTGTTCCCTTTGCTGTGCAGAAGCTTTTGATCTTGATGAAGTGCCAAAAGTTCATTTTCGCTTTTCTTTCCTTGGCCTTTGGAGACATATCTTGAAAGAAGTTGCTGTGGCTTATATCGAAGAGGTTACTGCCTATGTACTCCTCTAGGATTCTGAGAGAATCCTGTCTCACGTTGAGCTCCTTTATCGAGTTCGAGTTTATCATTGTGTATGGTGTAAGAGAATGGTCGAGTTTCATTCTTCTACATATCGCTGTCCAGTTTCCCCAGCACCATTGATTGAGGAGAATGTCTTTTGTTACATTGAATATTTTTTCCTGATTTCTCGACGATTATATCACAATAGAGTTGAGGGTCCATATCTAATCGGGATCGATTTGGGCAGAGCGCTCATGAAAATTAGCTGGCGTTGGACAACCATGGGGACCGCCTTGTTCCGCGTGGCCCAGGACCCTTTCTCACTCGGGGTATGTCCCAGCCACCCAAAAACGCGCCGAGACGACGGGGCCCGGCCGGGGGCCTCAGAGCCGGAGAGCTTGCTCCGAGCAGAGTTGATGGAGGGTCTGTGGTCGGGCATCCGGCTCCGCCTTGGAGGGAGGCCGGGGCGCCCGGGAAGGGACGCCACGCGATCCCAGACAGGGCCCCGGGGGGGCGGCCCTGCGACCCTGTGGTGCCCGAAGTGTGTTCGCCGGGCGTCTTCCGGTCAATTCTCACGAGCAAATCGGGATCGATTTGGGCAGAAGGCTCGTGAGAATTGGCCGGCGTTGGGCAGCCCTGGTCAGCGCCCAGTTCCGCGTGGAGCAGGGCCCTTTCTCGCTCGGGGCATGTCGCGGCCACCCGGAAAACGAGCCGCGACGATGGGGCGCGGCCGGCAGCCGCGGCGCCGGGGAGTTTTCCCCGAGCAGAGTGGATGGAGGCGCCGTGGCCGGGCGTCCGCCTCCGCCATGGCGGGCGGCCGGGGCGCCCGTGGAGGGGGCTGGCCTCTGTGGGGAAACGGACTGGTCTCTCACTCCGCGGCTCGGACGAAGCCGCGAAAGGTGCCGTTGTCGCCGGGACGGTCGGGGGACTCGTGGCGCGGGACTCAGAGTTCCCCATGGGGAGGCCCCCAGGCTCAGGCCCCTGGCAACGGAAGGCTGAGCAAGCAGGCCCGGGCCCGGTCCCGGCTTTCGGGGCTGGCCCGGCCCCAGCTGCCGGCGCCAGGGAGGGGACCCCCGGAGGCTGAGGAGCGGGAGGGGTCGGCCTCCCCGCGGCACGCCTCCCGGTGCTCCTCCTGGCGGTGCCGGAACGCGACGACACGCGATCCCGGACAGGGCCCCGAGGGGGGCCGCCCTGCGGCCCTGTGGTGCCCAAAGTGTGTTCGCCGGGCGTTTTCCGGCCAATTCTCACGAGCGTTCTGCCCAAATCGGGATCGATTTGGGCAGAACGCTCGTGAAAATTGGCCGGCGTTGGGCAGCCCTGGTCAGCGCCCAGTTCCGCGTGGAGCAGGGCCCTTTCTCGCTCGGGGCATGTCGCGGCCACCCGGAAAACGAGCCGCGACGATGGGGCGCGGCCGGCAGCCGCGGCGCCGGGGAGTTTTCCCCGAGCAGAGTGGATGGATGCGCCGTGGCCGGGCGTCTGCCTCCGCCGTGGCGGGCGGCCGGGGCGCCCCTGGAGGGGGCTGGCCTCTGTGGGGAAACGGACTGGTCTCTCACTCCGCGGCTAGGACGAGGCCGCGAAAGGTGCCGTTGTCGCCGGGACGGTCGGGGGACTCGTGGCGCGGGACTCAGGGTTCCCCATGGGGAGGCCCCCAGGCTCAGGCCCCTGGCAACGGAAGGCTGAGCAAGCAGGGCCGGGCCCGGGCCCGGCTTTCGGGGCTGGCCCGGCCCCAGCTGCCGGCGCCAGGGAGGGGACCCCCGGAGGCTGAGGAGCGGGAGGCGTCGGCCTCCCCGGGGCACGCCTCCCGGAGCTCCACCCGGCGGTGCCGGAACGCGACGACACGCGATCCCGGACAGGGCCCCGGTGGGGCCGCCCTGCGGCCCTGTGGTGCCCGAAGTGTGTTCGCCGGGCTTTTTCCGGCCAATTCTCACGAGCGTTCTTCCCAAATCGGGATCGATTTGGGCAGAACGCTCGTGAGAATTGGCCGGCGTTGGGCAGCCCTGGTCAGCGCCCAGTTCCGCGTGGAGCAGGGCCCTTTCTCGCTCGGGGCATGTCGCGGCCACCCGGAAAATGAGCCGCGACGATGGGGCGCGGCCGGCAGCCGCGGCGCCGGGGAGTTTTCCCCGAGCAGAGTGGATGGAGGCGCCGTGGCCGGGCGTCCGCCTCCGCCGTGGCGGGCGGCCGGGGCGCCCGTGGATGGGGCTGGCCTCTGTGGGGAAACGGACTGGTCTCTCACTCCGCGGCTAGGACGAAGCCGCGAAAGGTGCCGTTGTCGCCGGGACGGTCGGGGGACTCGTGGCGCGGGACTCAGGGTTCCCCATGGGGAGGCCCCCAGGCTCAGGCCCCTGGCAACGGAAGGCTGAGCAAGCAGGCCCGGGCCCGGGCCCGGCTTTCGGGGCTGGCCCGGCCCCAGCTGCCGGCGCCAGGGAGGGGACTCCCGGAGGCTGAGGAGCGGGAGGCGTCGCCCTCCCCGCGGCACGCCTCCCGGAGCTCCTCCTGGCGGTGCCCGAACGCGACGACACGCGATCCCGGACAGGGCCCCGGGGGGGGGGCCGCCCTGCGGCCCTGTGGTGCCCGAAGTGTGTTCGCCGGGCGTTTTCCGGCCAATTCTCACGAGCGTTCTGCCCAAATCGGGATCGATTTGGGCAGAACGCTCGTGAGAATTGGCCGGCGTTGGGCAGCCCTGGTCAGCGCCCAGTTCCGCGTGGAGCAGGGCCCTTTCTCGCTCGGGGCATGTCGCGGCCACCCGGAAAACGAGTCGCGACGATGGGGCGCGGCCGGCAGCCGCGGCGCCGGGGAGTTTTCCCCGAGCAGAGTGGATGGAGGCGCCGTGGCCGGGCGTCCGCCTCCGCCGTGTCGGGCGGCCGGGGCGCCCCTGGAGGGGGCTGGCCTCTGTGGGGAAACGGACTGGTCTCTCACTCCGCGGCTAGGCCGAAGCCCCGAAAGGTGCCGTTGTCGCCGGGACGGTCAGGGGACTCGTGGCGCTGGACTCATGTTTCCCCATGGGGAGGACCCAGGCTCGGTCCCCTGGCAACGGAAGGCTGAACAAGCAGGCCCGGGCCCGGGCCCGGCTTTCGGGGCTGGCCCGGCCCCAGCTGCCGGCGCCAGGGAGGGGACCCCAGAGGCGGAGGAGCGGGCGGCGTCGGCCTCCCCGGGGCCCGCCTCCCGGAGCTCCTCCTGGCGGTGCCGGAACGCGACGACACGTGTCCCCGGACAGGGCCCCGGGGGGGCGGCCCTGCGGCCCTGTGGCGCCCGAAGTGTGTTCGCCGGGCGTTTTCCGGCCAATTCTCACGATTGTTCTGCCCAGATCGGGATCGATTTGGGCAGAACGCTCGTGAGAATTGGCCGGCGTTGGGCAGCCCTGGTCAGCGCCCAGTGCCGCGTGGAGCAGGGCCCTTTCTCGCTCGGGGCATGGCGCGGCCACCCGGAAAACGAGCCGCGACGTTGGGGCGCGGCCGGCGGCCCCGGCGCCGGGGAGTTTTCCCCGAGCAGAGTGGATGGAGGCGCCGTGGCCGGGCGCCCGCCTCCGCCGTGGCGGGCTGCCGGGGCGCCCGTGGAGGTGGCTGGCCTCCGTGGGGGAACAGACTGATCTCTCACTCCACGGCTGGGACGAAGCCGCGAAAGGTGCCGTTGTCGCCGGGACGGTCGGGCGGACTCGTGGCGCGGGACTCAGGGCTCCCCACGCGGAGGCCCCCAGGCTCAGGCCCCTGGTAACGGAAGGCTGAGCAAGCAGGCCCGGGCCCGGGCCCGGCTGTCGGGGCTGGCCCGGCCCCAGCTGCCGGCGCCAGGGAGGGGACCCCCGGAGGCTGAGGAGCGGGCGGCGTCGGCCTCCCCGGGGCCCGCCTCCCGGAGATCCTCCTGGCGGTGCCGGAACGCGACGACACGCGGCCCCTGACAGGGCCCCGGGGGGGCGGCCCCCGCGGCCCTGTGGCGCCCGAAGTGCGTTCGCCGGGCGTTTTCCGGCCAATTCTCACGAGCGTTCTGCCCAAATCGGGATCGATTTGGGCAGAACGCTCGTGAGAATTGGCCGGCGTTGGGCAGCCCTGGTCAGCGCCCAGTGCCGCGTGGAGCAGGGCCCTTCTCGCTCGGGGCATGGCGCGGCCACCCGGAAAACGAGCCGCGACGATGGGGCGCGGCCGGCGGCCCCGGCGACGGGGAGTTTTCCCCGAGCAGAGTGGATGGAGTCGCCGTGGCCGGGCGCCCGCCTCCGCCGTGGCGGGCGGCCGGGGCGCCCGTGGAGGGGCTGGCCTCCGTGGTGGAACGGACTGATCTCTCACTCCACGGCTGGGACGAAGCCGCGAAAGGTGCCGTTGTCGCCGGGACGGTCGGGGGGACTCGTGGCGCGGGACTCAGAGTTCCCCACGCGGAGGCCCCCAGGCTCAGGCCCCTGGCAACGGAAGGCTGAGCAAGCAGGCCCGGGCCCGGGCCCGGCTGTCGGAGCTGGCCCGGCCCCAGCTGCCGGCGCCAGGGAGGGGACCCCGGAGGCGGAGGAGCGGGCGGCGTCGGCCTCCCCGGGGCTCGCCTCCCGGAGCTCCTCCTGGCGGTGCCGGAACGCGACGACACGCGTCCCCGGACAGGGCCCCGGGGGGGCGGCCCTGCGGCCCTGTGGCGCCCGAAGTGTGTTCGCCGGGCGTTTTCCGGCCAATTCTCACGATTGTTCTGCCCAAATCGGGATCGATTTGGGCACAACGCTCGTGAGAATTGGCCGGCGTTGGGCAGCCCTGGTCAGCGCCCAGTTGCGCGTGGAGCAGGGCCCTTTCTCGCTCGGGGCATGGCGCGGCCACCCGGAAAACGAGCTGCGACGTTGGGGAACGGCCGGCGGCCCCGGCGCCGGGGAGTTTTCCCCGAGCAGAGTGGATGGAGGCGCCGTGGCCGGGCGCCCGCCTCCGCCGTGGCGGGCTGCCAGGGCGCCCGTGGAGGTGGCTGGCCTCCGTGGGGGAACAGACTGATCTCTCACTCCACGGCTGGGATGAAGCCACGAAAGGTGCCGTTGTCGCCGGGACGGTCGGGCGCACTCGTGGCGCGGGACTCAGGGTTCCCCACGCGGAGGCCCCCAGGCTCAGGCCCCTGGCAACGGAAGGCTGAGCAAGCAGGCCCGGGCCCGGGCCCGGCTTTCGGGGCTGGCCCGGCCCCATCTGCCGGCGCCAGGGATGGGACCCCCGGAGGCTGAGGAGCGGGCGGCGTCGGCCTCCCCGGGGCCCGCCTCCCGGAGCTCCTCCTGGCGGTGTCGGAACGCGACGACACGCGGCCCCGGACAGGGCCCCGGGGGGGCGGCCCTGCGGCCCTGTGGCGCCCGATGTGTGTTCGCCGGGCGTTTTCCGGCCAATTCTCACGAGCGTTCTGCCCAAATCGGGATCGATTTGGGCAGAACGCTCGTGAGAATTGGCCGTCGTTGGGCAGCCCTGGTCAGCGCCCAGTTGCGCGTGGAGCAGGGCCCTTTCTCGCTCGGGGCATGGCGCGGCCACCCGGAAAACGAGCCGCGACGATGGGGCGTGGCCGGCGGCACCGGCGACGGGGAGTTTTCCCCCAGCAGAGTGGATGGGGGCGCCGTGGCCGGGCGCCCGCCTCCGCCGTGGCGGGCGGCCGGGGCGCCCGAGGAAGGGGCTGGCCTCCGTGGGGGAACGGACTGATCTCTCACTCCACGGCTGGGACGAAGCCGCGAAAGGTGCCGTTGTCGCCGGGACGGTCGGGGGGACTCGTGGCGCGGGACTCAGGGTTCCCCACGCGGAGGCCCCCAGGCTCAGGCCCCTGGCAACGGAAGGCTGAGCAAGCAGGCCCGGGCCCGGGCCCGGCTGTCAGAGCTGGCCCGGCCCGAGCTGCCGGCGCCAGGGAGGGGACCCCCGGAGGCGGAGGAGCGGGCGGCGTCGGCCTCCCCGGGGCCCGCCTCCCGGAGCTCCTCCTGGCGGTGCCGGAACGCGACGACACGCGTCCCCATACAGGGCCCCGGGGGGGCGGCCCTGCGGCCCTGTGGCGCCCGAAGTGTGTTCGCCGGGCGATTTCCGGCCAATTCTCACGATTGTTCTGCCCAAATCGGGATCGATTTGGGCAGAACGCTCGTGAGAATTGGCCGGCGTTGGGCAGCCCTGGTCAGCGCCCAGTGCCGCGTGGAGCAGGGCGCTTTCTCGCTCGGGGCATGGCGCGGCCACCCGGAAAACGAGCCGCGACGATGGGGCGTGGTCGGCGGCCCCGGCGACGGGGAGTTTCCCCGAGCAGAGTGGATGGAGGCCCCGTGGCCGGGCGTACGCCTCCGCCGTGGCGGGCGGCCGGGGCGCCCGTGGAGGGGGCTGGCCTTTGTGGGGGAACGGAGTGATCTCTCACTCCACGGCTGGGACGAAGCCGCGAAAGGTGCCGTTGTCGCCGGGACGGTCGGGCGGACTCGTGGCGCGGGACTCAGGGCTCCCCACGCGGAGGCCCCCAGGCTCAGGCCCCTGGCAACGGAAGGCTGAGAAAGCAGGCCCGGGCCCGGGCCCGGCTTTCGGGGCTGGCCCGGCCCCAGCTGCCGGCGCCAGGGAGGGGACCCCCGGAGGCTGAGGAGCGGGAGGCGTCGGCCTCCCCGGGGCCCGCCTCCCGGAGCTCCTCCTGGCGGTGCCGGAACGCGACGACACGCGGCCCCGGACAGGGCCCCGGGGGGGGCGGCCCTGCGGCCCTGTGGCGCCCGATGTGTGTTCGCCGGGCGTTTTCCGGCCAATTCTCACGAGCGTTCTGCCCAAATCAGGATCGATTTGGGCAGAACGCTCGTGAGAATTGGCCGGCGTTGGGCAACCCTGGTCAGCGCCCAGTTCCGCGTGGAGCAGGGCCCTTTCTCGCTCGGGGCATGGCGTGGCCACCCGGAAAACGAGCCGCGACGATGGGGCGCGGCCGGCGGCCCCGGCGCCGGGGAGTTTTCCCCGAGCAGAGTGGATGGAGGCGCCGTGGCCGGGCGCCCGCCTCCGCCGTGGCGGGCGGCCGGGGCGCCCGTGGAAGGGGCTGGCCTCCGTGGGGGAACGGACTGATCTCTCACTCCACGGCTGGGACGAAGCCGCGAAAGGTGCCGTTGTCGCCGGGACGGTCGGGGGGACTCGTGGCGCGGGACTCAGGGTTCCCCACGCGGAGGCCCCCAGGCTCAGGCCCCTGGCAACGGAAGGCTGAGCAAGCAGGCCCGGGCCCGGGCCCGGCTGTCGGAGCTGGCCCGGCCCCAGCTGCCGGCGCCAGGGAGGGGACCCCCGGAAGCGGAGGAGCGGGCGGCGTCGGCCTCCCCGGGGCCCGCCTCCCGGAGCTCCTCCTGGCGGTGCCGGAAAGCGACGACACGCGATCCCGGACAGGGCCCCGGGAGGGCGGCCCTGCGTCTCTGTGGCGTCCGATGTGTGTTCGCCGGGCGTTTTCTGGCCAATTCTCAAGAGCGTTCTGCCCAAATCGGGATCGATTTGGGCAGAACGCTCGTGAGAATTGGCCGGCGTTGGGCAGCCCTGGTCAGCGCCCAGTGCCGCGTGGAGCAGGGCGCTTTCTCGCTCGGGGCATGGCGCGGCCACCCGGAAAACGAGCCGCGACGATGGGGCGCGGTCGGCGGCCCCGGCGCCGGGGAGTTTTCCCCGAGCAGAGTGGATGGAGGCGCCGTGGCCGGGCGTACGCCTCCGCCGTGGTGGGCGGCCGGGGCGCCCGTGGAGGGGGCTGGCCTCTGTGGGGGAACGGAGTGATCTCTCACTCCACGGCTGGGACGAAGCCGCGAAAGGTGCCATTGTCGCCGGGACGGTCGGGGGGACTCGTGGCGCGGGACTCAGTGTTCCCCATGCGGAGGCCCCCAGGCTCAGGCCCCTGGCAACGAAAGGCTGAGCAAGCAGGCCCGGGCCCGGACCCGGATTTCGGGGCTGTCCCGGCCCCAGCGGCCGGCGCCCGGGAGGGGACACCCGGAGGCTGAGGAGCGGGAGGCGTCGGCCTCCCCGGGGCCCGCCTCCCGGCGCTCCTCCTGGCGGTGCCGTTACGCGACGACACGCGATCCCGGACAGGGCCCCGGGGGGGCGGCCCTGCGGCCCTGTGGTGCCCGAAGTGTGTTCGCCGGGCGTTTTCCGGCCAATTCTCACGAGCGTTCTGCCCAAATCGGGATCGATTTGGGCAGAACGCTCGTGAGAATTGGCCGGCGTTGGGCAACCCTGGTCAGCCCCCAGTGCCGCGTGGAGCAGGGCGCTTTCTCGCTCGGGGCATGGCGCGGCCACCCGGAAAACGAGCCGCGACGATGGGGCGCGGCCGGCGGCCCCGGCGCCGGGGAGTTTTCCCCAAGCAGAGTGGATGGAGGCGCCGTGGCCGGGCGTCCGCCTCCGCCGTGGCGGGCGGCCGGGGCGCCCGTGGAGGTGGCTGGCCTCTGTGGGGGAACGGAGTGATCTCTCACTCCACGGCTGTGACAAAGCCGCGAAAGGTGCCATTGTCGCCGGGACGGTCGGGGGGACTCGTGGCGCGGGACTCAGGGTTCCACATGCGGAGGCCCCCAGGCTCAGGCCCCTGGCAACGGAAGGCTGAGCAAGCAGGCCCGGGCCCGCGCCCGGCTTTCGGGGCTGGACGGCCCCAGCGGCCGACGCCAGGGAGGGGACCCCCGGAGGCTGAGGAGCGGGAGGCGTCGGCCTCCCCGGGGCCCGCCTCCCGGAGCTCCTCCTGGCGGTGCCGGAACGCGACGACACGCGATCCAGCACAAAGCCCCGGAGGGGCGGCCCGGCGGCCCTGTGGTGCCCGAAGTGTGTTCGCCGGGCGTTTTCCGGCCAATTCTCACGAGCGTTCTGCCCAAATCGATCCCGATTTGGGCAGAACGCTCGTGAGAATTGGCCGGCGTTGGGCAGCCCTGGTCAGCGCCCAGTGCCGCGTGGAGCAGGGCGCTTTCTCGCTCGGGGCATGGCGCGGCCACCCGGAAAACGAGCCGCGACGATGGGGCGCGTCCGGCGGCCCCGGCGCCGGGGAGTTTTCCCCGAGCAGAGTGGATGGAGGCGCCGTGGCCGGGCGTCCGCCTCCGCCGTGGCGGGCGGCCGGGGCGCCCGTGGAGGGGGCTGGCCTCTGTGGGGGAACGGAGTGATCTCTCACTCCACGGCTGGGACCAAGCCGCGAAAGGTGCCATTGTCGCCGGGACGGTCGGTGGGACTCGTGGCACGGGACTCAGTGTTCCCCATGCGGAGGCCCCCAGGCTCAGGCCCCTGGCAACGGAAGGCTGAGCAAGCAGGCCCGGGCCCGGCTTTCGGGGCTGGCCCGGCCCCAGCGGCCGGCGCCAGGGAGGGGACCCCCGGAGGCTGAGGAGCGGGAGGCGTCGGCCTCCCCGGGGCCCGCCTCCCGGAGCTCCTCCTGGCGGAGCCGGAACGCGACGACACGCGATCCCGGACAGGGCCCCGGGGGGGCGGCCCTGCGGCCCTCTGGTGCCCGAAGTGTGTTCGCCGGCCGTTTTCCGGCCAATTCTCACGAGCGTTCTACCCAAATCGGGATCGATTTGGGCAGAACGCTTGTGAGAATTGGCCGACGTAGGGCAGCCCTGGTCAGCGCCCAGTTCCGCGTGGAGCAGGGCCCTTTCTCGCTCGGGGCATGGCGCGTCCACCCGGAAAACGAGCCGCGACGATGGGGCGTGGCCGGCGGCCCCGGCGCCGGGGAGTTTCCCCGAGCAGAGTGGATGGAGGCGCCGTGGCCGGGCGCCCACCTTCGCCGTGGCGGGCGGCCGGGGCGCCCGTGGAGGGGGCTGGCCTCCGTGGGGGAACGGACTGATCTCTCACTCCACGGCTGGGACGAAGCCATGCCGTTGTCGCCGGGACGGTCGGGCGCACTCGTGGCGCGGGACTCAGGGTTCCCCAAGCGGAGGCCCCCAGGCTCAGGCCCCTGGCAACGGAAGGCTGAGCAAGCAGGCCCGGGCCCGGTCCCGGCTTTCGGGGCTGGCCCGGCCCCAGCTGCCGGCGCCAGGGAGCGGACCCCCGAATGCTGATGAGCAGGAGGCTTCGGCCTCCCCGGGGCCCGCCTCCCGGAGCTCCTCCTGGCGGTGCCGGCCGCGACGACACGCGATGCCGGACAGGGCCCCGGGGGGGCGGCCCTTCGGCCCTGTGGGACCCGAAGTGTGTTCGCCGGGTGTTTTCCGGCCAGTTCTCACGAGCGTTCTGCCCACGTCGGGATCGATTTGGGCAGAACGCGCGTGAGAATTGGCCGGCGTTGGGCAGCCATGGTCAGCGCCCAGTTCCGCGTGGAGCAGGGCCCTTTCTCGCTCGGGGCATGGCGCGGCCACCCGGAAAAGGAGCCGCGATGATGGGGCGCGGCCGGCGGCCCCGGCGCCGGGGAGTTTTCCCCGAGCAGACTGGATGGAGGCGCCGTGGCCGGGCCTCCGCCTCCGCCGTGGAGGGCGGCTGGGTCGACCGTGCAGGGGACTGGCCTCTGTGGGGGAACGGATGGATCTCTCACTCCACGGCTGGGAGGAAGCCGCGAAAAGTGCCGTTGTCGCCAGGTCGGATGGGGGACTCGTGGCGCAGGACTCAGGGTTCCCCGTGGGGAGATCCCCAGTCTCAGGCCCCTGGCAACGGAAGGCTGAGCAAGCAGGCCTGGGCCCGCGCCCGGCTTTTTGGGCCGGCCCTGCCCCAGCTGCCGCGCCACGGAGGGGACCCACGGAGGCAGAGGAGCGGGAGGCATCGGCCTCCCCGGGGCCTGCCTCCCGGATCTCCTCCTGGCGGTGCCGGAACGCGACGACACGCGATCGCGGACAGGGCCCTGGGGGGGCGGCCCTGCTGCCCTGTGGTGCCCGAAGTGGGTTCGCCGGGCGTTTTCCGGCCAATTCTCACGAGCGTTCTGCCCAAATCGGGATCGATTTGAGCAGAACGCTCGTGAGAATTGGACGGCGTTGTGCAGCCCTGGTCAGCGCCCAGTTCCGCATGGAGAAGGCCCCTTTCTCGTTCGGGGCATGTCGCGGCCACCCGGAAAACGAGCCGCGACCATGGGGTGCGGCCGGCGTCCCCGGCGCCGGGGAGTTTTCCCCGAGCAGAGTAGATGGAGGCGCCGTGGCCGGGCATCTGCCTCCGCCGTAGCGGGCGGCTGGGGCGCCCGTGGAGGGGCTGGCCTCTGTGGGGGAACGGATTGATCTCTCACTCCCCGGCTGGGACGAAGCCGCGAAAGGTGCCGTTGTCGCCGGGACGGTCGGGGGACTCGTGGCGCGGGACTCAGTGTTCCCCATGGGGAGGCCCCCAGGCTCAGGCCCCTGGCAACGGACGGCGGAGCAAGCGGGCCCGGATTTCGTGGCTGGCCCGGCCCCAGATGCCGGCGCCAGGAAGGGGACCCCCGGAAGCTGAGGAGCGGGAGGCGTCGGCCTCCCCCGGGCCCTCCTCCTGGAGCTCAACCTGGCGGTGCGGGAACGCGACGACACGCGATCCCGGACAGGACCCCGGGGGCGCGGCCCTGCGGCCCTGTGGTGCCCGAAGTGTGTTCGCCGGGCGTTTTCCGGGCAAGTCTCACGAGCGTTCTGCCCAAATCGGGATCGATTTGGGCAGAATGCTCGTGAGACTTGCCCGGCTTTCGGCAGCCATGGTGACCGCCCAGTTCCGTGTGGACCAGGACCCTTTCTCTCTTGGGGCATGTCACGGCCACCCGGAAAACGAGCCGTGACGATGGGGCGCGGTCGGCGGTACCGGCGCCGGGGAGTTTTCCCCGAGCAGAGTTAATGGAGGGGCTGTGGCCGGTTGTCCGCCTTCGCCGTGGTAGGCCCCCGGGGCGCCCTTGGAGGGGTCTGGCCTCTGTGGGGGAACGAATTGATCTCTCACTCCTCGGCTGGGATGCAGCCACGAAAGGCACCTTTGTCTCTGGGACTATGGTGGACTTGTGGCCCGGGACTAAGGATTCCCAGGGTGAGGCCCTAGGTACAGGCCCCTGTCAATGGAAGGCTGAGCAAGCAGGCCTGGGTCTGGTCCCGGATTTCGTGGCAGGCCCGGCCCCAGCTGCCACCGCCAAGGTGAGACCCCCAGAATCTGTGGAGAGGGAGGCGTCTGCCTCGCCATCAGGGAGATTCTAATTAAAACTACATTGAGATACCACCTGACACCAGTTAGAATGTCCAAAATTAGGAAGACAGGAAATAACGTTTGTTGGAGAGGATGTCGAGAAAGTGGAGCCCTGTTACACTGTTCGTGAGACTGCCATTTAGTGCAGCCACTTTGGAGAACAGTGTGCAGATGACTCAAGAAATTGAAAATAGAGCTTCCCTATGACCCTGCAATTACACTGATGGGTATTTACCCCAAAGATACAGATGGAGTGAAAAGAAGAGCCATCTGTACCCCAATGTTTATTGCAGCAATGGCCACGGTCGCCAAACTGTGGAAAGAACCAAGATGCCCTTCAACGGATGAATGCATAAGGAAGATGTGGTCCATATACACAATGGAGTATTATGGCTCCATCAGAAAGGATGAATACCCAACTTTTGTAGCAACATGGACAGGACTCGAAGAGATTATGCTGAGTGAAATAAGTCAAGCAGAGAGAGTCAAATATCATATGGTCTCCCTTATTTGTGGAGCATAACAAAGAACACGGAGGACATGGGGAGATGGAGAGGAGAGGGAGTTGAGGGAACCTGGAAGGGGAGATGAACCGTGAGAGACTATGGACTCTGAAAAACAACCTGAGTGTTTTGGAAGGGCGGGGGTTGGGAGGTTGGGGAACCAGGTGGTGGGTAATAGGGAGGGCACGTACTGCATGGAGCACTGGGTGTGGTGCAAAAACAGTGAACACTGTTATGCTGAAAATAAACAAATAAAAAAAAGAAAATTGTACTCTTAGTCCCCGTCATCTATAGCACTCATCCCTCCATCCACTTCCACTCTGGTAACCACAGAGTCGGTTTTTGTTTTGTATCTTCTTTCTCCTTTATTTATGTATGTTTGTTTCCTAAATTCCATGGAAGAGTGACATCCAAAGGCCTTTGTCTTTCTCTGACTGACTGATTTCACTTAGGATAGTATTCTCTAGCTCCATCCGTGTGTCTGCAAATGGCAAGATTTTTGATGGCTGAGTAATTTCGCACTGTGTGTGTGTGTGTGTATACCTTTATCATCTCATTTATCAAGTTATCAAGAAATACTTGGATTGTTTCCATATTGTAATATTGTAATTAATGTTGCAAGAAACATAGGGGCACATGTATCCTTTTGAGTTACTGTTCTCATATTCGTCGGGTAATTACCCGGTAGTGTGATTGCTGGATTATAAGGTAGTTCTAATATTTAACGTTTTGAGGAACAGTGATACTGTTTTCCACAAGGACTGCAGCAGCTAGCATTCCCACCACAGTGCAAGAGGGTTCCCTTTTACCCACATCCTCCCAACATTTGTTTTCTTGTGCTGGTGCTGTTAGCCATTCTGATAGTATGAGGTAATATCTCATGGACCTTTTCATTTGGATTTTCCTGTTGATGGCCGATGTGAACATCTTCTCACGTGACTGTTGGCCATCTGTATGTCTTCTTTGGAGCAATGTCTGTTCATGTCTTCTGTCTATTTTTTAATTGGATTTTTTGTTTTTTGGTTGTTGCGTTGTATCAGTTCTACATATTTTGGACACTACCCCTTTATTGCACATGATATTTGCAAACATCTTCTCCTATTAAGTACGTTGTATTCTATTTATTACATTTTCATTGCTGTTCTGCTGTGCGGTAAGTTTTTATATTGATGGAGCTCTAGTAGTTTATTTTTGCTTTTGTTTCCTTTGCCTTAGGAGGCATGTCTATTAAATGTATGGTTCATGTCAGAGAAGTTACTGTCTGTGCCCTCTTGTAGGATTTTTATGATTTAAGGTCTCACATTGAGGTCTTGAAACTGTTTTGAGTTTATTTGTCCATATGGTGTAAGAAAGCAGTCTAATTTCATTGTTTTGTGCATAGCTGTTCAGTTTTCCCAACACCATTTGTTGTAGAAACTGTCCTTTTCCCTTTTAATAGTTTTGCCTGTTTTGCAGAAGATTAATTGGGCACGTGATTGTGGGCTGATGTCTGAGCTTCTATTCCGTTTCCTTGGTCACTGTGTGTATTTTTTTTTTTTTTTGCCAGTCCCATACTGTGAGGATGAACGCAGCTTTGTAGTATAATATGAAATATGGAATTGTGACGCCTCCAGCTTTGTTTTTCTTCATAACATTGTGCTGGTTGTTCAGTATCTTTTGTGATTCCATACAAATTGTTAGGGTAGTTTATTTGAGTTCTTTCATTTTTTATTTGAATTCAATGAGCCAACTTATCATACATCATTATTTTCAGATGTAGTGTTAAATAATATATCAGATGTGTATTGCATCACGTGCCCTCCTTAATGCCCATCACCCCAGTTACCCCCCCACCCCCCATCCAGCAACCCTCAGTTGGTTGCTATAGTTAAGAGTCTATCATGGTTTTTTCCCCATCTCTGATGACTTCCCATTCTGTTTCCCCTTCCTTTGCCTACGGTTCTCTGCCCTGTTTCTGATATTTCACATATGAGTGAAACCCTATGATAATTGTGTTTCTTTCATGGACATATTTTACTCAGCATAATATCTTCCAGACCCATCCAGGTTGATGTGATGGTAAGTATTCATCCTTTCTGATGGCTGAGGAATATTCCTTTGAATATATGAACCACATCTTCTTTATCCATTCCTCTGTCCATAGATATCTGGGTTCTTTCCATAGTTTATCTAGAGTGGATATTGTTGCGATGAACACTGGGGTGCAGGTGCCAGTTCTTTCCCCTACATCTCTATTTTTGTGGTAAAAGCCCTGTAGTGAAATTGCTGTGTTTTAGGGTAACTTTACTTTTAACTTCTTGAGGAAACCCCGTACTGTTTTCCAGAGTGGATATAACAGTCTGCATTCCAACCAGGAGTGTAGGAGGGTTCTCCATTCTCTGCATCCTCACCAATATTTGTGGTTTCATGTCCTGTTAACTTTAGACATTCTGCCTGGTGTGATAGGACACCTCAATGTGGTTTAGATTTGCATTTCCCAGAAGCCATGTGATATAGAACATTTATGTATATATCTGTTGGTCACATGCGTGTCATCATTGGAGAAATATCTGTTCATATTTTCACCCATGTCTAGACCTTCCGTTGGATTAAGGCCCAGAAGCCTAGAAGATACAATCAGCCAGAACTTTGGAGATTTTCACAAGGTCTGAGATACAATGGAGATTTAGGGTGTGTATCAAGCTCAGGGATTGTCTTCAGAGGGTGGATGGAAGTGTAGGTTCACTGACATTGTCTCAGGTTTGCATTCAGATGTCTCATGCTCTGAATCCAGTTTGGAGTAAAAAAAGGAGTTTCCTTTTGTGTGGCGGGCTGATCCTCTGGTTTTGCTAAAGTGTTCCCAATACCCGGGGCTTGGGATCCAGGCCTCTACAGATGGACCTCTCAGAACTCCAAATAGGGTTAGGGTTAGGACCTAGGAAAATGGAAGTTCTGAATTGCCAACCGTGTGGTGAGCGTCCTGGAGGGCTGAGTTGAGGACATGGGTCAGGGTGAGTGTCCGGCTCAGGGTTTCAATCCATGAGCCCTTGAATGTGGGAGTTCACTGGGATGGACACAGATGGGCCTTCATATTTATACTGACCTATATACTTACTGGAGTCCATTATGGGAAGATTTCCATCTGGGTGTGAGGCTGAGTCCTGTGGTATTGCTCAGGCATCCCCAAATCCTAGGGCTTTGGAGCCCACCCTTAGGGGACGGAGACATGAGAACCCAAGCTAGGGATAGAGTTAGGGCCAAAGGACATTGCAGGCCCAAACAGCTGACAGTGTGTGTGGTTCCTAGAGGCTGGAATTAAGGATGAGTGTTCTGGTTCTGGTCAGGCACAGGGTTTGTGACCTAGAGGCCACTGACATTGGGGGTTTGCTGGTATAGGCTCAGATGGGCAGGCATTTTATCCTGCTTTGAATACTTTCTAGAGGTCTACATGGCATGCTTTCCTCCTGTGTGTTAGGATGAGTCCTGTGGTATGGCTAAGGTGACCCCAGTCCGTGGGGTAGGGAGCCAGACCCCTAGGAATTGAATGCTCAGAACACAAACTAAGCTTCAGTTAGGGGTTAGGAGCATGGCAGGCCCAATCTGATGGTGGTGTGGCAAGCTATCCAGAGGGCTGAGTACAGAGGGATGGATAGAGTAAGTGTCAGGTTCAGGTTTGTGTCCAGCTGCTGACTCTGGGTGAACTCAGTGGTGCGTGGCAGATTTCTCCTGCTCAGAATCCTTTGCAGAGTCCCAAATGGTATGGTTTCCTTCTGGGTGGCAGGCAGAGATCTCAAATCTTGCTCAGGGGTCCCCATCCGTGGGACTTGGGTGCCAGTCCTCTGGGGACAGAGCATGAAACCCCAACCTAGGGTTAGGGCTAGGTCCCAGAAACATGACAGGCCTGATTCGCTGGTGCTGTGCAGAGCTCTCACGGGGACTGAGTAGAGAACATGGGTCAGTCTGAGTCAGGCTCCGGGTTGGTGGCCATGGGGGGAAAGGCAGATTTCTCCTGCTCTCAGTCCTTGGCAGAGTTCCAATTCTACTGTTTCCTTCTGGGTTGAAGACAGAGTCCTCTGGCATTTCTCAGGGGTCCCACATATGTGGGGCTTTGGTACCTGTATTCTTGGGACACAAGACAGAAATTGTACCTAAGTTTTGGTTAGGGCTGAGGGTCATGTCAGTCTCAATAGGCCACCCTGAGAGGAGTGACCTGGGGAGCAGAGTTGAGGACGTGGGTCAGTGTGAGTGTTAAGATCCAGGTGTGAACGGGGGGTGCTGAAAGTGGGATAGCCTCAGGGGGCCAAGAAATAGTCTGGTATAGTTCAGGTGTAACCCATCAGCGGAGCTTTGGTGTCAATCATCAGAGGACAGAAGACTGAAAACACAACCTAGGGCTTGGAAAAGAGCACAGGGGCATGGCTGGCCTGATCTGCTGGTGCCGAGGCTAGATGTCTGGGGTACTGAGTTGAGGGCCATGGTCAGGTGGTGCATTACGATCTGGGTTTGTGCCTGGGGGGTGGCCGAAGGTGGAGGTGGCTTCAGGGAGCATGAAGATTTCTCCCATTCCGATGGTTCTGTGCAGCTCCAAACAGAACGGTTTCCTCCCGGGTGGCAGACAGAGCACTGGGTTGTGGCTCAGGGGTCCAAATATGGAGGAATTGGGGGACCAGCCTCTGGGGATGAAGACTGAAAATGCAACCTAGGCTTAAGGTTAGGGTCAGGGGCATGGCAGGCCCAATTTGCTGGCACTGAGAAGGGATCCCAGGGGGATGAATTGAGGGCAGAGGTCCAGTGGCATGAGAGGGTCCAGGTTTGTGGTCAGGGGACCGCTGAAGGAGGGGGTTGTGCTCAGGGAGGCATGCAGTTTCTCCCACTCTGAGTGTTCTACTCAGTTTCAAATGGCACGGTTTCCTCCTGGGTGGTAGGCAGGCTGAGTGCCAGCCTCCACATTTGTGGCCCAATAGTGCGCAGAGGGTGGGGGATAGCCTCAGGTGAACCATGCAGGTTTATCCCGCTCTGAGGATTCGACACAGCTCCAAACAGCATGGTTTCCTCCTGCATGGTGGACAGAGTCCTGAGGTGTCACTCAGGATTCTTTAATCTTGGGGTCTTGGGGTCAGGACTCTTGGGGATGATACCTGAAAACCAAAATTAGGGATAGGGTTAAGGCCTAGGGCCATGGTAGACCTGATATGCCAGTGCAGAGGCAGGTGCCCTGGTGCGCTGAGTTGAGCTCGGGTGTCAGACGGGGTCTTAGCCTCTAGGTGTGTGTCCAGACGTTCGCATAACCTGGGGGTGACTTCAGGGGTGCATGGAAGTTTCTCCAGCTCTGAGGGTTCAGCGCAGCTCCAAACAGCACAGCGGTGCCCTGCGTGGCAGGCAGATTCCCAGCATGAGTGTCAGGCATCTTCAATCCTTGTGACACAGTATGTGGTCTATTCTGGAGAAGGTTCCATGTGCACTTGAGAAGAATGTGTATTCTGTTGTTTTAGGGTGGAATGTTCTGTATATGTCTATGAGGTCCATCTGGTCCAATGTTTCATTCAATGCTCTTATTTCTTTTTTAATTTTCTGCTCCGATGATCTGTCTATTTTTGAGAGAGGCGTATGAAGATCTCCTACTATTATTGTATTCATATCAATATGACTCTTTATCTTGATTAATAGTTTTCTTATGGAATTGGGTGCTCCCATATTGGGGGCATAGATATTCACAATGGTTAGATCATCTTGGCGGATAGTCCCTTTAAGAATTATGGAGTGTCCTTCTGTATCTCTGACTACAGTCTTTAGTTTAAAATCTAATTTATCTGATATGAGAATCGCTACCCCGGCCTTCTTTTGAGGCCCATTGGCATGAAAGATGCTTCTCCATCTGTTCACTTTCAGTCTGGGTGTATCCTTAGGTTCAAAATGGGTCTCTTGTAGACAACATATGGATGGGTCCTGTCGTTTTATCCAATCTGCAACCCTGTGTCATTTTATGGGCGCATTTAGGCCATTCACATTGAGAGTGATTATTGAGAGATAGGTTTTGATTCATGTCATGTTGCCTTTGAAGTCTTTCTGTCTGTAGATTGTTTCTATATTTCTGTTCAATGATATTCTTAGGATTTTTTCTCTTTTATAGGACCCCGCTTAATATTTCCTGCAGTGTCGGCTTGGTGGTTGCATAGTCTTTTAAGCCTTGCCGGTCTTGGAAACTCTTTATCTCTCCATCCATTTTAAATGTCAGTCTTGCCGGATAGAGTATTCTTGGTTGCATGTTCTTCTCATTTAGTACTCTGAATATATTTTGCCAGCCCTTCCTGGCTTGCCAGGTCTCTGTGAAAAGGTCTGACGTTATTCTAATGGGCTTGGATGCCCACTCTCACCACTCTTGTTCAACATAGTATTAGAAGTCCTAGCAACGGCAATCAGACAACAAAGAGAAATAAAAGGTATCCAAATTGGCAAGGAAGAAGTCAAACTCTCTCTCTTCGCAGATGACATGATTTTTTATATGGAAAACCCCAAAGACTCCACCCCCAAACTACTAGACTCATACAGCAATTCAGTAATGTGGCAGGATACAAAGTCAATGTACAGAAATCAGTGGCTTTCTTATACACTAACAATGAAAATACAGAAAGGGAAATTAGAGAATCGATTCCATTTACTAGAGCACCAAGAACCATAAGATACCTGGGAATAAACCTAACCAAAGAGGTAAAGGACCTGTACTCGAGGAACTACAGAACACTCATGAAAGAAATTGAAGAAGACCCAAAAAGATGGAAGACAATTCCATGCTCTTGGATTGGAAGAATAAACATTGTTAAAATGTTTATACTGCCTAGAGCAATCTATGCTTTTAATGCCATTCCGATCAAAATTCCACCGGTATTTTTCAAAGAGCTGGAGCCAATAATCCTAAAATTTGTATGGAATCAGAAGAGACCCCGAATTGCTAAGGAAATGTTGAAAAACAAAAACAAAACTGGCGGCATCACGTTACCCGATTTCAAGCTTTACTACAAAGCTGCGATCACCAAGACAGCGTGGCCCTGGCATAAAAACAGACACATAGACCAGTGGAACAGAGTGGAGAGCCCAGATATGGACCCTCAACTCCACGGTGAAATAATCTTCGACAAAACAGGAAAAAATATTCAATGGAAAAAAAGACAGTCTCTTCAATCAATGGTGCTGGGAAAACTGGACAGCTATATGTAGAATAATGAAACTCAACCATTCTCTTACACTCGAAATGGATAAAAGACCTCATCATGAGACAGGAATCCATCAGAATCCTAGAGGAGAACATAGGCAGTAACCTCTTCGATATCAGCCACAGCAACTTCTTTCAAGATATGTCTCCAAAGGCCAAGGAAAGAAAAGCGAAAATAAACTTTTGGCACTTCATCAAGATCAAAAGCTTCTGCACAGCAAAGGAAACAGTCCACCAAACAAAAAGGCAACCCACGGAATGGGAGAAGATATTTGCAAATGACAGTACAGACAAAAGGTTGATATCCAGGATCTAGAAAGAACTTCTCAAACTCAACACACACAAAACAGATAATCATATCCAAAAATGGGCAGAAGATATGAACAGACACTTCTCCAACGAAGACATACAAATGGCTATCAGACACATAAAAAAATGTTCATCATCACTAGCCATCAGGGAGATTCAAATTAAAACCACATTGAGATACCACCTGACACCAGTTAGAATGGCCAAAATTAGCAAGACAGGAAACAACGATTGTTGGAGAGGATGTGGAGAAAGGGGAACCCTCTTATACTGTTGGTGGGAATGCAAGTTGGTGCAGCCACTTTGGAGAACAGTGTGGAGATTCCTCAAGAAATTAAGAATAGAGCTTCCCTATGACCCTGCAATTGCACTGCTGGGTATTTACCCCAAAGATACAGATGTAGTGAAAAGAAGGGCCATCTGTACCCCAATGTTTATTGTAGCAATGGCTATGCTCACCGAACTGTGGAAAGAACCAAGGTGCCCTTCAACGGATGAATGGACAAGGATGATGTGGTCCATATACGCAATGGAGTATTATGCCTCCATCAGAAAGGATGAATACCCAACTTTTGTAGCAACATGGACGGGACTGGAAGAAATTATGCTGAGCGAAATAAGTCAAGCAGAGAGAGAGTCATGTATCATATGGTCTCACTTATTTGTGGAGCATAGCAAATAACACGGAGGACATAGGGAGATGGAGAGGAGAGGGAGTTGAGAGAAACTGGAAGGGGAGATGAACCATGAGAGACTATGGACTCTGAAAAACAACCAGAGGGTTTTGGAGGGGCAGGGTGGGGTGGGAGTTTGAGGAATCAGGTGGTGGTTAATAGGGAGGGCACGTACTGCATGGAGCACTGGGTGTGATGCCAAAACAATGAACACTGTTATGCTGTAAATAAACAAATTAAAAAAAAAAATGAGTCTATGGAAGGCCCGGCAGTGCCAGTTCACTCCACTGGAGGGAGTGGTGAGCAGTGGTGTGAGATACCCTGGAAGGCATGGCGATGCTGCTTGCCACCACTGGAGGCAGCGGCGAGCTGCCATGGGAAACACACCTGAAGAGGAGTCAGTGCAGCTTGCTGGCTCTGAAGGCAGGGCGGAGGTGCACAGTGAGAGACCCTGAAACGTGAGGCACTACAGCTTATTTTTACAGGATGGAGTGGTGAGCTGTATAGTCTCTGTTTCTCCAGGCTCAAGGGTGGTGGTAAGAATTGATGGAGCCTGTCCCCCACTCAGCATTGTGCCCTCTTTCCCCAGGTTTGCTGGTAATGTGCTGTCAGGATGGTTCAGGAGGGTCCTCCCAGTTGGGCTCTGCAGCCAGGGGAACCAAACCCGACTCATGGTGCATTTGGAACCGAGGAGCTGAGTGTCTGTTTGGAAAAGTATGTTTGTTTCTCCAAAAAGGACAAGGGCATTGACCAGCTTGAGAGGGAAGTGAATGACCAGTTAAGAAACAAGCCTGTGTCTCTCCTTCTCCCAGGAATCAGAGCAGGTGTGCAGGCTTTAGGTGGGAGACGCCTGCTTATCTGCACCTGACAACCCTTCTTCACTCTGGCTCCATGAGACCTGAAGTTTGGAAGTCAGCGTCTGAGTCAGTCATGCAGCTTGTCCCAGGACGTCAGTGTTCAGAGAAAACAGCAGGCCTGTGGGTCACAATGTCACATCCATGCCAGGATGGCAGGTAAAAATTCCCTTTCACCCCAAATTTCCTGGGCTTTTCTCTTGTCTCCAGTGGAGCTCACAAATGGCACACTGAACCAGCTGTAAGCAATCTCGTGCGGGTGCCAGAGCTCCTGAGTTTCTCTGCAGGGAGCACCTGGCAGGGATCTCATTTTCTCTGTTTATTTCTGGCTTACAAAGGTATTTGGAACATCTCTTTCCTAGGAAATCCCTTGGATTCGAAAGGGAATGTGAGATTGACTTGGTGAGCCTTTTGAACATAGAAAGTATTCCTTCACCGAACAGTGTTTACTCCACTGGGCCTAGGCTCTGGTGGAACGGCTGACATCTAGAGTGAGGTGGCTGTTTGTGGTCAGATAGAGACTTGGATGATGGCTTCCTCTTTGTCCAAGGTGATGTATCCTAATGGATTCGTCTTTGAATCCAAAGAGTTCCAATGAGGGCAGAGGGAAAATTCAAAATGATTCCAAGGAGTCTTGGACAATTTAAAAGGGATGCTTGTCTTCCTAGGTTCACTCAAACGGCTATATATGGTTGGACATGCTGTATTTTCTCTGCAGTTTCATGGGTAGTGAAGTCAGAAGGAGAGTCTTTGGGAATTTCCCTGGATAAAGGCACTCTGTTGGCTTCAAGGGACTTGGTGTCAGGAACCCTGGGCTGAATTTCTGTGGCTGCTTTCCTGATGCTCAGTGAGTCAGGTTTTCCCACAGGTTTTATATTTCCTCCTTAGGAAATTGCTGGCAGGGAATGTTCTGTTTAAAGTGGAACCATCGGGGGCACCTGTGTGGCTCAGTGGGTTAAGCCACTGCCTTTGGCTCAGGTCATGTTCTCAGGGTCCTGAGATTGAGCCCCGCATTGGGCTCTCTGCTCAGCGGGGAGTCTGCTTCGTCCTCTCTCTCTGCCTGCCTCTCTGCCTACTTGTGACCTCTGTCAAATAAATAAATAAAATCTAAAAAAAAAAAACACCCAAAACCGGAACCCTCCTACATTGTTGGTGGGCATGCGTGTTGTTGCAGCCACTCTTGGAAAGAATACAGTCTGTCCTCCAAAAGCTAAGAACTGAACAACAGTAGGATCCAGCAATTGCCCTCCTAGTTATTTCCCTAAAGGGCACAAAAATGCACATTCAGTGGGGTATAAGCACCGTGATATTTACAGCAGCATTTTCAACCATTGTAAAACAATGGAGGGAGACCAAATGTCCATTCACTGATGAGTGATATATATATATATATATATCACTCGTATATATCATATGTTTGTGTGTGTGTGTGTGTGTGTATGTGTATTCATTCTCCCACATCTTCTTAATGGAATAGGATCCAGGTTCAAAAAGGATGAAATCTTACCATCTGCAAGGATGTGGATGGATCTACAGTGGATTTAGCTAAGTAAAATCAGTAAGAAAAGACCAATAGCCTATATCTTGACCTCTATGGAATTTCAGAAAGAAAACAGATGAACATAGTGAGGGGAGAAAGGCCAATGAGGAAACAGACTCTAACCTAGAGCAAAATCGAGGGTTGCTAGGGGGCAGGGGTGTGGGGCGAAGGGTTAAGTGGGTGACAGCTATTAGGGAGAGTACTTGTTGTGATGAGCTCTGGGTGTTCTATGCAGGTGAGGAATCACAAAATCCTACCCCTGAAGGAGAGGAATGAACATTGCATGGAAACGAATTGGAATTGAAGTCAATGAAGAAAAGAAGACCATGTTCTACTTCATGAAGACTGAGGTAAAACTGGAATGACTTTTGCTCTCCTGTTCTGTAGCTGTTCATTATGAAACACTCTGTGGCAGGATACACTAGTTTCCTATTGCATAAGGAGCCCTCAGAAAGTTGCCATGAAAGATTTAGATCTCAGAGCATGTACATGTTCCATTGATATGTTACTTTCAGTTTGCCCAGGTGCAAAGGTAAGTGGAGAGAAATAGGGCTGAAGAGGAAAGGAGGTATTAAGCATTCAAGAGGTAGCCTTCCCCTTTCTCATGAATGCCTGGGCCAGTGTAAATTGGGAAGAAGGAGGGGGGATCCCAGAGCTTTGCCGCAGACAGGGGAGTTCTAGGTCTGCCTAGAGCTGGTGGTGTCCATGAGCAGAGCTGAGCTAGTGGCGTGGCAGGCCCGAACTTCTGGTGTTGAGGTGAGTTCCCCAAGGAGCTGAGTTGAGAATGGGGGTCAGGTGGTGAATCAGGCTCTGGGTTTGTGGCCAGGGGGCTGCAGAATGTGGGGGAGTCCTAATGGGGTCATGCAGGTTTCTCTGGCTCTGAGGGTTCCGCACAGCTCCAAAGGGACAAGTTTCCTGCTGGGTGGCAGGGGGACTCCTACAGTGTGGCTCCAAGTTTACCAATCTAGAGGGCTTGGTGGATAGGCCCCTGGGGAAGGAAGCCTGAAAATGCAACATAGGGTTAAGGGTAATGGGCTGGGCAGGACAGGCCTGATCAGCTGACACAGAGGTGAGATACCCTCAGAATTGAGTTGAGGAAATGCATCCTGCAATGCAGAAGTGTCAGGGTTTCTGGCCAGAGGGACGGCTGATCGTGGGGGTGGCTTTAGAGGGGCATGCTGGTTTCTCCCTCTCTGAGGAAACTTTGGAGCTCCAAATGTCATGGCTTCCCCCTGCATGGCATTCAGGTTTCTGCCTTGTTACAGGGGGGTCCTGAATCTGGGGAGTTTGGGGGCCAGGCCTCTTGGGATGGAAGCCCGAAATCAGAAACTAGAGCTACGGTAAGGGCGTAGGGGCATGGCATGCTCAATCTGCTACTGCTGAGGTGGGCTCCCTGGTGGGCTGACTTCAGGGTGGGTATCAGGTGGCATGTCAGACTCAGAGTTTGTGTCCAGGGATGCCACAGAAGCTGGGCGTGACCTCAGGGTTGCATGCAGGTTTCTCCTACCCTGAGGGTTCTGCAGAGCTCCAAATGGCATGGTTTCCTCCTGTGTGGCAGACGCAGTCCTGGGGTGTCACTGAGGAATCCTTAATCTCTACTGGCATGAATCTCGGAGGTGCCCAATCTGGCGGGCTTGGGGGACAGGCCTCTGTTCATGAAAGCCTGTACACCCCACCTCGGTTTATGGTTAGGGCCGAAGGGCATGGCAGGTCCGATGTGCCGGTGCTGATGCGGGCTCCCCTAAGGGTCGAGTTGAGGGCATAGATCTGGCATCGCAGGAGAATCTGGTTTTATGGCCATGGGGGTGACTCATGGTGGGGTGGCATTACGGGGGTTTGCAGGTTTCTCCCCGTCTGAGTGTTCAGTGCAGCTCTAAACCACAAGTTTTCCTCATGAGTGCCAGGTGGAGTCCCGTGGTGGCGCTCAGTAGACCTTAATCTGGGGGGACATGGGAGGCAGGCCCCCTGGGATGGAAGCCTGAAAACCTAAAGAGGGGTTCTGGTAAGGGCCTAGGGGCATGGTGGCCCGATCTGCTTATGTTGAGGTGGGGCGCCCTAGGGTCTGAATTTATGGCATGCGTCCGGCAGCTCAGCAGAATCTGGTTTATGGCCGGGGGGACGGGTGCAGATGATGGGAGTGCCTTTAGAGGGGCAAGTTTCTCCCCCTCTGAGGGTTCAGCACAACTCCAAGGCACAGGTTCCTACTGTGTGGCAAGCGGAGTCCTGAGGTGTATGTCAAGATTCCTTAATCCAGGGGATTTTGTTGCCTGGACCCTCAGCATGGAAGACTGAACACCCAAACTTGTGTTAGGGTTAGGGCCTAGGGGCAATGGCAGGCCCGATCTGCCAGTGCTGAGGCGGGATCCCGTATGGGCTGAGTTGAGGGTATGCATTTGGTGGCGGGATGGAATCCAGCTCTATGGCCAGAGTGGCTGTTGATTATTGGGGTGGCTTTAGGGTGGCATGAAAGTTTCTCCCCATCTGAGGGTTCATTGCAGCTCCAAACCACAAGGTTTCCACTTGTGTGACAGGCTGTGTCCTGTGGTGTTGCTCAGAAGTCCTTAATCTGGGGGGCGTGGGGGCCAGGCCTCTTGGGATGGAAGCCTGAAAATCCAAACTAGGGTTAGGGTTAAGGCTTAGGGACATGGCAGGCCCGATCTGCTGCAATTGAGGTGGTCTCCTGGATAGGCCGAATGGAGGGTGGGAATCAGGCAGGACTTGAGGTCTGTGTTTGTGTTTGTGGGGGCAAAGAAGCTAGTGGTGTTCTTGGGGGGCATGCAGCTTTCTCCTGCTCTGAGGTTCCTGCACAGTTCCAAATGGCACCATTTTGCCGTAGGAGGCTGGAGGAGTGCTGGCGGGAGTCTCAGTCATCCCCAGTCTGATGGGCTTGGGGTACAGGCCTCTGGGCACGGAAGGCTGTATACCCCACCTAGGGTTAGGGTTAGGGTCTAGGGTCATGGCGGGCCCAATCTGCCGGCGCTGAGATGGGCTCCCCTCAGGGCTGAGTTGAGGGCATGTGTCCGGTAGCTTCATAGAAAACAGCTTTCTGGCCTGGGGTGCCGCAAATTGTGCGGATAGCTTTACGGGGGCTTGAAGGTTTCTCACCCTCTGAGTATTCAGCAGCTCCAAACTGCAAGGTTTCATCCTGCGTGGCTGTTGGAGTCCTGCAATGTCACTCAGGGGTCCTTAATCCAGGGGGCCTGGAGGCTAGGCCTCTTGGGATGGAAGCCTGGAAACTCAAACTAAGGTTGAGGTCTTGGGGCGCGACAGGCCCAATCTGCCAGTGCTGAGGCGGACTCCCCGGTGGCCTGAGTTGAGGGTCGGTGATAGGTGGCTAGTGTGAATCTGGGTTTGTGTTCAGGAGGGGCTCAGATGCTGGGGCTTGCCTTGGGGGGCATGAAGTTATCTTTTGCTCTGAGGTCTAAGTAGCTCCAAATGGCACTGTAACAGCATAGGCAGCCTCCAGACTGCCAGAGTGAGTCTCATGCATCCACAATCTGGCGGGTTTGGGGGCTAGGCCTCTGGGTACGGAAGACTGTACACCCAACCTAGGGTTAGGGTTAAGGCCTAGGGGCATGGCAGTTCTGATATGCTGCTGATATGCTGTGTTGAGGCGGGCTCCCTCAGGGCTGAGTGGATGACATGCATCTGGCGTTGTGGCAGAACCTGGCATTATGTCTGGGGCATTTCCAATGGTGGGTGTGTTTAGGTGCTCATGCACTTTTCTTTCTGGAGGGCAGGCAGAG
Organism: Meles meles; assembly: GCF_922984935.1. Classification (NCBI taxonomy): domain Eukaryota; kingdom Metazoa; phylum Chordata; class Mammalia; order Carnivora; family Mustelidae; genus Meles; species Meles meles. Next base: position 137,140 of record NW_025721176.1, on the reverse strand, counting down.
TCCTGTGTTGTGACTTTGGAATCCCCAGTCTGGAGGGTTAGGGTTAGGGATAGAGGTTCGGAGAGTGTTAGGGTTAGTTGTTAGGGTTTAGGGTTAGGGTTAGGGTTAGGAGTTAGGGGATAGGGTTAGAGGTAAGGTTTAGGGTTAGGCTTAGGGTTAGGCGTATGTCTTAGGGACAAGGCATGTCAGATCTGCCAACACAGATATGGACTCACCCAAGGGCTGTGTTGAGGGCGGGACTCAGGAGTCTCCTCAGGCCCTGGATTTTTGGACTGGAGGGGTAAAGAAGGTGGGAATCGCCTCTGGGGAGCATGATGGTTTCTACTGCTCCGAGGTTGTTATGTTAGGTTTAGAGGTTAGGGTTAGGTTTTGTGGTTAGGGTTAGTGTTAAGATTAGTGTTAAGGTGGGGTGCCTGGGTGGCTCAGTTGGTTAAAGCCTCTGCCTTCCGCTCAGGTCATGATCTCAGGGTCCTGGGATCGAGCCCCACATCAGGCTCTCTGCTCAGCGGGGAGCGTACTTCGTCCTCTCTGTGCCTTCTTCTGATCTGTCTCTGTCAAAGAAATGAATAAAATCTTAAAAAAAATAAAAAGATTAGGGTTAGGGTTATGTCTTAGGGACAAGGCATGTTGGATCTGGTAACACTTATATGGGCTCACCCAAGGGCTGAGTTGAAGGCGGGACTCAGGAGGCTCCTTAGGCCCTGGGTTTTTTTCCTAGAAGGTAAAGATGGTGGGAATGGCCTCAGGGGAGCATGCTGGTTTCTAGGTCTCTGAGAGTGTTAGATAGCACTAAATGAAATGGTTTATTTCATTTATTCTCCTGGCTGAGAGGCTGAGTCCTGCCATCAGTCTGATGATCCTATCCACTGGGATGGAATTGGGTATCAGGCCTCTGGGGTCCAGAGCCTGACCACCTGAGCTAGGGTATTAGGGTTTGGTCCTGGGAGCATGGCAGGCCTGAGGTGCCAGTGCGGACTCAGGCTCTCCGGAGGGCTGAGTTGAGGGTATTGCTCTGGTGGCCCATCAGGCACTGGGCGGTGGTGTGTGGGTCCTCGGAAGGTGTGGGTGTCTTTAGGGGGCATGGAGGTTTCTCCGGCCAGGAGCGTACTGCACAGGGCCATGTGGGCCATTTTCCTTGTGGGTGGCAGCCGGAGTCCAGCATTGCAAATACAGGGTCCCCAGTCTGGACGGCTAGGGAGCCAGGCCTCTGTGGATCGAAGCATAAACACCCATGCTAGCATTATGGTTAAGTCTTTGGGGCATGGTAACCCCGATCTGCCGGTGCTGTGGTGACCCATCCTGATGCCTGAGTTGAGGCTATGTCTGCAGGACATTGAGACTCTGGTTCCCGGTCCTTGGGAGGGTCCAGAAGTGCTTTGGCCTCAGGGAGACTTGCAGGCTTCTCCTGCTCTGTGGCTTCAGCCCATTTCTAAACGGCACGGTTCATGCTGGGATCATGTGCAATTATGGGGTGCAACACAGGGGTCCCCTATCTGGGGTTTTGAGGACCAGTTGTGGGAGGATGATGCCTGAGCACGAACCTGGGCTAGGGTTAGTATTAGGATTAGGGTTAAGGTTATGTCTTAGGGACAAGGCATGTCGGATATGCAAGCACAGATATCAGCTCACCCAAGGGCTGAGTTGAGGGTGGGACTCAGGAGGCTCCTCGGGCACTGGGGTTTTGGGCTGTACGGGCAAAGATGTTGGAAATCGCCTCAGGGGAGCATGCCAGTTTCTACAATTCTCAGGGCATTAGATAGCACGAAATGAAAGGTCACCTTCTGGCTGAGAGGGTGAGTCCTGCTGTGAGGGTTAGGTTGTAGGGGCATTGCAGCCGCAATCTGCTGGCGCTGTGGTGGCCCATCCCAATGCTTGAGTTCAGAGCGTGTGTCTGCAGGACCATGAGACTCCTGGTTCTTGGTCCTTGGGGGCGCTGGAAGTGGGGTGGCCTCAGGGAGACATTCAAATTTATCCCGCTCTGTGGGTTCAGCACAATTCTAAACAGCATGGTTTCCTCCTGGTGTCAGGTTCAATGATGGGGTATCGCTCACGGGTCCCCCATCTGGGGCCTTGGGGACCAGGAGTCAGAGTATGGACGCCTGAACACACAACCTGGGCTAGGTTTAGTATTATGGTTAGTGTTAGGCTTAGGGACAGGGCATGTCGGATCTGCTAGCACAGATACGGGCTCACCCAAGGGCTGAGTTGAGGGCAGGACTCAGGAGGCTCCTCAGGCCCTGGGTTCTTGGCCTGGAGGAGCAAAGCTGGTGGGAATGGCCTCAAGGGAGAATGGCTGGTTGCTACTGCTCTGAGGGTGTGAGAGAACACCAAATGAAAAGGTCTCCTCCTGGCTGAGAACTGAGTCCTGCCGACAGTCTGATGCTCAACCCATGGGAGGAATTGGGTGTCAGGCCTCTGGGTCCAATGCCTGAACACCCAACCTAGTGTTAGGGTTTCATCCTGGGAGAATGGCAGGCCTGCCAGTGCGGCTCAGGTTCTCCGGAGGGCTGAGTTGAGGGCATTGCTCTGGTGGCCTGTCAGGCTCTGGGTTTGTGGTGTGGCATTTCTTGGAAGGCGTGGGTGGCTTTAGGGGGCATGGAGGATTCTGTGGCCAGGAGCATACTGCACAGGATCATATGGTCCAGTTTCATCGTGGGTGGCAGCCAGAGTCCTGCATTGGGAATCCAGGGTCCCCAGTCTGGAGGGCTAGGGGTCCAGTCCTCAGGGGACAGAAGCCTGACACCCAACCTAGGGTTAGGGTAGGGTTGTAAGGGCATGGCAGCCCCGATCTGATGGCGCTGTGGGGATGCTTCCCAATGCCTGAGTTGAGGGCGCGAGTCTGTAGCACTGTGAGAGTCCTGGTTCCTGGTCCTTGGGTGTGCCAGAAGTGGCAGTGGCCTCTGGGAGGCATGCAGGTTTCTCCCGCTCTGCGGGTTCAACACATTTCTAAAGGGCAGGGTTTCCTCCTGGGATCAGGCACAATTATGGGGTGCAGCTCAGGGGTCCCCCATCTGGCCGTTTGGGGGACCAGGCTACGGAGGAGGGATGCCTGAACACACAACCTGGGCTAGAGTTAGTATTAGGGTTAGGCTTAGCGTTAAGGTTATGTCTTAGGGAGAAGGCATGTGGGATCTGCCAGCACAGATATTGGCTCACTGAAGGGCTGAGTTGAGGGCAGGGCTCCGGAGGCTTCTCAGGCCCTGGGTTTTTGGCCTGGAGGTGCAAAGATGGCGGGAATGGCCTCAGGGCAGCTTGGCCGGTTCCTAGGGCTCTGAGGGTGTTGGAGAGCACCAAATGGAATCTCCTGCTGGTTGAGAAGCTGAGTCATGCCATCAGTTTGATGCTCCCACCCATGGGTGGAATTGGGTGTCAGGGTTCTAGAACCTGAACACCCAACCTAGGGTTAGGGTTTGGTCCTGGGAGAATGGCAGGCCTGATGTGCCAGCACGGACTCAGGCTCTCTGGAGGGCTGGGCTGAGGGCATTGTTCTGGCGGCCTGTAAGGCTAAGGAATTGTGGTGTGGGGGTGCTCAGAAGGTGTGGTTGGCTTTAGGGGTCATGGAGGTTTCTCCGGCAAGGAGCGTTCTGCAAAGGTCCATGTGGTCAAGTTTCATCATGGGTGGCAGCCAGAGTCCTACGTTGGGAATATGGGGTCCCCAGTCTGGAGGGCTAGGGAGCCAGTCCTCTGGGGACTGAAGCCTGAACACCCAACCGCGGGTTAGGTTTAGGTCACAGGGGCATGGCGGCCCAGATCTGCCGGCACAGTGATGACCAATCCCGATGCCTGAGTTGAGGACGTGAGTCTGCAGGACCGTGAGACTCCTCATTCCTGCTCCTCAGGGGCGCCGGTATTGGGGGTGGCGTCAGGGAGGCATTCTGGTTTCTTCTGCTCTGTAGGTTCAGCATATTCCTTTTTTTTTTCACTTTCAATATCTATCTATCTATATTATTTCTTTTCAGCGTAACAGTATTCCTTATTTTTGCACCACACCCAGTGCTCCATGCAACACGTGCCCTCCCTAATACCCACCACCTTGTTCTCCCAACCTCCCACTCCCCACCCATTCAAGACCCTCAGGTTCTTTTTCAGAGTCCGTAGTCTCTCATGGTTCACCTCCCCTTCCCATTTCCCACAACTTCCTTCTCCTCTCCATCTCCCCATGTCCTCCTTGTTCTTTGTTATGCTCCACAAATAAGTGAAACCATATGATAATTGACTCTCTCTGCTTGACTTATTTCACTCAGCATAATCTCTTCCACTCCCGTCCATATTGCTACAAAAGTTGGTATTCATCCTTTCTGATGGAGGCATAATACTCCATCTTGTATATGGACCACATATTCCTTATCCATTCGTCCATTGAAGGGCATCTTGGTTCTTTCCACAGTTTGGCGACCGAGGCCTTTGCTGCTATAAACATTGGGGTACAGATGGCCCTTCTTTTCACTACATCTGTATCTTTGGGGTAAATACCCAGCAGTGCAATTGCAGGGTCATAGGGAAGCTCTCTTTTTAATTTCTGGAGGAATCTCCACACTGTTCTCCAAAGTGCCTGCACCAACTTGCATTCCCACCAACAGTGTAAGAGGGTTCCCCTTTCTCCACATCCTCTCCAACACACGTTGTTTCCTGTCTTGCTAATTGTGGCCTTTCTAACTGGTGTCAGGTGGTATCTCAATGTCGTTTTCATTTGAATCTCCCTGATGGCTAGTGATGATGAACATTTTGTCATGTGTCTGATAGCCATTTGTATGTCTTCGTTGGAGGAGTGTCTGCTCATATCTTCTGCCCATTTTTGGATATGATTATCTGTTTTGTGTGTGTTGAGTTTGAGAAGTTCTTTCTAGATCCTGGATCTCAACCTTTTGTCTGAACTGTCATTTACAAATATCTTCTCCCATTCCGTGGGTTGCCTTTTGATTGGTGGACTGTTCCCTTTGCTGTGCAGAAGCTTTTGATCTTGATGAAGTGCCAAAAGTTCATTTTCGCTTTTGTTTCCTTGGCCTTTGGAGACATATCTTGAAAGAAGTTGCTGTGGCTGATATCGAAGAGGTTACTGCCTATGTACTCCTCTAGGATTCTGAGAGAATCCTGTCTCACGTGGAGCTCATTTATCGAGTTCGAGTTTATCATTGTGTATGGTGTAAGAGAATGGTCGAGTTTCATTCTTCTACATATCGCTGTCCAGTTTTCCCAGCACCATTGATTGAGGAGAATGTCTTTTGTTACATCGAATATTTTTCCCTGATTTCTCGATGATTATATCACAATAGAGTTGAGGGTCCGTATCTAATCGGGATCGATGTGGGCAGAGCGCTCATGAAAATTGGCTGGCGTTGGACAACCATGGGGACCGCCTTGTTCCGCGTGGCCCAGGACACTTTCTCGCTCGGGGTATGTCCCAGCCACCCGAAAACGCGCCGAGACGATGGGGACCGGCCGGGGGCCTCAGTGCCGGGGAGCTTGCTCCGAGCAGAGTTGATGGAGGGTCTGTGGTCGGGCATTGGTCTCCGCCTTGGAGGGAGGCCGGGGCGCCCGGGAAGGGCTTGGCCTCTCTGGGGGAACAAATGGATCTGTCGCTCCACAGCTGTGTCGCAGCCACGAAAGGGGCCGATGGCGCCAGGACGGTGGGAGACTCGTGGCGCGGGACTCAGGGTTCCCCATGCGGAGGCCCCCAGGCTCAGGCCCCTGGCAACGGAAGGCTGAGCAAGCAGGCCCGGGCCCGGGCCCGGCTTTCGGGGCTGGCCTGGCCCCAGGGGCCGGCGCCAGGGAGGGGACCCCCGGAGGCTGAGGAGCGGGAGGCCTCAGCCTCCCCGGGGCCCGCCTCCCGGAGCTCCTCCTGGTGGTGACGGAACGCGACGACACGCGATCCCGGAATGGGCCCCGGGGGGGTGGTCCTGCGGCCCTGTGGCGCCCGAAGTGTGTTCGCCGGGCGTTTTCCGGCCAATTCTCACGAGCGTTCTGCCCAATTCGGGATCGATTTGGGCAGAACGCTCGTGAGAATTGGCCGGCGTTGGGCAGCCCTGGTCAGCGCCCAGTGCCGCGTGGAGCAGGGCCCTTTCTCGCTCGGGGCATGGCGCGGCCACCCGGAAAACGAGCCGCGACGATGGGGCTTGGCCGGCGGCCCCGGCGCCGGGGAGTTTTCCCCGAGCAGAGTGGATGGAGGCGCCGTGGCCGGGCGTCCGCCTCCGCCGTGGCGGGCGGCCGGGGCGCCCGTGGAGGGGGCTGGCCTCTGTGGGGGAACGGAGTGATCTCTCACTCCACGGCTGGGACGAAGCCGCGAAAGGTGCCTTTGTCGCCGAGACGGTCGGGGGCACTCGTGGCGCGGGACTCAGGGTTCCCCATGCGGAGGCCCCCAGGCTCAGGCCCCTGGCAACGGAAGGCTGAGCAAGCAGGCCCGGGCCCGGGCCCGGCTTTCGGGGCTGACCCGGCCCCAGCGGCCGGCGCCAGGGAGGGGACCCCCGGAGGCTGAGGAGCGGGAGGCGTCGGCCTCCCCGGGGCCCGCCTCCCGGAGTTCCTCCTGGCGGTGCCGGAACGCGACGACACGCGATCCCGGACAGGGCCCCAGGGGGGCGGCCCTGCGGCCCTGTGGTGCCCGAAGTGTGTTCGCCGGGCGTTTTCCGGCCAATTCTCACGAGCGTTCTGCCCAAATCGAGATCGCTTTGGGCAGAACGCTCGTGAGAATTGGCCGGCGTTGGGCAGCCCTGGTCAGCGCCCAGTTCCGCGTGGAGCAGGGCCCTTTCTCGCTCGGGGCATGGCGCGGCCACCCGGAAAACGAGCCGCGACGATGGGGCGAGGCCGGCGGCCCCGGCGCCGGGGAGTTTTCCCCGAGCAGAGTGGATGGAGGCGCCGTGGCCGGGCGCCCGCCTCCCCCGTGGTGGGCGGCCGGGGCGCCCGTGGAAGGGGCTGGCCTCCGTGGGGGAACGGACTGATCTCTCACTCCACGGCTGGGACGAAGCCGCGAAAGGTGCCGTTGTCGCCGGGACGGTCGGGGGGGACTCGTGGCGCGGGACTCAGGGTTCCCCACGCGGAGGCCCCCAGGCTCAGGCCCCTGGCAACGGAAGGCTGAGCAAGCAGGCCCGGGCCCGGGCCAGGCTGTCGGAGCTGGCCCGGCCCCAGCTGCCGGCGCCAGGGAGGGGACCCCCGGAGGCGGAGGAGCGGGCGGCGTCGGCCTCCCCGGGGCCCGCCTCCCGGAGCTCCTCCTGGCGGTGCCGGAACGCGACAACACGCGTCCCCGGACAGGGCCCCGGGGGGGCGGCCCTGCGGCCCTGTGGCGCCCGAAGTGTGTTCGCCGGGCGTTTTCCGGCCAATTCTCACGATTGTTCTGCCCAAATCGGGATCGATTTGGGCAGAACGCTCGTGAGAATTGGCCGGCGTTGGGCAGCCCTGGTCAGCGCCCAGTGCCGCGTGGAGCAGGGCCCTTTCTCGCTCGGGGCATGGCGCGGCCACCCGGAAAACGAGCCGCGACGTTGGGGCGCGGCCGGCGGCCCAGGCGCCGGGGAGTTTTCCCCCGAGCAGAGTGGATGGAGGCGCCGTGGCCGGGCGCCCGCCTCCGCCGTGGCGGGCGGCCGGGGCGCCCGTGGAGGGGGCTGGCCTCCGTGGGGGAACGGACTGATCTCTCACTCCACGGCTGGGACGAAGCCGCAAAAGGTGCCGTTGTCGCCGGGACGGTCGGGCGGACTCGTGGCGCGGGACTCAGGGTTCCCCACGCGGAGGCCCCCAGGCTCAGGCCCCTGGCAACGGAAGGCTGAGAAAGCAGGCCCGGGCCCGGCTGTCGGAGCTGGCCCGGCCCCAGCTGCCGGCGCCAGGGAGGGGACCCCCGGAGGCGGAGGAGCGGGCGGCGTCGGCCTCCCCGGGGCCCGCCTCCCGGAGCTCCTCCTGGCGGTGCCGGAACGCGACGACACGCGTCCCCGGACAGGGCCCCGGGGGGGCCGCCCTGCGGCCCTTGGTGCCCGAAGTGTGTTCGCCGGGCGTTTTCCGGCCAATTCTCACGAGCGTTCTGCCCAAATCAGCATCGATTTGGGCAGAACGCTCGTGAGAATTGGCCGGCGTTGGGCAGCCCTGGTCAGCGCCCAGTGCCGCGTGGAGCAGGGCCCTTTCTCGCTCGGGGCATGGCGCGGCCACCCGGAAAACGAGCCGCGACGATGGGGCGCGGCCGGCGGCCCCGGCGCCGGGGAGTTTTCCCCGAGCAGAGTGGATGGAGGCGCCGTGGCCGGGCGTCCGCCTCCGCCTTGGCGGGCGGCCGGGGCGCCCGTGGAGGGGGCTGGCCTCTGTGGGGGAACGGAGTGATCTCTCACTCCAGGTTGGGACGAAGCCGCGAAAGGTGCCGTTGTCGCCGGGACAGTCGGGGGGACTCGTGGCGCGGGACTCAGTGTTCCCCATGCGGAGGCCCCAGGCTCAGGCCCCTGGCAACGGAAGGCTGAGCAAGCAGGCCCGGGCCCGGGCCCGGGTTTCGGGGCTGGCCCGGCCCCAGCGGCCGGCGTCAGGGTGGGGACCCCCGGAGGCTGAGGAGCGGGAGGCGTCGGCCTCCCCGGGGCCCGCCTCCCGGAACTCCTCCTGGCGGTGCCGGAAAGCGACGACACGCGATCCCGGACAGGGCCCCGGGGGGGCGGCCCTGCGGACCTGTGGTTCCCGAAGTGTGTTCGCCGGGCGTTTTCCGGCCAATTCTCACGAGCGTTCTGCCCAAATCAGCATCGATTTGGGCAGAACGCTCGTGAGAATTGGCCGGCGTTGGGCAGCCCTGGTCAGCGCCCAGTGCCGCGTGGAGCAGGGCGCTTTCTCGCTCGGGGCATGGCGCGGCCACCCGGAAAACGAGCCGCGACGATGGGGCGCGGTCGGCGGCCCCGGCGCCGGGGAGTTTCCCCGAGCAGAGTGGATGGAGGCGCCGTGGCCGGGCGTAGGCCTCCGCCGTGGCGGGCGGCCGGGGCGCCCGTGGAGGGGTCTGGCCTCTGTGGGGTAACGGAGTGATCTCTCACTCCACGGCTGGGACGAAGCCGCGAAAGGTGCCATTGTCGCCGGGACGGTCGGGGGGACTCGTGGCGCGGGACTCAGTGTTCCCCATGCGGAGGCCCCCAGGCTCAGGCCCCTGGCAACGGAAGGCTGAGCAAGCAGGCCCGGGCCCGGACCCGGCTTTCGGAGCTGGCCCGGCCCCAGCGGCCGGCGCCCGGGAGGGGACACCCGGAGGCTGAGGAGCGGGAGGCGTCGGCCTCCCCGGGGCCCGCCTCCCGGCGCTCCTCCTGGCGGTGCCGTTACGCGACGACACGCGATCCCGGACAGGGCCCCGGGGGGGCGGCCCTGCGGCCCTGTGGTGCCCGAAGTGTGTTCGCCGGGCGTTTTCCGGCCAATTCTCACGAGCGTTCTGCCCAAATCGGGATCGATTTGGGCAGAACGCTCGTGAGAATTGGCCGGCGTTGGGCAACCCTGGTCAGCCCCCAGTGCCGCGTGGAGCAGGGCGCTTTCTCGCTCGGGGCATGGCGCGGCCACCCGGAAAACGAGCCGCGACGATGGGGCGCGGCCGGCGGCCCCGGCGCCGGGGAGTTTTCCCCAAGCATAGTGGATGGAGGCGCCGTGGCCGGGCGTCCGCCTCCGCCGTGGCGGGCGGCCGGGGCGCCCGTGGAGGTGGCTGGCCTCTGTGGGGGAACGGAGTGATCTCTCACTCCACGGCTGTGACAAAGCCGCGAAAGGTGCCATTGTCGCCGGGACGGTCGGGGGGACTCGTGGCGCGGGACTCAGTGTTCCACATGCGGAGGCCCCCAGGCTCAGGCCCCTGGCAACGGAAGGCTGAGCAAGCAGGCCCGGGCCCGGGCCCGGCTTTCGGGGCTGGACGGCCCCAGCGGCCGGCGCCAGGGAGGGGACCCCCGGAGGCTGAGGAGCGGGAGGCGTCGGCCTCCCCGGGGCCCGCCTCCCGGAGCTCCTCCTGGCGGTGCCGGAACGCGACGACACGCGATCCAGCACAAAGCCCCGGAGGGGCGGCCCGGCGGCCCTGTGGTGCCCAAAGTGTGTTCGCCGGGCGTTTTCCGGCCAATTCTCACGAGCGTTCTGCCCAAATCGATCCCGATTTGGGCAGAACGCTCGTGAGAATTGGCCGGCGTTGGGCAGCCCTGGTCAGCGCCCAGTGCCGCGTGGAGCAGGGCGCTTTCTCGCTCGGGGCATGGCGCGGCCACCCGGAAAACGAGCCGCGACGATGGGGCGCGTCCGGCGGCCCCGGCGCCGGGGAGTTTTCCCCGAGCAGAGTGGATGGAGGCGCCGTGGCCGGGCGTCCGCCTCCGCCGTGGCGGGCGGCCGGGGCGCCCGTGGAGGGGGCTGGCCTCTGTGGGGGAACGGAGTGATCTCTCACTCCACGGCTGGGACGAAGCCGCGAAAGGTGCCGTTGTCGCCGGGACGGTCGGGGGGACTCGTGGCGCGGGACTCAGTGTTCCCCATGCGGAGGCCCCCAGGCTCAGGCCCCTGGCAACGGAAGGCTGAGCAAGCAGGCCCGGGCCCGGGCCCGGGTTTCGGGGCTGCCCCGGCCCCAGCGGCCGGCGTCAGGGAGGGGACCCCCGGAGGCTGAGGAGCGGGAGGCGTCGGCCTCCCCGGGGCCCGCCTCCCGGAACTCCTCCTGGCGGTGCCGGAAAGCGACGACACGCGATCCCGGACAGGGCCCCGGGGGGGCGGCCCTGCGGACCTGTGGTGCCCGAAGTGTGTTCGCCGGGCGTTTTCCGGCCAATTCTCACGAGCGTTCTGCCCAAATCAGCATCGATTTGGGCAAACGCTCGTGAGAATTGGCCGGCGTTGGGCAGCCCTGGTCAGCGCCCAGTGCCGCGTGGAGCAGGGCGCTTTATCGCTCGGGGCATGGCGCGGCCACCCGGAAAACGAGCCGCGACGATGGGGCGCATTCGGCGGCCCCGGCGACGGGGAGTTTCCCCGAGCAGAGTGGATGGAGGCGCCGTGGCCGGGCGTACGCCTCCGCCGTGGCGGGCGGCCGGGGCGCCCGTGGAGGGGGCTGGCCTTTGTGGGGGAACGGAGTGATCTCTCACTCCACGGCTGGTACGAAGCCGCGAAAGGTGCCATTGTCGCCGGGACGGTCGGTGGGACTCGTGGCGCGGGACTCAGTGTTCCCCATGCGGAGGCCCCCAGGCTCAGGCCCCTGGCAACGGAAGGCTGAGCAAGCAGGCCCAGGCCCGGACCCGGCTTTCGGGGCTGGCCCGGCCCCAGCGGCCGGCGCCAGGGAGGGGACACCCGGAGGCTGAGGAGCGGGAGGCGTCGGCCTCCCCGGGGCCCGCCTCCCGGCGCTCCTCCTGGCGGTGCCGGAACGCGACGACACGCGATCCCGGATAGGGCCCCGGGGGGGCCGCCCTGCGGCCCTGTGGTGCCCGAAGTGTGTTCGCCGGGCGTTTTCCGGCCAATTCTCACGAGCGTTCTGCCCAAATCGGGATCGATTTGGGCAGAACGCTCGTGAGAATTGGCCGGCGTTGGGCAACCCTGGTCAGCCCCCAGTGCCGCGTGGAGCAGGGCGCTTTCTCGCTCGGGGCATGGCGCGGCCACCCGGAAAACGAGCCGCGACGATGGGGCGCGGCCGGCGGCCCCGGCGCCGGGGAGTTTTCCCCGAGCAGAGTGGATGGAGGCGCCGTGGCCGGGCGTCCGCCTCCGCCGTGGCGGGCGGCCGGGGCGCCCGTGGAGGTGGCTGGCCTCTGTGGGGGAACGGAGTGATCTCTCACTCCACGGCTGTGACAAAGCCGCGAAAGGTGCCATTGTCGACGGGACGGTCGGGGGGACTCGTGGCGCGGGACTCAGGGTTCCCCATGCGGAGGCCCCCAGGCTCAGGCCCCTGGCAACGGAAGGCTGAGCAAGCAGGCCCGGGCCCGGGCCCGGCTTTCGGGGCTGGACGGCCCCAGCGGCCGGCGCCAGGGAGGGGACCTCCGGAGGCTGAGGAGCAGGAGGCGTCGGCCTCCCCGGGGCCCGCCTCCCGGAGCTCCTCCTGGCGGTGCCGGAACGCGACGACACGCGATCCCGCACAAAGCCCCGGAGGGGCGGCCCGGCGGCCCTGTGGTGCCCGAAGTGTGTTCGCCGGGCGTTTTCCGGCCAATTCTCACGAGCGTTCTGCCCAAATCGATCCCGATTTGGGCAGAACGCTCGTGAGAATTGGCCGGCGTTGGGCAGCCCTGGTCAGCGCCCAGTGCCGCGTGGAGCAGGGCGCTTTCTCGCTCGGGGCATGGCGCGGCCACCCGGAAAACGAGCTGCGACGATGGGGCGCGGCCGGCGGCCCCGGCGCCGGGGAGTTTTCCCCGAGCAGAGTTGATGGAGGCGCCGTGGCCGGGCGTCCGCCTCCGCCGTGGCGGGCGGCCGGGGCGTCCGTGGAGGGGGCTGGCCTCTATGGGGGAACGGAGTGATCTCTCACTCCACGGCTGGGACGAAGCCGCGAAAGGTGCCGTTGTCGCCGGGACGGTCGGGGGGACTCGTGGCGCGGGACTCAGTGTTCCCCATGCGGAGGCCCCCAGGCTCAGGCCCCTGGCAACGGAAGGCTGAGCAAGCAGGCCCGGGCCTGGGCCCGGGTTTCGGGGCTGGCCCGGCCCCAGCGGCCGGCGTCAGGGAGGGGACCCCCGGAGGCTGAGGAGTGGGAGGCGTCGGCCTCCCCGGGGCCCGCCTCCCAGAACTCCTCCTGGCGGTGCCGGAAAGCGACGACACGCGATCCCGGACAGGGCCCCGGGGGGGCGGCCCTGCGGACCTCTGTTGCCCGAAGTGTTTTCGCCGGGCGTTTTCCGGCCAATTCTCACGAGCGTTCTGCCCAAATCAGCATCGATTTGGGCAGAACGCTCGTGAGAATTGGCCGGCGTTGGGCAGCCCTGGTCAGCGCCCAGTGCCGCGTGGAGCAGGGCGCTTTCTCGCTCGGGGCATGGCGCGGGCACCCGGAAAACGAGCCACGACGATGGGGCGCGGTCGGCGGCCCCGGCGCCGGGGAGTTTCCCCGAGCAGAGTGGATGGAGGCGCCGTGGCCGGGCGTAGGCCTCCGCCGTGGCGGGCGGCCGGGGCGCCCGTGGAGGGGTCTGGCCTCTGTGGGGTAACGGAGTGATCTCTCACTCCACGGCTGGGACGAAGCCGCGAAAGGTGCCATTGTCGCCGGGACGGTCGGGGGGACTCGTGGCGCGGGACTCAGTGTTCCCCATGCGGAGGCCCCCAGGCTCAGGCCCCTGGCAACGGAAGGCTGAGCAAGCAGGCCCGGGCCCGGGCCCGGGTTTCGGGGCTGGCCCGGCCCCAGCGGCCGGCGCCAGGGAGGGGAACCCCGGAGGCTGAGGAGCGGGAGGCGTCGGCCTCCCCGGGGCCCGCCTCCCGGAGCTCCTCCTGGCGGTGCCGGAACGCGACGACACGCGATCCCGGACAGGGCCCCGGGGGGGCCGCCCTGCGGCTCTGTGGTGCCCGATGTGTGTTCGCCGGGCGTTTTCCGGCCAATTCTCACGAGCGTTCTGCCCAAATCAGCATCAATTTGGGCAGAACGCTCGTGAGAATTGGCCGGCGTTGGGCAGCCCTGGTCAGCGCCCAGTGCCGCGTGGAGCAGGGCCCTTTCTCGCTCGGGGCATGGCGCGGCCACCCGGAAAACGAGCCGCGACGATGGGGCGCGGCCGGCGGCCCCGGCGCCGGGGAGTTTTCCCCGAGCAGAGTGGATGGATGCGCCGTGGCCGGGCGTCCGCCTCCGCCGTGGCGGGCGGCCGGGGCGCCCGTGGAGGGGGCTGGCCTCTGTGGGGGAACGGAGTGATCTCTCACTCCAGGCTGGGACGAAGCCGCGAAAGGTGCCGTTGTCGCCGGGACAGTCGGGGGGACTCGTGGCGCGGGACTCAGTGTTCCCCATGCGGAGGCCCCCAGGCTCAGGCCCCTGGCAACGGAAGGCTGAGCAAGCAGGCCCGGGCCCGGGCCCGGCTTTCGGGGCTGGACGGCCCCAGCGGCCGGCGCCAGGGAGGGGACCCCCGGAGGCTGAGGAGCGGGAGGCGTCGGCCTCCCCGGGGCCCGCCTCCCGGAGCTCCTCCTGGCGGTGCCGGAACGCGACGACACGCGATCCAGCACAAAGCCCCGGAGGGGCGGCCCGGCGGCCCTGTGGTGCCCGAAGTGTGTTCGCCGGGCGTTTTCCGGCCAATTCTCACGAGCGTTCTGCCCAAATCGATCCCGATTTGGGCAGAACGCTCGTGAGAATTGGCCGGCGTTGGGCAGCCCTGGTCAGCGCCCAGTGCCGCGTGGAGCAGGGCGCTTTCTCGCTCGGGGCATGGCGCGGCCACCCGGAAAACGAGCCGCGACGATGGGGCGCGTCCGGCGGCCCCGGCGCCGGGGAGTTTTCCCCGAGCAGAGTGGATGGAGGCGCCGTGGCCGGGCGTCCGCCTCCGCCGTGGCGGGCGGCCGGGGCGCCCGTGGAGGGGGCTGGCCTCTGTGGGGGAACGGAGTGATCTCTCACTCCACGGCTGGGACGAAGCCGCGAAAGGTGCCGTTGTCGCCGGGACGGTCGGGGGGACTCGTGGCGCGGGACTCAGTGTTCCCCATGCGGAGGCCCCCTGGCTCAGGCCCCTGGCAACGGAAGGTTGAGCAAGCAGGACCGGGCCCGGGCCCCGGTTTCGGGGCTGGCCCGGCCCCAGCGGCCGGCGTCAGGGAGGGGACCCCCGGAGGCTGAGGAGCGGGAGGCGTCGGCCTCCCCGGGGCCCGCCTCCCGGAACTCCTCCTGGCGGTGCCGGAAAGCGACGACACGCGATCCCGGACAGGGCCCCGGGGGGGCGGCCCTGCGGACCTGTGCTGCCCGAAGTGTGTTCGCCGGGCGTTTTCCGGCCAATTCTCACGAGCGTTCTGCCCAAATCAGCATCGATTTGGGCAGAACGCTCGTGAGAATTGGCCGGCGTTGGGCAGCCCTGGTCAGCGCCCAGTGCCGCGTGGAGCAGGGCGCTTTCTCGTTCGGGGCATGGCGCGGCCACCCGGAAAACGAGCCGCGACGATGGGGCGCGGTCGGCGGCCCCGGCGCCGGGGAGTTTCCCCGAGCAGAGTGGATGGAGGCGCCGTGGCCGGGCGTACGACTCCGCCGTGGCGGGTGGCCGGGGCGCCCGTGGAGGGGGCTGGCCTCTGTGGGGGAACGGAGTGATCTCTCACTCCACGGCTGGGACGAAGCCGCGAATGGTGCCATTGTCGCCGGGACGGTCGGGGGGACTCGTGGCGCGGGACTCAGTGTTCCCCATGCGGAGGCCCCCAGGCTCAGGCCCCTGGCAACGGAAGGCTGAGCAAGCAGGCCCGGGCCCGGACCCGGCTTTCGGGGCTGGCCCGGCCCCAGCGGCCGGCGCCAGGGAGGGGACCCCCGGAGGCTGAGGAGCGGGAGGCGTCGGCCTCCCCGGGGCCCGCCTCCCGGAGCTCCTCCTGGCGGTGCCGGAACGCGACGACACGCGATCCCGGACAGGGCCCCGGGGAGGCGGCCCTGCGGCCCTGTGGTGCCCGAAGTGTGTTCGCCGGGCGTTTTCCGGCCAATTCTCACGAGCGTTCTGCCCAAATCGATCCCGATTTGGGCAGAACGCTCGTGAGAATTGGCCGGCGTTGGGCAGCCCTGGTCAGCGCCCAGTGCCGCGTGGAGCAGGGCCCTTTCTCGCTCGGGGCATGGCGCGGCCATCCGGAAAACGAGCCGCGACGATGGGGCGCGGCCGGCGGCCCCGGCGCCGGGGAGTTTTCCCCGAGCAGAGTGGATGGAGGCGCCGTGGCCGGGCGTCCGCCTCCGCCGTGGCGGGCGGCCGGGGCGCCCGTGGAGGGGGCTGGCCTCTGTGGGGGAACGGAGTGATCTCTCACTCCAGGCTGGGATGAAGCCGCGAAAGGTGCCGTTGTCGCCGGGACAGTCGGGGGGACTCGTGGCGCGGGACTCAGTGTTCCCAATGCGGAGGCCCCCAGGCTCAGGCCCCTGGCAACGGAAGGCTGAGCAAGCAGGCCCGGGCCCGGGCCCGGGTTTCGGGTCTGGCCCGGCCCCAGTGGCCGGCGTCAGGGAGGGGACCCCCGGAGGCTGAGGAGCGGGAGGCGTCGGCCTCCCCGGGGCCCGCCTCCCGGAACTCCTCCTGGCGGTGCCGGAAAGCGACGACACGCGATCCCGGACAGGGCCCCGGGGGGGCGGCCCTGCGGACCTGTGGTGCCCGAAGTGTGTTCGCCGGGCGTTTTCCGGCCAATTCTCACGAGCGTTCTGCCCAAATCAGCCTCGATTTGGGCAGAACGCTCGTGAGAATTGGCCGGCGTTGGGCAGCCCTGGTCAGCGCCCAGTGCCGCGTGGAGCAGGGCGCTTTCTCGCTCGGGGCATGGCGCGGCCACCCGGAAAACGAGCAGCGACGATGGGGCGCGGTCGGCGGCCCCGGCGCCGGGGAGTTTCCCCGAGCAGAGTGGATGGAGGCGCCGTGGCCGGGCGTACGCCTCCGCCGTGGCGGGCGGCCGGGGCGCCCGTGGAGGGGGCTGGCCTCTGTGGGGGAACGGAGTGATCTCTCACTCCACGGCTGGGACGAAGCCGCGAAAGGTGCCATTGTCGCCGGGACGGTCGGGGGGACTCGTGGCGCGGGACTCAGTGTTCCCCATGCGGAGGCCCCCAGGCTCAGGCCCCTGGCAACGGAAGGCTGAGCAAGCAGGCCCGGGCCCGGACCCGGCTTTCGGGGCTGGCCCGGCCCCAGTGGCCGGCGCCCGGGAGGGGACACCTGGAGGCTGAGGAGCGGGAGGCGTCGGCCTCCCCGGGGCCCGCCTCCCGGCGCTCCTCCTGGCGGTGCCGTTACGCGACGACACGCGATCCCGGACAGGGCCCCGGGGGGGCGGCCCTGCGGCCCTGTGGTGCCCGAAGTGTGTTCGCCGGGCGTTTTCCGTCCAATTCTCACGAGCGTTCTGCCCAAATCGATCCCGATTTGGGCAGAACGCTCGTGAGAATTGGCCGGCGTTGGGCAGCCCTGGTCAGCGCCCAGTGCCGCGTGGAGCATGGCGCTTTCTCGCTCGGGGCATGGCGCGGCCACCCGGAAAACGAGCCGCGACGATGGGGCGCGTCCGGCGGCCCCGGCGCCGGGGAGTTTTCCCCGAGCAGAGTGGATGGAGGCGCCGTGGCCGGGCGTAAGCCTCCGCCATGGCGGGTGGCCGGGGCGCCCGTGGAGGGGGCTGGCCTCTGTGGGGGAACGGAGTGATCTCTCACTCCACGGCTGGGACGAAGCCGCGAATGGTGTCGTTGTCGCCGGGACGGTCGGGGGGACTCGTGGCGCGGGACTCAGGGTTCCCCATGCGGAGGCCCCCAGGCTCAGGCCCCTGGCAACGGAAGGCTGAGCAAGCAGGCCCGGGCCCGGACCCGGCTTTCGGGGCTGGCCCGGCCCCAGCGGCCGGCGTCAGGGAGGGGACCCCCGGAGGCTGAGGAGCGGGAGGCGTCGGCCTCCCCGGGGCCCGCCTCCCGGAGCTCCTCCTGGCGGTGCCGGAACGCGACGACACGCGATCCCGGCAGGGCCCCGGGGGGGCGGCCCTGCGGCCTTGTGGTGCCCGAAGTGTGTTCGCCGGGCGTTTTCCGGCCAAGTCTCACGAGCGTTCTGCCCAAATCAGCATCGATTTGGGCAGAACGCTCGTGAGAATTGGCCGGCGTTGGGCAGCCCTGGTCAGCGCCCAGTGCCGCGTGGAGCAGGGCGCTTTCTCGCTCGGGGCATGGCGCGGCCACCTGGAAAACGAGCCACGACGATGGGGCGCGGCCGGCGGCCCCGGCGCCGGGGAGTTTTCCCCGAGCAGAGTGGATGGAGGCGCCGTGGCCGGGCGTACGCCTCCGCCGTGGCGGGTGGCCGGGGCGCCCGTGGAGGGGGCTGGCCTATGTGGGGGAACGGAGTGATCTCTCACTCCACGGCTGGGACGAAGCCGCGAAAGGTGCCGTTGTCGCCGGGACGGTCGGGGGGACTCGTGGCGCGGGACTCAGGGTTCCCCATGCGGAGGCCCCCAGGCTCAGGCCCCTGGCAACGGAAGGCTGAGCAAGCAGGCCCGGGCCCGGGCCCGGGTTTCGGGGCTGGCCCGGCCCCAGCGGCCGGCGTCAGGGAGGGGACCCCCGGAGGCTGAGGAGCGGGAGGCGTCTGCCTCCCCGGGGCCCGCCTCCCGGAACTCCTCCTGGCGGTGCCGGAAAGCGACGACACGCGATCCCGGACAGGGCCCCGTGGGGGCGGCCCTGCGGACCTGTGGTGCCCGAAGTGTGTTCGCCGGGCGTTTTCCGGCCAATTCTCACGAGCGTTCTGCCCAAATCAGCATCGATTTGGGCAGAACGCTCGTGAGAATTGGCCGGCGTTGGGCAGCCCTGGTCAGCGCCCAGTGCCGCGTGGAGCAGGGCGCTTTCTCGCTCGGGGCATGGTGCGGCCACCCGGAAAACGAGCCGCGACGATGGGGCGCGGTCGGCGGCCCCGGCGCCGGGGAGTTTCCCCGAGCAGAGTGGATGGAGGCGCCGTGGCCGGGCGTTCGCCTCCGCCGTGGCGGGCGGCCGGGGCGCCCGTGGAGGGGGCTGGCCTCTGTGGGGGAACGGAGTGATCTCTCACTCCACGGCTGGGACGAAGCCGCGAAAGGTGCCGTTGTCGTCGGGACGGTCGGGGGGACTCGTGGCGCGGGACTCAGGGTTCCCCATGCGGAGGCCCCCAGCCTCAGGCCCCTGGCAACGGAAGGCTGAGCAAGCAGGCCCGGGCCCGGACCCGGCTTTTGGGGCTGGCCCGGCCCCAGCGGCCGGCGCCAGGGAGGGGACACCCGGAGGCTGAGGAGCGGGAGGCGTCGGCCTCCCCGGGGCCCGCCTCCCGGCGCTCCTCTTGGCGGTGCCGTTACGCGACGACACGCGATCCCGGACAGGGAACCGGGGGGGCGTCCCTGCGGCCCTGTGGTGCCCGAAGTGTGTTCGCCGGGCGTTTTCCGGCCAATTCTCACGAGCGTTCTGCCCAAATCGGGATCGATTTGGGCAGAACGCTCGTGAGAATTGGCCGGCGTTGGGCAACCCTGGTCAGCCCCCAGTGCCGCGTGGAGCAGGGCGCTTTCTCGCTCGGGGCATGGCGCGGCCACCCGGAAAACGAGCCGCGACGATGGGGCGCGGCCGGCGGCCCCGGCGCCGGGGAGTTTTCCCCGAGCAGAGTGGATGGAGGCGCCGTGGCCGGGCGTCCGCCTCCGCCGTGGCGGGCGGCCGGGGCGCCCGTGGAGGTGGCTGGCTTCTGTGGGGGAACGGAGTGATCTCTCACTCCACGGCTGTGACGAAGCCGCGAAAGGTGCCATGGTCGCCGGGACGGTCGGGGGGACTCCTGGCGCGGGACTCAGGGTTCCACATGCAGAGGCCCCCAGGCTCAGGCCCCTGGCAACGGAAGGCTGAGCAAGCAGGCCCGGGCCCGGGCCCGGCTTTCGGGGCTGGACGGCCCCAGCGGCCGGCGCCAGGGAGGGGACCCCCGGAGGCTGAGGAGCGGGAGGCGTCGGCCTCCCCGGGGCCCGCCTCCCGGAGCTCCTCCTGGCGGTGCCGGAACGCGACGACACGCGATCCAGCACAAAGCCCCGGAGGGGCGGCCCGGCGGCCCTGTGGTGCCCGAAGTGTGTTCGCCGGGCGTTTTCCGGCCAATTCTCACGAGCGTTCTGCCCAAATCGATCCCGATTTGGGCAGAACGCTCGTGAGAATTGGCCGGCGTTGGGCAGCCCTGGTCAGCGCCCAGTGCCGCGTGGAGCAGGGCGCTTTCTCGCTCGGGGCATGGCGCGGCCACCCGGAAAACGAGCCGCGACGATGGGGCGCGGCCGGCGGCCCCGGCGCCGGGGAGTTTTCCCCGAGCAGAGTGGATGGAGGCGCCGTGGCCGGGCGTCCGCCTCCGCCGTGGCGGGCGGCCGGGGCGCCCGTGGAGGGGGCTGGCCTCTGTGGGGGAACGGAGTGATCTCTCACTCCACGGCTGGGACGAAGCCGTGAAAGGTGCCGTTGTCGCCGGGACGGTCGGGGGGACTCGTGGCGCGGGACTCAGTGTTCCCCATCGGAGGCCCCCAGGCTCAGGCCCCTGGCAACGGAAGGCTGAGCAAGCAGGCCCGGGCCCGGGCCCGGGTTTCGGGGCTGGCCCGGCCCCAGCGGCCGGCGTCAGGGAGGGGACCCCCGGAGGCTGAGGAGCGGGAGGCGTCAGCCTCCCCGGGGCCCGCCTCCCGGAACTCCTCCTGGCGGTGCCGGAAAGCGACGACACGCGATCCCGAACAGGGCCCCGGGGGGGCGGCCCTGCGGACCTCTGGTGCCCGAAGTGTGCTCGCCGGGCGTTTTCCGGCCAATTCTCACGAGCGTTCTGCCCAAATCAGCATCGATTTGGGCAGAACGCTCGTGAGAATTGGCCGGCGTTGGGCAGCCCTGGTCAGCGCCCAGTGCCGCGTGGAGCAGGGCGCTTTCTCGCTCGGGGCATGGCGCGGCCACCCGGAAAACGAGCCGCGACGATGGGGCGCGGTCGGCGGCCCCGGCGCCGGGGAGTTTCTCCGAGCAGAGTGGATGGAGGCGCCGTGGCCGGGCGTATGCCTCCGCCGTGGCGGGTGGGCGGGGCGCCCGTGGAGGGGGCTGGCCTCTGTGGGGGAACGGAGTGATCTCTCACTCCACGGCTGGGACGAAGCCGCGAAAGGTGCCATTGTCGCCGGGAGGGTCGGGGGGACTCGTGGCGCGGGACTCAGTGTTCCCCATGCGGAGGCCCCCAGGCTCAGGACCCTGGCAACGGAAGGCTGAGCAAGCAGGCCCGGGCCCGGACCCGGCTTTCGAGGCTGGCCCGGCCCCAGCGGCCGGCGTCAGGGAGGGGACCCCCGGAGGCTGAGGAGCGGGAGGCGTCGGCCTCCCCGGGGCCCGCCTCCCGGAACTCCTCCTGGCGGTGCCGGAAAGCGACGACACGCGATCCCGGACAGGGCCCCGGGGGGGCGGCCCTGCGGACCTGTGGTGCCCGAAGTGTGTTCGCCGGGCGTTTTCCGGCCAATTCTCACGAGCGTTCTGCCCAAATCAGCCTCGATTTGGGCAGAACGCTCGTGAGAATTGGCCGGCGTTGGGCAGCCCTGGACAGCGCCCAGTGCCGCGTGGAGCAGGGCCCTTTCTCGCTCGGGGCATGGCGCGGCCACCCGGAAAACGAGCCACGACGATGGGGCGCGGCCGGCGGCCCCGGCGCCGGGGAGTTTTCCCCGAGCAGAGTGGATGGAGGCACCGTGGCCGGGCGTCCGCCTCCGCCGTGCCGGGCGGCCGGGGCGCCCGTGGAGGGGGCTGGCCTTTGTGGGGGACGGGAGTGATCTCTCACTCCACGGCTGGGACAAACCCGCGAAAAGTGCCGTTGTCGCCGGGACGGTCGGGGGGACTCTGGGCGCAGGACTCAGGGTTCCCCATGCGGAGGCTCCCAGGCTCAGGCCCCTGGCAACGGAAGGCTGAGCAAGCAGGCCCGGGCCCGGGCCTAGCTTTCGGGGCTGGCCCGGCACCAGCGGACGGCGCCAGGGAGGGGACCCCCGGAGGCTGAGGAGCGGGAGACGTCGGCCTCCCCGGGTCCCGCCTCCCGGAGCTCTTCCTGGCGGTGCCGGAACGCGACGACACGCGATCCCGGACAGGGCCCCGGGGGGGCGGCCCTGCGGCCCTCTGGTGCCCGAAGTGTGTTCGCCGGGCGTTTTCCGGCGAATTCTCACGAGCGTTCTGCCCAAATCGGGATCGATTTGGGCAGAACGCTCGTGAGAATTGGCCGGCGTTGGGCAGCCCTGGTCAGCGCCCAGTGCCGCGTGGAGCAGGGCGCTTTCTCGCTCGGGGCATGGCGCGGCCACCCGGAAAACGAGCCGCGACAATGGGGCGCGGTCGGCGGCCCCGGTGCCGGGGAGTTTCCCCGAGCAGAGTGGATGGAGGCGCCGTGGCCGGGCGTCCGCCTCCGCCGTGGCGGGCGGCCGGTGCGCCCGTGGAGGGGGCTGGCCTCTGTGGGGGAACGGAGTGATCTCTCACTCCACGGCTGGGACCAAGCCGCGAAAGGTGCCGTTGTCGCCGGGACGGTCGGGGGGACTCGTGGCGCGGGACTCAGTGTTCCCAATGCGGAGGCCCCCAGGCTCAGGCCCCTGGCAACGGAAGGCTGAGCAAGCAGGCCCGGGCCCGGGCCTAGCTTTCGGGGCTGGCCCGGCCCCAGCGGCCGGCGCCAGGGAGGGGACCCCCGGAGGCTGAGGAGCGGGAGGCGTCGGCCTCCCCGGGGCCCGCCTCCCGGAGCTCCTCCTGGCGGTGCCGGAACGCGACGACACGCGATCCCGGACAGGGCCCCGGGGGGGCGGCCCTGCGGCCCTGTGGTGCCCGAAGTGTGTTCGCCGGGCGTTTTCCGGCCATTCTCACGAGCGTTCGGCCCAAATCGGGATCGATTTGGGCCGAACGCTCGTGAGAATTTGCCGGCGTTGGGCAGCCCTGGTCAGCGCCCAGGGCCGCGTGGAGCAGGGCCCTTTCTCGCTCGGGGCATGGCGCGGCCACCCGGAAAAAGAGCCGCGACGATGGGGCGTGGCCGGCGGCCCCGGCGCCGGGGAGTTTTCCCAGAGCAGAGTGGATGGAGGCGCCGTGGCCGGGCGTCCGCCTCCGCCGTGGCGGGCGGCCGGGGCGCCCGTGGAGGGGGCTGGCCTCTGTGGGGGAACGGAGTGATCTCTCACTCCACGGCTGGGACGAAGCCGCGAAAGGTGCCATTGTCGCCGGGACGGTCGGGGGGACTCGTGGCGCGGGCTCAGGGTTCCCCATGTGGAGGCCCCCAGGCTCAGGCCCCTGGCAACGGAAGGCTGAGCAAGCAGGCCCGGGCCCGGGACCGGCGTTCGGGGCTGGCCCGGCCCCAGCGGCTGGCGCCAGGGAGGGGACCCCCGGAGGCTGAGGAGCGGGAGGCGTCGGCCTCCCCGGGGCCCGCTTCCCGGAGCTCCTCCTGTCGGTGCCGGAACGCGACGACACGCGATCCCGGACAGGGCCCCGGGGGGGCGGCCCTGCGGCCCTGTGGTGCCCGAAGTGTGTTCGCCGGGCGTTTTCCGGCCAATTCTCACGAGCGTTCGGCCCAAATCGGGATCGATTTGGGCAGAACGCTCGTGAGAATTGGCCGGCGTTGGGCAGCCCTGGTCAGCGCCCAGGGCCGCGTGGAGCAGGGCCCTTTCTCGCTCGGGGCATGGCGCGGCCACCCGGAAAACGAGCCGCGAAGATGGGGCGCGGCCGGCGGCCCCGGCGCCGGGGAGTTTTCCCCGAGCAGAGTGGATGGAGGCGCCGTGGCCTGGCGTCCGCCTCCGCCGTGGCGGGCGGCCGGGGCGCCCGTGGAGGGGGCTGGCCTCTGTGGGGGAACGGAATGATCTCTCACTCCACGGCTGGGACGAAGCCGCGAAAGGTGCCGTTGTCGCCGGGACGGTTGGGAGGACTCGTGGCGCGGGACTCAGGGTTCCCCATGCGGAGGCCCCCAGGCTCAGGCCCCTGGCAACTGAAGGCTGGGCAAGCAGGCCCGGGCCCGGGCCCGTCTTTCGGGGCTGGCCCGGCCCTGGCGGCCGGCGCCAGGGAGGGGACCCCCGGAGGCTGAGGAGCGGGAGGCGTCGGCCTCCCCGGGGCCCGCCTCCCGGAGCTCCTCCTGGCGGTGCCGGAACGCGACGACACGCGATCCCGGACAGGGCCCCGGGGGGCCGGCCCTGCGGCCCTGTGGTGCCCGAAGTGTGTTCGCCGGGCGTTTTCCGGCCAATTCTCACGAGCGTTCGGCCCAAATCGGGATCGATTTGGGCAGAACGCTCGTGAGAATTGGCCGGCGTTGGGCAGCCCTGGTCAGCCCCCAGGGCCGCGTGGAGCAGGGCCCTTTCTCGCTCGGGGCATGGCGCGGCAACCCGGAAAACGAGCCGCGACGATGGGGCGCGGCCGGCGGCCCCGGCGCCGGGGAGTTTTCCCCGAGCAGAGTGGATGGAGGCGCCGTGGCCTGGCGTCCGCCTCCGCCGTGGCGGGCGGCCGGGGCGCCCGTGGAGGGGGCTGGCCTCTGTGGGGGAACGGAGTGATCTCTCACTCCACCCCTGGGACGAAGCCGCGAAAGGTGCCGTTGTCGCCGGGACGGTTGGGGGGACTCGTGGCGCGGGACTCAGGGTTCCCCATGCGGAGGCCCCCAGGCTCAGGCCCCTGGCAACTGAAGGCTGGGCAAGCAGGCCCGGGCCCGGGCCCGTCTTTCGGGGCTGGCCCGGCCCCGGCGGCCGGCGCCAGGGAGGGGACCCCCGGAGGCTGAGGAGCGGGAGGCGTCGGCCTCCCCGGGGCCCGCCGCCCGGAGCTCCTCCTGGCGGTGCCGGAACGCGACGCCACGCGATCCCGGACAGGGCCCCGGGGGGGCGGCCCTGAGGCCCTCTGGTGCCCGAAGTGTGTTCGCCGGGCGTTTTCCGGCCAATTCTCACGAGCGTTCTGCCCAAATCGGGATCGATTTGGGCAGAACGCTCGTGAGAATTGGCCGGCGTTGGGCAGCCCTGGTCAGCGCCCAGGGCCGCGTGGAGCAGGGCCCTTTCTCGCTCGGGGCATGGCGCGGCCACCCGGAAAACGAGCCGCGACGATGGGGCGCGGCCGTCGGCCCCGGCGCCGGGGAGTTTTCCCCGAGCAGTGTGGATGGAGGCGCCGTGGCCGGGCGTCCGCCTCCGCCGTGGCGGGCGGCCGGGGCGCCCGTGGAGGGGGCTGGCCTCTGTGGGGGAACCGAGTGATCTCTCACTCCACGGCTGGGACGAAGCCGCGAAAGGTGCCGTCGTCGCCGGGACGGTCGGGGGGACTCGTGGCGCGGGACTCAGGGTTCCCCATGCGGAGGCCCCCAGGCTCAGGCCCCTGGCAACGGAAGGCTGAGCAAGCATGCCCGGGCCCGGGCCCGGCTTTCGGGGCTGGCCCGGCCCCATCGGCCGGCGCCAGGGAGGGGACCCCCGGAGGCTGAGGAGCGGGAGGCGTCGGCCTCCCCGGGGCCCGCCTCCCGGAGCTCCTCCTGGCGATGCCGGAACGCGACGACACGCGATCCCGGACAGGGCCCCGGGGGGGCGGCCCTGCGGCCCTCTGGTGCCCGAAGTGTGTTCGCCGGGCGTTTTCCGGCCAATTCTCACGAGCGTTCTGCCCAAATCGGGATCGATTTGGGCAGAACGCTCGTGAGAATTGGCCGGCGTTGGGCAGCCCTGGTCAGCGCCCAGGGCCGCGTGGAGCAGGGCCCTTTCTCGCTCGGGGCATGGCGCGGCCAAACAGAAAACGAGCCGCGACGATGGGGCGCGGCCGGCGGCCCCAGCGCCGGGGAGTTTTCCCCGAGCAGAGTGGATGGAGGCGCCGTGGCCGGGCGTCCGCCTCCGCCGTGGCGGGCGGCCGGGGCGCCCGTGGAGGGGGCTGGCCTCTGTGGGGGAACGGAGTGATCTCTCACTCCACGGCTGGGACGAAGCCGCGAAAGGTGCCGTCGTCGCCGGGACGGTCGGGGGGACTCGTGGCGCGGGACTCAGGGTTCCCCATGCGGAGGCCCCCAGGCTCAGGCCCCGAGCAACGGAAGGCTGAGCAAGCAGGCCAGGGCCCGGGCCCGGCTTTCGGGGCCGGCCCGGCCCCAGCGGCCGGCGCCAGGGAGGGGACCCCCGGAGGCTGAGGAGCGGGAGGCGTCGGCCTCCCCGGGGCCCGCCTCCCGGAGCTCCTCCTGGCGGTGCCGGAACGCGACGACACGCGTTCCCGGACAGGGCCCCGGGGGGGCGGCCCTGCGGCCCTCTGGTGCCCGAAGTGTGTTCGCCGGGCGTTTTCCGGCCAATTCTCACGAGCGTTCTGCCCAAATCGGGATCGATTTGGGCAGAACGCTCGTGAGAATTGGCCGGCGTTGGGCAGCCCTGGTCAGCGCCCAGGGCCGCGTGGAGCAGGGCCCTTTCTCGCTCGGGGCATGGCGCGGCCACCCGGAAAACGAGCCGCGACGATGGGGCGCGGCCGGCGGCCCCGGCGCCGGGGAGTTTTCCCCGAGCAGAGTGGATGGAGGCGCCGTGGCCGGGCGTCCGCCTCCGCCGTGGCGGGCGGCCGGGGCGCCCGTGGAGGGGGCTGGCCTCTGTGGGGGAACGGAGTGATCTCTCACTCCACGGCTGGGACGAAGCCGCGAAAGGTGCCGTCGTCGCCGGGACGGTCGGGGGGACTCGTGGCGCGGGACTCAGGGTTCCCCATGCGGAGGCCCCCAGGCTCAGGCCCCTGGCAACGGAAGGCTGAGCAAGCAGGCCCGGGCCCGGGCCCGGCTTTCGGGGCTGGCCCGGCCCCAGCGGCCGGCGCCAGGGAGGGGACCCCCGGAGGCTGAGGAGCGGGAGGCGTCGGCCTCCCCGGGGCCCGCCGCCCGGAGCTCCTCCTGGCGGTGCTGGAACGCGACGACACGCGATCCCGGACAGGGCCCCGGGGGGGCGGCCCTGCGGCCCTCTGGTGCCCGAAGTGTGTTCGCAGGGCGTTTTCCGGCCAATTCTCACGAGCGTTCTGCACAAATCGGGATCGATTTGGGCAGAACGCTCGTGAGAATTGGCCGGCGTTGGGCAGCCCTGGTCAGCGCCCAGGGCCGCGTGGAGCAGGGCCCTTTCTCGCTCGGGGCATGGCGCGGCCACCCGGAAAACGAGCCGCGACGATGGGGCGCGGCCGGCGGCCCCGGCGCCGGGGAGTTTTCCCCGAGCAGAGTGGATGGAGGCGCCGTGGCCGGGCGTCCGCCTCCGCCGTGGCGGGCAGCCGGGGCGCCCGTGGAGGGGGCTGGCCTCTGTGGGGGAACGGAGTGATCTCTCATTCCACGGCTGGGACGAAGCCGCGAAAGGTGCCGTCGTCGCCGGGACGGTCGGGGGGACTCGTGGCGCGGGACTCAGGGTTCCCCATGCGGAGGCCCCCAGGCTCAGGCCCCTGGCAACGGAAGGCTGAGCAAGCAGGCCCGGGCCCGGGCCCGGCTTTCGGGGCTGGCCCGGCCCCAGCGGCCGGCGCCAGGGAGGGGACCCCCGGAGGCTGAGGAGCGGGAGGCGTCGGCCTCCCCGGGGCCCGCCTCCCGGAGCTCCTCCTGGCGGTGCCGGAACGCGACGACACGCGATCCCGGACAGGGCCCCGGGGGGGCGGCCCTGCGGCCCTCTGGTGCCCGAAGTGTGTTCGCCGGGCGTTTTCCGGCCAATTCTCACGAGCATTCTGCCCAAATCGGGATCGATTTGGGCAGAACGCTCGTGAGAATTGGCCGGCGTTGGGCAGCCCTGGTCAGCGCCCAGGGCCGCGTGGAGCAGGGCCCTTTCTCGCTCGGGGCATGGCGCGGCCACCCGGAAAACGAGCCGCGACGATGGGGCGCGGCCGGCGGCCCCGGCGCCGGGGAGTTTTCCCCGAGCAGAGTGGATGGAGGCGCCGTGGCCGGGCGTCCGCCTCCACCGTGGCGGGCGGCCGGGGCGCCCGTGGAGGGGGCTGGCCTCTGTGGGGGAACGGAGTGATCTCTCACTCCACGGCTGGGACGAAGCCGCGAAAGGTGCCGTCGTCGCCGGGACGGTCGGGGGGACTCGTGGCGCGGGACTCAGGGTTCCCCATGCGGAGGCCCCCAGGCTCAGGCCCCTGGCAACGGAAGGCTGAGCAAGCAGGCCCGGGCCCGGGCCCGGCTTTCGGGGCTGGCCCGGCCCCAGCGGCCGGCGCCAGGGAGGGGACCCCCGGAGGCTGAGGAGCGGGAGGCGTCGGCCTCCCCGGGGCCCGCCGCCCGGAGCTCCTCCTGGCGGTGCCGGAACGCGACGACACGCAATCCCGGACAGGGCCCCGGGGGGGCGGCCCTGAGGCCCTGTGGTGCCCGAAGTGTGTTCGCCGGGCGTTTTCCGGCCAATTCTCACGAGCGTTCTGCCCAAATCGGGATCGATTTGGGCAGAACGCTCGTGAGAATTGGCCGGCGTTGGGCAGCCCTAGTCAGCGCCCAGCGCCGCGTGGAGCAGGGCCCTTTCTCGCTCGGGGCATGGCGCGGCCACCCGGAAAACGAGCCGCGACGATGGGGCGCGGCCGGCGGCCCCGGCGCCGGGGAGTTTTCCCCGAGCAGAGTGGATGGAGGCGCCGTGGCCGGGCGTCCGCCTCCACTGTGGCGGGCGGCCGGGGCGCCCGTGGAGGGGGCTGGCCTCTGTGGGGGAACGGAGTGATCTCTCACTCCACGGCTGGGACGAAGCCGCGAAAGGTGCCGTCGTCGCCGGGAAGGTCGGGGGGACTCGTGGCGCGGGACTCAGGGTTCCCCATGCGGAGGCCCCCAGGCTCAGGCCCCTGGCAACGGAAGGCTGAGCAAGCAGGCCCGGGCCCGGGCCCGGCTTTCGGGGCTGGCCCGGCCCCAGCGGCCGGCGCCAGGGAGGGGACCCCCGGAGGCTGAGGAGCGGGAGGCGTCGGCCTCCCCGGGGCCCGCCGCCCGGAGCTCCTCCTGGCGGTGCCGGAACGCGACAACACGCAATCCCGGACAGGGCCCCGGGGGGGCGGCCCTGCGGCCCTGTGGTGCCCGAAGTGTGTTCGCCGGGCGTTTTCCGGCCAATTCTCACGAGCGTTCTGCCCAAATCGGGATCGATTTGGGCAGAACGCTCGTGAGAATTGGCCGGCGTTGGGCAGCCCTAGTCAGCGCCCAGGGCCGCGTGGAGCAGGGCCCTTTCTCGCTCGGGGCATGGCGCGGCCACCCAGAAAACGAGCCGCGACGATGGGGCGCGGCCGATGGCCCCGGCGCCGGGGAGTTTTCCCCGAGCAGAGTGGATGGAGGCGCCGTGGCCGGGCGTCCGCCTCCGCCGTGGCGGGCGGCCGGGGCGCCCGTGGAGGGGGCTGGCCTGTGTGGGGGAACGGAGTGATCTCTCACTCCACGGCTGGGACGAAGCCGCGAAAGGTGCCGTCGTCGCCGGGACGGTCGGGGGGACTCGTGGCGCGGGACTCAGGGTTCCCCATGCGGAGGCCCCCAGGCTCAGGCCCCTGGCAACGGAAGGCTGAGCAAGCAGGCCCGGGCCCGGGCCCGGCTTTCGGGGCTGCCCGGCCCCAGCGGCCGGTGTCAGGGAGGGGACCCCCGGAGGCTGAGGAGCGGGAGGCGTCGGCCTCCCCGGGGCCCGCCGCCCGGAGCTCCTCCTGGCAGTGCCGGAACGCGACGACACGCGATCCCGGACAGGGCCCCGGGGGGGCGGCCCTGCGGCCCTCTGGTGCCCGAAGTGTGTTCTCCGGGCGTTTTCCTGCCAATTCTCACGAGCGTTCTGCCCAAATCGGGATCGATTTGGGCAGAACGCTCGTGAGAATTGGCCGGCTTTGGGCAGCCCTGGTCAGCGCCCAGGGCCGCGTGGAGCAGGGCCCTTTCTCGCTCGGGGCATGGCGCGGCCACCCGGAAAACGAGCCGCGGCGATGGGGCGCGGCCGGCGGCCCCGGCGCCGGGGAGTTTTCCCCGAGCAGAGTGGATGGAGGCGCCGTGGCCGGGCGTCCGCCTCCGCCGTGGCGGGCGGCCGGGGCGCCCGTGGAGGGGGCTGGCCTCTGTGGGGGAACGGAGTGATCTCTCACTCCACGGCTGGGACGAAGCCGCGAAAGGTGCCGTCGTCGCCGGGACGGTCGGGGGGACTCGTGGCGCGGGACTCAGGGTTCCCCATGCGGAGGCCCCCAGGCTCAGGCCCCTGGCAACGGAAGGCTGAGCAAGCAGGCCCGGGCCCGGGCCCGGCTTTCGGGGCTGGCCCGGCCCCAGCGGCCGGCGCCAGGGAGGGGACCCCCGGAGGCTGAGGAGCGGGAGGCGTCGGCCTCCCCGGGGCCCGCCTCCCGGAGCTCCTCCTGGCGGTGCCGGAACGCGACGACACGCGATCCCGGACAGGGCCCCGGGGGGGCGGCCCTGCGGCCCTCTGGTGCCCGAAGTGTGTTCGCCGGGCGTTTTCCGGCCAATTCTCACGAGCATTCTGCCCAAATCGGGATCGATTTGGGCAGAACGCTCGTGAGAATTGGCCGGCGTTGGGCAGCCCTGGTCAGCGCCCAGGGCCGCGTGGAGCAGGGCCCTTTCTCGCTCGGGGCATGGCGCGGCCACCCGGAAAACGAGCCGCGACGATGGGGCGCGGCCGGCGGCCCCAGCGCCGGGGAGTTTTCCCCGAGCAGAGTGGATGGAGGCGCCGTGGCCGGGCGTCCGCCTCCGCCGTGGCGGGCGGCCGGGGCGCCCGTGGATGGGGCTGGCCTCTGTGGGGGAACGGAGTGATCTCTCACTCCACGGCTGGGACGAAGCCGCGAAAGGTGCCGTCGTCGCCGCGACGGTCGGGGGGACTCGTGGCGCGGGACTCAGGGTTCCCCATGCGGAGGCCCCCAGGCTCAGGCCCCTGGCAACGGAAGGCTGAGCAAGCAGGCCCGGGCCCGGGCCCGGCTTTCGGGGCCGGCCCGGCCCCAGCGGCCGGCGCCAGGGAGGGGACCCCCGGAGGCTGAGGAGCGGGAGGCTTCGGCCTCCCCGGGGCCCGCCTCCCGGAGCTCCTCCTGGCGGTGCCGGAACGCGACGACACGCGTTCCCGGACAGGGCCCCGGGGGGGCGGCCCTGCGGCCCTCTGGTGCCCGAAGTGTGTTCGCCGGGCGTTTTCCGGCCAATTCTCACGAGCGTTCTGCCCAAATCGGGATCGATTTGGGCAGAACGCTCGTGAGAATTGGCCGGCGTTGGGCAGCCCTGGTCAGCGCCCAGGGCCGCGTGGAGCAGGGCCCTTTCTCGCTCGGGGCATGGCGCGGCCACCCGGAAAACGAGCCGCGACGATGGGGCGCGGCCGGCGGCCCCGGCGCCGGGGAGTTTTCCCCGAGCAGAGTGGATGGAGGCGCCGTGGCCGGGCGTCCGCCTCCACCGTGGCGGGCGGCCGGGGCGCCCGTGGAGGGGGCTGGCCTCTGTGGGGGAACGGAGTGATCTCTCACTCCACGGCTGGGACGAAGCCGCGAAAGGTGCCGTCGTCGCCGGGACGGTCGGGGGGACTCGTGGCGCGGGACTCAGGGTTCCCCATGCGGAGGCCCCCAGGCTCAGGCCCCTGGCAACGGAAGGCTGAGCAAGCAGGCCCGGGCCCGGGCCCGGGTTTCGGGGCTGGCCCGGCCCCAGCGGCCGGCGCCAGGGAGGGGACCCCCGGAGGCTGAGGAGCGGGAGGCGTCGGCCTCCCCGGGGCCCGCCGCCCGGAGCTCCTCCTGGCGGTGCCGGAACGCGACGACACGCAATCCCGGACAGGGCCCCGGGGGGGCGGCCCTGCGGCCCTGTGGTGCCCGAAGTGTGTTCGCCGGGCGTTTTCCGGCCAATTCTCACGAGCGTTCTGCCCAAATCGGGATCGATTTGGGCAGAACGCTCGTGAGAATTGGCCGGCGTTGGGCAGCCCTAGTCAGCGCCCAGGGCCGCGTGGAGCAGGCCCCTTTCTCGCTCGGGGCATGGCGCGGCCACCCGGAAAACGAGCCGCGACGATGGGGCGCGGCCGGCGGCCCCGGCGCCGGGGAGTTTTCCCCGAGCAGAGTGGATGGAGGCGCCGTGGCCGGGCGTCCGCCTCCGCTGTGGCGGGCGGCCGGGGCGCCCGTGGAGGGGGCTGGCCTCTGTGGGGGAACGGAGTGATCTCTCACTCCACGGCTGGGACGAAGCCGCGAAAGGTGCCGTCGTCGCCGGGACGGTCGGGGGGACTCGTGGCGCGGGACTCAGGGTTCCCCATGCGGAGGCCCCCAGGCTCAGGCCCCTGGCAACGGAAGGCTGAGCAAGCAGGCCCGGGCCCGGGCCCGGCTTTCGGGGCTGGCCCGGCCCCAGCGGCCGGCGCCAGGGAGGGGACCCCCGGAGGCTGAGGAGCGGGAGGCGTCGGCCTCCCCGGGGCCCGCCTCCCGGAGCTCCTCCTGGCGGTGCCGGAACGCGACGACACGCGATCCCGGACAGGGCCCCGGGGGGGCGGCCCTGCGGCCCTCTGGTGCCCGAAGTGTGTTCGCCGGGCGTTTTCCGGCCAATTCTCACGAGCATTCTGCCCAAATCGGGATCGATTTGGGCAGAACGCTCGTGAGAATTGGCCGGCGTTGGGCAGCCCTGGTCAGCGCCCAGGGCCGCGTGGAGCAGGGCCCTTTCTCGCTCGGGGCATGGCGCGGCCACCCGGAAAACGAGCCGCGACGATGGGGCGCGGCCGGCGGCCCCAGCGCCGGGGAGTTTTCCCCGAGCAGAGTGGATGGAGGCGCCGTGGCCGGGCGTCCGCCTCCGCCGTGGCGGGCGGCCGGGGCGCCCGTGGATGGGGCTGGCCTCTGTGGGGGAACGGAGTGATCTCTCACTCCACGGCTGGGACGAAGCCGCGAAAGGTGCCGTCGTCGCCGCGACGGTCGGGGGGACTCGTGGCGCGGGACTCAGGGTTCCCCATGCGGAGGCCCCCAGGCTCAGGCCCCTGGCAACGGAAGGCTGAGCAAGCAGGCCCGGGCCCGGGCCCGGGTTTCGGGGCCGGCCCGGCCCCAGCGGCCGGCGCCAGGGAGGGGACCCCCGGAGGCTGAGGAGCGGGAGGCTTCGGCCTCCCCGGGGCCCGCCTCCCGGAGCTCCTCCTGGCGGTGCCGGAACGCGACGACACGCGTTCCCGGACAGGGCCCCGGGGGGGGCGGCCCTGCGGCCCTCTGGTGCCCGAAGTGTGTTCGCCGGGCGTTTTCCGGCCAATTCTCACGAGCGTTCTGCCCAAATCGGGATCGATTTGGGCAGAACGCTCGTGAGAATTGGCCGGCGTTGGGCAGCCCTGGTCAGCGCCCAGGGCCGCGTGGAGCAGGGCCCTTTCTCGCTCGGGGCATGGCGCGGCCACCCGGAAAACGAGCCGCGACGATGGGGCGCGGCCGGCGGCCCCGGCGCCCGGGAGTTTTCCCCGAGCAGAGTGGATGGAGGCGCCGTGGCCGGGCGTCCGCCTCCACCGTGGCGGGCGGCCGGGGCGCCCGTGGAGGGGGCTGGCCTCTGTGGGGGAACGGAGTGATCTCTCACTCCACGGCTGGGACGAAGCCGCGAAAGGTGCCGTTGTCGCCGGGACGGTCTGGGGGACTCGTGGCGCGGGACTCAGGGTTCCCCATGCGGAGGCCCCCAGGCTCAGGCCCCTGGCAACGGAAGGCTGAGCAAGCAGGCCCGGGCCCGGGCCCGGGTTTCGGGGCTGGCCCGGCCCCAGCGGCCGGCGCCAGGGAGGGGACCCCCGGAGGCTGAGGAGCGGGAGGCGTCGGCCTCCCCGGGGCCCGCCGCCCGGAGCTCCTCCTGGCGGTGCCGGAACGCGACGACACGCAATCCCGGACAGGGCCCCGGGGGGGCGGCCCTGCGGCCCTGTGGTGCCCGAAGTGTGTTCGCCGGGCGTTTTCCGGCCAATTCTCACGAGCGTTCTGCCCAAATCGGGATCGATTTGGGCAGAACGCTCGTGAGAATTGGCCGGCGTTGGGCAGCCCTAGTCAGCGCCCAGGGCCGCGTGGAGCAGGGCCCTTTCTCGCTCGGGGCATGGCGCGGCCACCCAGAAAACGAGCCGCGACGATGGGGCGCGGCCGATGGCCCCGGCGCCGGGGAGTTTTCCCCGAGCAGAGTGGATGGAGGCGCCGTGGCCGGGCGTCCGCCTCCGCCGTGGCGGGCGGCCGGGGCGCCCGTGGAGGGGGCTGGCCTGTGTGGGGGAACGGAGTGATCTCTCACTCCACGGCTGGGACGAAGCCGCGAAAGGTGCCGTCGTCGCCGGGACGGTCGGGGGGACTCGTGGCGCGGGACTCAGGGTTCCCCATGCGGAGGCCCCCAGGCTCAGGCCCCTGGCAACGGAAGGCTGAGCAAGCAGGCCCGGGCCCGGGCCCGGCTTTCGGGGCTGCCCGGCCCCAGCGGCCGGCGTCAGGGAGGGGACCCCCGGAGGCTGAGGAGCGGGAGGCGTCGGCCTCCCCGGGGCCCGCCGCCCGGAGCTCCTCCTGGCGGTGCCGGAACGCGACGACACGCGATCCCGGACAGGGCCCCGGGGGGGCGGCCCCGCGGCCCTGTGGCGCCCGAAGTGTGTTCGCCGGGCGTTTTCCGGCCAATTCTCACGAGCGTTCTGCCCAAATCGGGATCGATTTGGGCAGAACGCTCGTGAGAATTGGCCGGCGTTGGGCAGCCCTGGTCAGCGCCCCGGGCCGCGTGTAGCAGGGCCCTTTCTCGCTCGGGGCATGGCGCGGCCACCCGGAAAACGAGCCGCGACGATGGGGCGCGGCCGGCGGCCCCGGCGCCGGGGAGTTTTCCCCGAGCAGAGTGGATGGAGGCGCCGTGGCCGGGCGTCCGCCTCCGCTGTGGCGGGCGGCCGGGGCGCCCGTGGAGGGGGCTGGCCTCTGTGGGGGAACGGAGTGATCTCTCACTCCACGGCTGGGACGAAGCCGCGAAAGGTGCCGTCGTCGCCGGGACGGTCGGGGGGACTCGTGGCGCGGGACTCAGGGTTCCCCATGCGGAGGCCCCCAGGCTCAGGCCCCTGGCAACGGAAGGCTGAGCAAGCAGGCCCGGGCCCGGGCCCGGCTTTCGGGGCTGGCCCGGCCCCAGCGGCCGGCGCCAGGGAGGGGACCCCCGGAGGCTGAGGAGCGGGAGGCGTCGGCCTCCCCGGGGCCCGCCTCCCGGAGCTCCTCCTGGCGGTGCCGGAACGCGACGACACGCGATCCCGGACAGGGCCCCGGGGGGGCGGCCCTGCGGCCCTCTGGTGCCCGAAGTGTGTTCGCCGGGCGTTTTTCCGGCCAATTCTCACGAGCATTCTGCCCAAATCGGGATCGATTTGGGCAGAACGCTCGTGAGAATTGGCCGGCGTTGGGCAGCCCTGGTCAGCGCCCAGGGCCGCGTGGAGCAGGGCCCTTTCTCGCTCGGGGCATGGCGCGGCCACCCGGAAAACGAGCCGCGACGATGGGGCGCGGCCGGCGGCCCCAGCGCCGGGGAGTTTTCCCCGAGCAGAGTGGATGGAGGCGCCGTGGCCGGGCGTCCGCCTCCGCCGTGGCGGGCGGCCGGGGCGCCCGTGGATGGGGCTGGCCTCTGTGGGGGAACGGAGTGATCTCTCACTCCACGGCTGGGACGAAGCCGCGAAAGGTGCCGTCGTCGCCGCGACGGTCGGGGGGACTCGTGGCGCGGGACTCAGGGTTCCCCATGCGGAGGCCCCCAGGCTCAGGCCCCTGGCAACGGAAGGCTGAGCAAGCAGGCCCGGGCCCGGGCCCGGGTTTCGGGGCCGGCCCGGCCCCAGCGGCCGGCGCCAGGGAGGGGACCCCCGGAGGCTGAGGAGCGGGAGGCTTCGGCCTCCCCGGGGCCCGCCTCCCGGAGCTCCTCCTGGCGGTGCCGGAACGCGACGACACGCGTTCCCGGACAGGGCCCCGGGGGGGCGGCCCTGCGGTCCTCTGGTGCCCGAAGTGTGTTCGCCGGGCGTTTTCCGGCCAATTCTCACGAGCGTTCTGCCCAAATCGGGATCGATTTGGGCAGAACGCTCGTGAGAATTGGCCGGCGTTGGGCAGCCCTGGTCAGCGCCCAGGGCCGCGTGGAGCAGGGCCCTTTCTCGCTCGGGGCATGGCGCGGCCACCCGGAAAACGAGCCGCGACGATGGGGCGCGGCCGGCGGCCCCGGCGCCGGGGAGTTTTCCCCGAGCAGAGTGGATGGAGGCGCCGTGGCCGGGCGTCCGCCTCCACCGTGGCGGGCGGCCGGGGCGCCCGTGGAGGGGGCTGGCCTCTGTGGGGGAACGGAGTGATCTCTCACTCCACGGCTGGGACGAAGCCGCGAAAGGTGCCGTTGTCGCCGGGACGGTCTGGGGGACTCGTGGCGCGGGACTCAGGGTTCCCCATGCGGAGGCCCCCAGGCTCAGGCCCCTGGCAACGGAAGGCTGAGCAAGCAGGCCCGGGCCCGGGCCCGGGTTTCGGGGCTGGCCCGGCCCCAGCGGCCGGCGCCAGGGAGGGGACCCCCGGAGGCTGAGGAGCGGGAGGCGTCGGCCTCCCCGGGGCCCGCCGCCCGGAGCTCCTCCTGGCGGTGCCGGAACGCGACGACACGCAATCCCGGACAGGGCCCCGGGGGGGCGGCCCTGCGGCCCTGTGGTGCCCGAAGTGTGTTCGCCGGGCGTTTTCCGGCCAATTCTCACGAGCGTTCTGCCCAAATCGGGATCGATTTGGGCAGAACGCTCGTGAGAATTGGCCGGCGTTGGGCAGCCCTAGTCAGCGCCCAGGGCCGCGTGGAGCAGGGCCCTTTCTCGCTCGGGGCATGGCGCGGCCACCCAGAAAACGAGCCGCGACGATGGGGCGCGGCCGATGGCCCCGGCGCCGGGGAGTTTTCCCCGAGCAGAGTGGATGGAGGCGCCGTGGCCGGGCGTCCGCCTCCGCCGTGGCGGGCGGCCGGGGCGCCCGTGGAGGGGGCTGGCCTGTGTGGGGGGAACGGAGTGATCTCTCACTCCACGGCTGGGACGAAGCCGCGAAAGGTGCCGTCGTCGCCGGGACGGTCGGGGGGACTCGTGGCGCGGGACTCAGGGTTCCCCATGCGGAGGCCCCCAGGCTCAGGCCCCTGGCAACGGAAGGCTGAGCAAGCAGGCCCGGGCCCGGGCCCGGCTTTCGGGGCTGGCCCGGCCCCAGCGGCCGGCGCCAGGGAGGGGACCCCCGGAGGCTGAGGAGCGGGAGGCGTCGGCCTCCCCGGGGCCCGCCTCCCGGAGCTCCTCCTGGCGGTGCCGGAACGCGACGACACGCGATCCCGGACAGGGCCCCGGGGGGGCGGCCCTGCGGCCCTCTGGTGCCCGAAGTGTGTTCGCCGGGCGTTTTCCGGCCAATTCTCACGAGCATTCTGCCCAAATCGGGATCGATTTGGGCAGAACGCTCGTGAGAATTGGCCGGCGTTGGGCAGCCCTGGTCAGCGCCCAGGGCCGCGTGGAGCAGGGCCCTTTCTCGCTCGGGGCATGGCGCGGCCACCCGGAAAACGAGCCGCGACGATGGGGCGCGGCCGGCGGCCCCAGCGCCGGGGAGTTTTCCCCGAGCAGAGTGGATGGAGGCGCCGTGGCCGGGCGTCCGCCTCCGCCGTGGCGGGCGGCCGGGGCGCCCGTGGATGGGGCTGGCCTCTGTGGGGGAACGGAGTGATCTCTCACTCCACGGCTGGGACGAAGCCGCGCAAGGTGCCGTCGTCGCCGCGACGGTCGGGGGGACTCGTGGCGCGGGACTCAGGGTTCCCCATGCGGAGGCCCCCAGGCTCAGGCCCCTGGCAACGGAAGGCTGAGCAAGCAGGCCCGGGCCCGGGCCCGGGTTTCGGGGCCGGCCCGGCCCCAGCGGCCGGCGCCAGGGAGGGGACCCCCGGAGGCTGAGGAGCGGGAGGCTTCGGCCTCCCCGGGGCCCGCCTCCCGGAGCTCCTCCTGGCGGTGCCGGAACGCGACGACACGCGTTCCCGGACAGGGCCCCGGGGGGGCGGCCCTGCGGCCCTCTGGTGCCCGAAGTGTGTTCGCCGGGCGTTTTCCGGCCAATTCTCACGAGCGTTCTGCCCAAATCGGGATCGATTTGGGCAGAACGCTCGTGAGAATTGGCCGGCGTTGGGCAGCCCTGGTCAGCGCCCAGGGCCGCGTGGAGCAGGGCCCTTTCTCGCTCGGGGCATGGCGCGGCCACCCGGAAAACGAGCCGCGACGATGGGGCGCGGCCGGCGGCCCCGGCGCCGGGGAGTTTTCCCCGAGCAGAGTGGATGGAGGCGCCGTGGCCGGGCGTCCGCCTCCGCCGTGGCGGGCGGCCGGGGCGCCCGTGGAGGGGGCTGGCCTCTGTGGGGGAACGGAGTGATCTCTCACTCCACGGCTGGGACGAAGCCGCGAAAGGTGCCGTCGTCGCCGGGACGGTCTGGGGGACTCGTGGCGCGGGACTCAGGGTTCCCCATGCGGAGGCCCCCAGGCTCAGGCCCCTGGCAACGGAAGGCTGAGCAAGCAGGCCCGGGCCCGGGCCCGGGTTTCGGGGCTGGCCCGGCCCCAGCGGCCGGCGCCAGGGAGGGGACCCCCGGAGGCTGAGGAGCGGGAGGCGTCGGCCTCCCCGGTGCCCGCCGCCCGGAGCTCCTCCTGGCGGTGCCGGAACGCGACGACACGCAATCCCGGACAGGGCCCCGGGGGGGCGGCCCTGCGGCCCTGAGGTGCCCGAAGTGTGTTCGCCGGGCGTTTTCCGGCCAATTCTCACGAGCGTTCTGCCCAAATCGGGATCGATTTGGGCAGAACGCTCGTGAGAATTGGCCGGCGTTGGGCAGCCCTAGTCAGCGCCCAGGGCCGCGTGGAGCAGGGCCCTTTCTCGCTCGGGGCATGGCGCGGCCACCCAGAAAACGAGCCGCGACGATGGGGCGCGGCCGATGGCCCCGGCGCCGGGGAGTTTTCCCCGAGCAGAGTGGATGGAGGCGCCGTGGCCGGGCGTCCGCCTCCGCCGTGGCGGGCGGCCGGGGCGCCCGTGGAGGGGGCTGGCCTGTGTGGGGGAACGGAGTGATCTCTCACTCCACGGCTGGGACGAAGCTGCGAAAGGTGCCGTCGTCGCCGGGACGGTCGGGGGGACTCGTGGCGCGGGACTCAGGGTTCCCCATGCGAAGGCCCCCAGGCTCAGGCCCCTGGCAACGGAAGGCTGAGCAAGCAGGCCCGGGCCCGGGCCCGGCTTTCGGGGCTGCCCGGCCCCAGCGGCCGGCGTCAGGGAGGGGACCCCCGGAGGCTGAGGAGCGGGAGGCGTCGGCCTCCCCGGGGCCCGCCGCCCGGAGCTCCTCCTGGCGGTGCCGGAACGCGACGACACGCGATCCCGGACAGGGCCCCGGGGGGACGGCCCCGCGGCCCTGTGGCGCCCGAAGTGTGTTCGCCGGGCGTTTTCCGGCCAATTCTCACGAGCGTTCTGCCCAAATCGGGATCGATTTGGGCAGAACGCTCGTGAGAATTGGCCGGCGTTGGGCAGCCCTGGTCAGCGCCCCGGGCCGCGTGGAGCAGGGCCCTTTCTCGCTCGGGGCATGGCGCGGCCACCCGGAAAACGAGCCGCGACGATGGGGCGCGGCCGGCGGCCCCGGCGCCGGGGAGTTTTCCCCGAGCAGAGTGGATGGAGGCGCCGTGGCCGGGCGTCCGCCTCCGCTGTGGCGGGCGGCCGGGGCGCCCGTGGAGGGGGCTGGCCTCTGTGGGGGAACGGAGTGATCTCTCACTCCACGGCTGGGACGAAGCCGCGAAAGGTGCCGTCGTCGCCGGGACGGTCGGGGGGACTCGTGGCGCGGGACTCAGGGTTCCCCATGCGGAGGCCCCCAGGCTCAGGCCCCTGGCAACGGAAGGCTGAGCAAGCAGGCCCGGGCCCGGGCCCGGCTTTCGGGGCTGGCCCGGCCCCAGCGGCCGGCGCCAGGGAGGGGACCCCCGGAGGCTGAGGAGCGGGAGGCGTCGGCCTCCCCGGGGCCCGCCTCCCGGAGCTCCTCCTGGCGGTGCCGGAACGCGACGACACGCGATCCCGGACAGGGCCCCGGGGGGGCGGCCCTGCGGCCCTCTGGTGCCCGAAGTGTGTTCGCCGGGCGTTTTTCCGGCCAATTCTCACGAGCATTCTGCCCAAATCGGGATCGATTTGGGCAGAACGCTCGTGAGAATTGGCCGGCGTTGGGCAGCCCTGGTCAGCGCCCAGGGCCGCGTGGAGCAGGGCCCTTTCTCGCTCGGGGCATGGCGCGGCCACCCGGAAAACGAGCCGCGACGATGGGGCGCGGCCGGCGGCCCCAGCGCCGGGGAGTTTTCCCCGAGCAGAGTGGATGGAGGCGCCGTGGCCGGGCGTCCGCCTCCGCCGTGGCGGGCGGCCGGGGCGCCCGTGGATGGGGCTGGCCTCTGTGGGGGAACGGAGTGATCTCTCACTCCACGGCTGGGACGAAGCCGCGAAAGGTGCCGTCGTCGCCGCGACGGTCGGGGGGACTCGTGGCGCGGGACTCAGGGTTCCCCATGCGGAGGCCCCCAGGCTCAGGCCCCTGGCAACGGAAGGCTGAGCAAGCAGGCCCGGGCCCGGGCCCGGGTTTCGGGGCCGGCCCGGCCCCAGCGGCCGGCGCCAGGGAGGGGACCCCCGGAGGCTGAGGAGCGGGAGGCTTCGGCCTCCCCGGGGCCCGCCTCCCGGAGCTCCTCCTGGCGGTGCCGGAACGCGACGACACGCGTTCCCGGACAGGGCCCCGGGGGGGCGGCCCTGCGGCCCTCTGGTGCCCGAAGTGTGTTCGCCGGGCGTTTTCCCGGCCAATTCTCACGAGCGTTCTGCCCAAATCGGGATCGATTTGGGCAGAACGCTCGTGAGAATTGGCCGGCGTTGGGCAGCCCTGGTCAGCGCCCAGGGCCGCGTGGAGCAGGGCCCTTTCTCGCTCGGGGCATGGCGCGGCCACCCGGAAAACGAGCCGCGACGATGGGGCGCGGCCGGCGGCCCCGGCGCCGGGGAGTTTTCCCCGAGCAGAGTGGATGGAGGCGCCGTGGCCGGGCGTCCGCCTCCACCGTGGCGGGCGGCCGGGGCGCCCGTGGAGGGGGCTGGCCTCTGTGGGGGAACGGAGTGATCTCTCACTCCACGGCTGGGACGAAGCCGCGAAAGGTGCCGTCGTCGCCGGGACGGTCTGGGGGACTCGTGGCGCGGGACTCAGGGTTCCCCATGCGGAGGCCCCCAGGCTCAGGCCCCTGGCAACGGAAGGCTGAGCAAGCAGGCCCGGGCCCGGGCCCGGGTTTCGGGGCTGGCCCGGCCCCAGCGGCCGGCGCCAGGGAGGGGACCCCCGGAGGCTGAGGAGCGGGAGGCGTCGGCCTCCCCGGGGCCCGCCGCCCGGAGCTCCTCCTGGCGGTGCCGGAACGCGACGACACGCAATCCCGGACAGGGCCCCGGGGGGGCGGCCCTGCGGCCCTGTGGTGCCCGAAGTGTGTTTGCCGGGCGTTTTCCGGCCAATTCTCACGAGCGTTCTGCCCAAATCGGGATCGATTTGGGCAGAACGCTCGTGAGAATTGGCCGGCGTTGGGCAGCCCTAGTCAGCGCCCAGGGCCGCGTGGAGCAGGGCCCTTTCTCGCTCGGGGCAAGGCGCGGCCACCCAGAAAACGAGCCGCGACGATGGGGCGCGGCCGATGGCCCCGGCGCCGGGGAGTTTTCCCCGAGCAGAGTGGATGGAGGCGCCGTGGCCGGGCGTCCGCCTCCGCCGTGGCGGGCGGCCGGGGCGCCCGTGGAGGGGGCTGGCCTGTGTGGGGGAACGGAGTGATCTCTCACTCCACGGCTGGGACGAAGCCGCGAAAGGTGCCGTCGTCGCCGGGACGGTCGGGGGGACTCGTGGCGCGGGACTCAGGGTTCCCCATGCGGAGGCCCCCAGGCTCAGGCCCCTGGCAACGGAAGGCTGAGCAAGCAGGCCCGGGCCCGGGCCCGGCTTTCGGGGCTGGCCCGGCCCCAGCGGCCGGCGCCAGGGAGGGGACCCCCGGAGGCTGAGGAGCGGGAGGCGTCGGCCTCCCCGGGGCCCGCCTCCCGGAGCTCCTCCTGGCGGTGCCGGAACGCGACGACACGCGATCCCGGACAGGGCCCCGGGGGGGCGGCCCTGCGGCCCTCTGGTGCCCGAAGTGTGTTCGCCGGGCGTTTTCCCGGCCAATTCTCACGAGCATTCTGCCCAAATCGGGATCGATTTGGGCAGAACGCTCGTGAGAATTGGCCGGCGTTGGGCAGCCCTGGTCAGCGCCCAGGGCCGCGTGGAGCAGGGCCCTTTCTCGCTCGGGGCATGGCGCGGCCACCCGGAAAACGAGCCGCGACGATGGGGCGCGGCCGGCGGCCCCAGCGCCGGGGAGTTTTCCCCCGAGCAGAGTGGATGGAGGCGCCGTGGCCGGGCGTCCGCCTCCGCCGTGGCGGGCGGCCGGGGCGCCCGTGGATAGGGCTGGCCTCTGTGGGGGAACGGAGTGATCTCTCACTCCACGGCTGGGACGAAGCCGCGAAAGGTGCCGTCGTCGCCGCGACGGTCGGGGGGACTCGTGGCGCGGGACTCAGGGTTCCCCATGCGGAGGCCCCCAGGCTCAGGACCCTGGCAACGGAAGGCTGAGCAAGCAGGCCCGGGCCCGGGCCCGGGTTTCGGGGCCGGCCCGGCCCCAGCGGCCGGCGCCAGGGAGGGGACCCCCGGAGGCTGAGGAGCGGGAGGCTTCGGCCTCCCCGGGGCCCGCCTCCCGGAGCTCCTCCTGGCGGTGCCGGAACGCGACGACACGCGTTCCCGGACAGGGCCCCGGGGGGGCGGCCCTGCGGCCCTCTGGTGCCCGAAGTGTGTTCGCCGGGCGTTTTCCGGCCAATTCTCACGAGCGTTCTGCCCAAATCGGGATCGATTTGGGCAGAACGCTCGTGAGAATTGGCCGGCGTTGGGCAGCCCTGGTCAGCGCCCAGGGCCGCGTGGAGCAGGGCCCTTTCTCGCTCGGGGCATGGCGCGGCCACCCGGAAAACGAGCCGCGACGATGGGGCGCGGCCGGCGGCCCCGGCGCCGGGGAGTTTTCCCCGAGCAGAGTGGATGGAGGCGCGTGGCCGGGCGTCCGCCTCCACCGTGGCGGGCGGCCGGGGCGCCCGTGGAGGGGGCTGGCCTCTGTGGGGGAACGGAGTGATCTCTCACTCCACGGCTGGGACGAAGCCGCGAAAGGTGCCGTCGTCGCCGGGACGGTCGGGGGGACTCGTGGCGCGGGACTCAGGGTTCCCCATGCGGAGGCCCCCAGGCTCAGGCCCCTGGCAACGGAAGGCTGAGCAAGCAGGCCCGGGCCCGGGCCCGGCTTTCGGGGCTGGCCCGGCCCCAGCGGCCGGCGCCAGGGAGGGGACCCCCGGAGGCTGAGGAGCGGGAGGCGTCGGCCTCCCCGGGGCCCGCCGCCCGGAGCTCCTCCTGGCGGTGCCGGAACGCGACGACACGCGATCCCGGATAGGGCCCCGGAGGGGCGGCCCTGCGGGCCTCTGGTGCCCGAAGTGTGTTCACCGGGCGTTTTCCGGCCAATTCTCACGAGCGTTCTGCCCAAATCTGGATCGATTTGGGCAGAACGCTCGTGAGAATTGGCCGGCGTTGGGCAGCCCTGGTCAGCGCCCAGGGCCGCGTGGAGCAGGGCCCTTTCTCGCTCGGGACATGGCGCGGCCACCCGGAAAACGAGCCGCGACGATGGGGCGCGGCCGGCGGCCCCGGCGCCGGGGAGTTTTCCCCGAGCAGAGTGGCTGGAGGCGCCGTGGCCGGGCGTCCGCCTCCGCCGTGGCGGGCGGCCGGGGCGCCCGTGGAGGGGGCTGGCCTCTGTGGGGGAACGGAGTGATCTCTCACTCCACGGCTGGGACGAAGCCGCGAAAGGTGCCGTCGACGCCGGGACGGTCGGGGGGACTCGTGGCGCGGGACTCAGGGTTCCCCATGCGGAGGCCCCCAGGCTCAGGCCCCTGGCAACGGAAGGCTTTGCAAGA
Organism: Meles meles; assembly: GCF_922984935.1. Taxonomy (NCBI): domain Eukaryota; kingdom Metazoa; phylum Chordata; class Mammalia; order Carnivora; family Mustelidae; genus Meles; species Meles meles. Next base: position 93,996 of record NW_025721176.1, on the reverse strand, counting down.
AGTCCCGGGCCCGAACCCGGCTTTCGGGGCCGGCCCGGCCCCAGCGGACGGCGCCAGGGAGGGGACCCCCGGAGGCTGAGGAGCGGGAGGTGTCGGCCTCCCCGGGGCCCGCCACCCGGAGCTCCTCCTGGCGGTGCCGGAACGCGACGACACGCGTTCCCGGACAGGGCCCCGGGGGGGCGGCCCTGCGGCCCTCTGGTGCCCGAAGTGTGTTCGCCGGGCGTTTTCCGGCCAATTCTCACGAGCGTTCTGCCCAAATCGGGATCGATTTGGGCAGAACGCTCGTGAGAATTGGCCGGCGTTGGGCAGCCCTGGTCAGCGCCCAGTGCCGCGTGGAGCAGGGCGGTTTCTCGCTCGGGGCATGGCGCGGCCACCCGGAAAACGAGCCGCGACGATGGGGCGCGGCCGGCGGCCCCGGCGCCGGGGAGTTTTCCCCGAGCAGAGTGGATGGAGGCGCGTGGCCGGGCGTCCGCCTCCACCGTGGCGGGCGGCCGGGGCGCCCGTGGAGGGGGCTGGCCTCTGTGGGGGAACGGAGTGATCTCTCACTCCACGGCTGGGACGAAGCCGCGAAAGGTGCCGTCGTCGCCGGGACGGTCGGGGGGACTCGTGGCGCGGGACTCAGGGTTCCCCATGCGGAGGCCCCCAGGCTCAGGCCCCTGGCAACGGAAGGCTGAGCAAGCAGGCCCGGGCCCGGGCCCGGCTTTCGGGGCTGGCCCGGCCCCAGCGGCCGGCGCCAGGGAGGGGACCCCCGGAGGCTGAGGAGCGGGAGGCGTCGGCCTCCCCGGGGCCCGCCGCCCGGAGCTCCTCCTGGCGGTGCCGGAACGCGACGACACGCGATCCCGGATAGGGCCCCGGAGGGGCGGCCCTGCGGGCCTCTGGTGCCCGAAGTGTGTTCACCGGGCGTTTTCCCGGCCAATTCTCACGAGCGTTCTGCCCAAATCTGGATCGATTTGGGCAGAACGCTCGTGAGAATTGGCCGGCGTTGGGCAGCCCTGGTCAGCGCCCAGGGCCGCGTGGAGCAGGGCCCTTTCTCGCTCGGGACATGGCGCGGCCACCCGGAAAACGAGCCGCGACGATGGGGCGCGGCCGGCGGCCCCGGCGCCGGGGAGTTTTCCCCCGAGCAGAGTGGCTGGAGGCGCCGTGGCCCGGGCGTCCGCCTCCGCCGTGGCGGGCGGCCGGGGCGCCCGTGGAGGGGGCTGGCCTCTGTGGGGGAACGGAGTGATCTCTCACTCCACGGCTGGGACGAAGCCGCGAAAGGTGCCGTCGACGCCGGGACGGTCGGGGGGGACTCGTGGCGCGGGACTCAGGGTTCCCCATGCGGAGGCCCCCAGGCTCAGGCCCCTGGCAACGGAAGGCTTTGCAAGAAGTCCCGGGCCCGGGCCCGGCTTTCGGGGCCGGCCCGGCCCCAGCGGACGGCGCCAGGGAGGGGACCCCCGGAGGCTGAGGAGCGGGAGGTGTCGGCCTCCCCGGGGCCCGCCACCCGGAGCTCCTCCTGGCGGTGCCGGAACGCGACGACACGCGTTCCCGGACAGGGCCCCGGGGGGGCGGCCCTGCGGCCCTCTGGTGCCCGAAGTGTGTTCGCCGGGCGTTTTCCGGCCAATTCTCACGAGCGTTCTGCCCAAATCGGGATCGATTTGGGCAGAACGCTCGTGAGAATTGGCCGGCGTTGGGCAGCCCTGGTCAGCGCCCAGTGCCGCGTGGAGCAGGGCGGTTTCTCGCTCGGGGCATGGCGCGGCCACCCGGAAAACGAGCCGCGACGATGGGGCGCGGTCGGCGGCCCCGGCGCCGGGGAGTTTCCCCGAGCAGAGTGGATGGAGGCGCCTTGGCCGGGCGTACGCCTCCGCCGTGGCGGGTGGCCGGGGCGCCCGTGGAGGGGGCTGGCCTCTGTGGGGGAACGGAGTGATCTCTCACTCCACGGCTGGGACGAAGCCGCGAATGGTGCCATTGTCGCCGGACTGTCGGGGGGACTAGTGGCGCGGGACTCAGTGTTCCCCATGCGGAGGCCCCCAGGCTCAGGCCCCTGGCAACGGAAGGCTGAGCAAGCAGGCCCGGGCCCGGACCCGGCTTTCGGGGCTGGCCCGGCCCCAGCGGCCGGCGCCAGGGAGGGGACCCCCGGAGGCTGAGGAGCGGGAGGCTTCGGCCTCCCCGGGGCCTGCCTCCCGGAGCTCCTCCTGGCGGTGCCGGAACGCGACGACACGCGATACCGGACAGGGCCCCGGGGGGGCGGCCCTGCGGCCCTCTGGTGCCCGAAGTGTGTTCGCCGGGCGTTTTCCGGCCAATTCTCACGAGCGTTCTGCCCAAATCGGGATCGATTTGGGCAGAACGCTCGTGAGAATTGGCCGGCGTTGGGCAGCCCTGGTCAGCGCCCAGGGCCGCGTGGAGCAGGGCCCTTTCTCGCTCGGGGCATGGCGCGGCCACCCGGAAAACGAGCCGCGACGATGGGGCGCGGCCGGCGGCCCCGGCGCCGGGGAGTTTTCCCCGAGCAGAGTGGATGGAGGCGCCGTGGCCGGGCGTCCGCCTCCGCCGTGGCGGGCGGCCGGGGCGCCCGTGGAGGGGGCTGGCCTCTGTGGGGGAACGGAGTGATCTCTCACTCCACGGCTGGGACGAAGCCGCGAAAGGTGCCGTCGTCGCCGGGACGGTCGGGGGGACTCGTGGCGCGGGACTCAGGGTTCCCCATGCGGAGGCCCCCAGGCTCAGGCCCCTGACAACGGAAGGCTGAGCAAGCAGGCCCGGGTCCGGGCCCGGCTTTCGGGGCTGGCCCGGCCCCAGCGGCCGACGCCAGGGAGGGGACCCCCGGAGGCTGAGGAGCGGGAGGCGTCGGCCTCCCCGGGGCCCGCCGCCCGGAGCTCCTCCTGGCGGTGCCGGAACGCGACGACACGCGATCCCGGACAGGGCCCCGGGGGGGGCGGCCCTGCGGCCCTCTGGTGCCCGAAGTGTGTTCGCCGGGCGTTTTCCGGCCAATTCTCACGAGCGTTCTGCCCAAATCGGGATCGATTTGGGCAGAACGTTCGTGAGAATTGGCCGGCGTTGGGCAGCCCTGGTCAGCGCCCAGGGCCGCGTGGAGCAGGGCCCTTTCTCGCTCGGGGCATGGCGCGGCCACCCGGAAAACGAGCCGCGACGATGGGGCGCGGCCGGCGGCCCCGGCGCCGGGGAGTTTTCCCCGAGCAGAGTGGATGGAGGCGCCGTGGGCCGGGCGTCCGCCTCCGCCGTGGCGGGCGGCCGGGGCGCCCGTGGAGGGGGCTGGCCTCTGTGGGGGAACGGAGTGATCTCTCACTCCACGGCTGGGACGAAGCCGCGAAAGGTGCCGTCGTCGCCGGGACGGTCGGGGGGACTCGTGGCGCGGGACTCAGGGTTCCCCATGCGGAGGCCCCCAGGCTCAGGCCCCTGGCAACGGAAGGCTGAGCAAGCAGGCCCGGGCCCGGGCCCGGCTTTCGGGGCTGGCCCGGCCCCAGCGGCCGGCGCCAGGGAGGGGACCCCCGGAGGCTGAGGAGCGGGAGGCGTCGGCCTCCCCGGGGCCCGCCGCCCGGAGCTCCTCCTGGCGGTGCCGGAACGCGACGACACGCGATCCCGGACAGGGCCCCGGGGGGGCGGCCCTGCGGGCCTCTGGTGCCCGAAGTGTGTTCACCGGGCGTTTTCCGGCCAATTCTCACGAGCGTTCTGCCCAAATCTGGATCGATTTGGGCAGAACGCTCGTGAGAATTGGCCGGCGTTGGGCAGCCCTGGTCAGCGCCCAGGGCCGCGTGGAGCAGGGCCCTTTCTCGCTCGGGACATGGCGCGGCCACCCGGAAAACGAGCCGCGACGATGGGGCGCGGCCGGCGGCCCCGGCGCCGGGGAGTTTTCCCCGAGCAGAGTGGATGGAGGCGCCGTGGCCGGGCGACCGCCTCCGCCGTGGCGGGCGGCCGGGGCGCCCGTGGAGGGGGCTGGCCTCTGTGGGGGAACGGAGTGATCTCTCACTCCACGGCTGGGACGAAGCCGCGAAAGGTGCCGTCGACGCCGGGACGGTCGGGGGGACTCGTGGAGCGGGACTCAGGGTTCCCCATGCGGAGGCCCCCAGGCTCAGGCCCCTGGCAACGGAAGGCTTTGCAAGCAGTCCCGGGCCCGGGCCCGGCTTTCGGGGCCGGCCCGGCCCCAGCGGACGGCGCCAGGGAGGGGACCCCCGGAGGCTGAGGAGCGGGAGGCGTCGGCCTCCCCGGGGCCCGCCACCCGGAGCTCCTCCTGGCGGTGCCGGAACGCGACGACACGCGTTCCAGGACAGGGCCCCGGGGGGGCGGCCCTGCGGCCCTCTGGTGCCCGAAGTGTGTTCGCCGGGCGTTTTCCGGCCAATTCTCACGAGCATTCTGCCCAAATCGGGATCGATTTGGGCAGAACGCTCGTGAGAATTGGCCGGCGTTGGGCAGCCCTGGTCAGCGCCCAGGGCCGCGTGGAGCAGGGCCCTTTCTCGCTCGGGGCATGGCGCGGCCACCCGGAAAACGAGCCGCGACGATGGGGCGCGGCCGGCGGCCCCAGCGCCGGGGAGTTTTCCCCGAGCAGAGTGGATGGAGGCGCCGTGGCCGGGCGTCCGCCTCCGCCGTGGCGGGCGGCCGAGGCGCCCGTGGATGGGGCTGGCCTCTGTGGGGGAACGGAGTGATCTCTCACTCCACGGCTGGGACGAAGCCGCGAAAGGTGCCGTCGTCGCCGCGACGGTCGGGGGGACTCGTGGCGCGGGACTCAGGGTTCCCCATGCGGAGGCCCCCAGGCTCAGGCCCCTGGCAACGGAAGGCTGAGCAAGCAGGCCCGGGCCCGGGCCCGGCTTTCGGGGCCGGCCCGGCCCCAGCGGCCGGCGCCAGGGAGGGGACCCCCGGAGGCTGAGGAGCGGGAGGCTTCGGCCTCCCCGGGGCCCGCCTCCCGGAGCTCCTCCTGGCGGTGCCGGAACGCGACGACACGCGTTCCCGGACAGGGCCCCGGGGGGGCGGCCCTGCGGCCCTCTGGTGCCCGAAGTGTGTTCGCCGGGCGTTTTCCGGCCAATTCTCACGAGCGTTCTGCCCAAATCGGGATCGATTTGGGCAGAACGCTCGTGAGAATTGGCCGGCGTTGGGCAGCCCTGGTCAGCGCCCAGGGCCGCGTGGAGCAGGGCCCTTTCTCGCTCGGGGCATGGCGCGGCCACCCGGAAAACGAGCCGCGACGATGGGGCGCGGCCGGTGGCCCCGGCGCCGGGGAGTTTTCCCCGAGCAGAGTGGATGGAGGCGCCGTGGCCGGGCGTCCGCCTCCACCGTGGCGGGCGGCCGGGGCGCCCGTGGAGGGGGCTGGCCTCTGTGGGGGAACGGAGTGATCTCTCACTCCACGGCTGGGACGAAGCCGCGAAAGGTGCCGTCGTCGCCGGGACGGTCGGGGGGACTCGTGGCGCGGGACTCAGGGTTCCCCATGCGGAGGCCCCCAGGCTCAGGCCCGTGGCAACGGAAGGCTGAGCAAGCAGGCCCGGGCCCGGGCCCGGGTTTCGGGGCTGGCCCGGCCCCAGCGGCCGGCGCCAGGGAGGGGACCCCCGGAGGCTGAGGAGCGGGAGGCGTCGGCCTCCCCGGGGCCCGCCGCCCGGAGCTCCTCCTGGCGGTGCCGGAACGCGACGACACGCAATCCCGGACAGGGCCCCGGGGGGGCGGCCCTGCGGCCCTGTGGTGCCCGAAGTGTGTTCGCCGGGCGTTTTCCGGCCAATTCTCACGAGCGTTCTGCCCAAATCGGGATCGATTTGGGCAGAACGCTCGTGAGAATTGGCCGGCGTTGGGCAGCCCTAGTCAGCGCCCAGGGCCGCGTGGAGCAGGGCCCTTTCTCGCTCGGGGCATGGCGCGGCCACCCAGAAAACGAGCCGCGACGATGGGGCGCGGCCGATGGCCCCGGCGCCGGGGAGTTTTCCCCGAGCAGAGTGGATGGAGGCGCCGTGGCCGGGCGTCCGCCTCCGCCGTGGCGGGCGGCCGGGGCGCCCGTGGAGGGGGCTGGCCTGTGTGGGGGAACGGAGTGATCTCTCACTCCACGGCTGGGACGAAGCCGCGAAAGGTGCCGTCGTCGCCGGGACGGTCGGGGGGACTCGTGGCGCGGGACTCAGGGTTCCCCATGCGGAGGCCCCCAGGCTCAGGCCCCTGGCAACGGAAGGCTGAGCAAGCAGGCCCGGGCCCGGGCCCGGCTTTCGGGGCTGGCCCGGCCCCAGCGGCCGGCGCCAGGGAGGGGACCCCCGGAGGCTGAGGAGCGGGAGGCGTCGGCCTCCCCGGGGCCCGCCTCCCGGAGCTCCTCCTGGCGGTGCCGGAACGCGACGACACGCGATCCCGGACAGGGCCCCGGGGGGGCGGCCCTGCGGCCCTCTGGTGCCCGAAGTGTGTTCGCCGGGCGTTTTCCGGCCAATTCTCACGAGCATTCTGCCCAAATCGGGATCGATTTGGGCAGAACGCTCGTGAGAATTGGCCGGCGTTGGGCAGCCCTGGTCAGCGCCCAGGGCCGCGTGGAGCAGGGCCCTTCCTCGCTCGGGGCATGGCGCGGCCACCCGGAAAACGAGCCGCGACGATGGGGCGCGGCCGGCGGCCTCAGCGCCGGGGAGTTTTCCCCGAGCAGAGTGGATGGAGGCGCCGTGGCCGGGCGTCCGCCTCCGCCGTGGCGGGCGGCCGGGGCGCCCGTGGAGGGGGCTGGCCTGTGTGGGGGAACGGAGTGATCTCTTACTCCACGGCTGGGACGAAGCCGCGAAAGGTGCCGTCGTCGCCGGGACGGTCGGGGGGACTCGTGGCGCGGGACTCAGGGTTCCCCATGCGGAGGCCCCCAGGCTCAGGCCCCTGGCAACGGAAGGCTGAGCAAGCAGGCCCGGGCCCGGGCCCGGCTTTCGGGGCTGGCCCGGCCCCAGCGGCCGGCGCCAGGGAGGGGACCCCCGGAGGCTGAGGAGCGGGAGGCGTCGGCCTCCCCGGGGCCCGCCTCCCGGAGCTCCTCCTGGCGGTGCCGGAACGCGACGACACGCGATCCCGGACAGGGCCCCGGGGGGGCGGCCCTGCGGCCCTCTGGTGCCCGAAGTGTGTTCGCCGGGCGTTTTCCGGCCAATTCTCACGAGCATTCTGCCCAAATCGGGATCGATTTGGGCAGAACGCTCGTGAGAATTGGCCGGCGTTGGGCAGCCCTGGTCAGCGCCCAGGGCCGCGTGGAGCAGGGCCCTTCCTCGCTCGGGGCATGGCGCGGCCACCCGGAAAACGAGCCGCGACGATGGGGCGCGGCCGGCGGGTCCCAGCGCCGGGGAGTTTTCCCCGAGCAGAGTGGATGGAGGCGCCGTGGCCGGGCGTCCGCCTCCGCCGTGGCGGGCGGCCGGGGCGCCCGTGGATGGGGCTGGCCTCTGTGGGGGAACGGAGTGATCTCTCACTCCACGGCTGGGACGAAGCCGCGAAAGGTGCCGTCGTCGCGGCGACGGTCGGGGGGACTCGTGGCGCGGGACTCAGGGTTCCCCATGCGGAGGCCCCCAGGCTCAGGCCCCTGGCAACGGAAGGCTGAGCAAGCAGGCCCGGGCCCGGGCCCGGCTTTCGGGGCCGGCCCGGCCCCAGCGGCCGGCGCCAGGGAGGGGACCCCCGGAGGCTGAGGAGCGGGAGGCTTCGGCCTCCCCGGGGCCCGCCTCCCGGAGCTCCTCCTGGCGGTGCCGGAACGCGACGACACGCGTTCCCGGACAGGGCCCCGGGGGGGCGGCCCTGCGGCCCTCTGGTGCCCGAAGTGTGTTCGCCGGGCGTTTTCCGGCCAATTCTCACGAGCGTTCTGCCCAAATCGGGATCGATTTGGGCAGAACGCTCGTGAGAATTGGCCGGCGTTGGGCAGCCCTGGTCAGCGCCCCGGGCCGCGTGGAGCAGGGCCCTTTCTCGCTCGGGGCATGGCGCGGCCACCCGGAAAACGAGCCGCGACGATGGGGCGCGGCCGGCGGCCCCGGCGCCGGGGAGTTTTCCCCGAGCAGAGTGGATGGAGGCGCCGTGGCCGGGCGTCCGCCTCCGCCGTGGCGGGCGGCCGGGGCGCCCGTGGAGGGGGCTGGCCTGTGTGGGGGAACGGAGTGATCTCTCACTCCACGGCTGGGACGAAGCCGCGAAAGGTGCCGTCGTCGCCGGGACGGTCGGGGGGACTCGTGGCGCGGGACTCAGGGTTCCCCATGCGGAGGCCCCCAGGCTCAGGCCCCTGGCAACGGAAGGCTGAGCAAGCAGGCCCGGGCCCGGGCCCGGCTTTCGGGGCTGGCCCGGCCCCAGCGGCCGGCGCCAGGGAGGGGACCCACGGAGGCTGAGGAGCGGGAGGCGTCGGCCTCCCCGGGGCCCGCCTCCCGGAGCTCCTCCTGGCGGTGCCGGAACGCGACGACACGCGATCCCGGACAGGGCCCCGGGGGGGCGGCCCTGCGGCCCTCTGGTGCCCGAAGTGTGTTCGCCGGGCGTTTTCCGGCCAATTCTCACGAGCGTTCTGCCCAAATCGGGATCGATTTGGGCAGAACGCTCGTGAGAATTGGCCGGCTTTGGGCAGCCCTGGTCAGCGCCCAGGGCCGCGTGGAGCAGGGCCCTTTCTCGCTCGGGGCATGGCGCGGCCACCCGGAAAACGAGCCGCGACGATGGGGCGCGGCCGGCGGCCCCGGCGCCGGGGAGTTTTCCCCGAGCAGAGTGGATGGAGGCGCCGTGACCGGGCGTCCGCCTCCGCCGTGGCGGGCGGCCGGGGCGCCCGTGGAGGGGGCTGGCCTCTGTGGGGGAACGGAGTGATCTCTCACTCCACGGCTGGGACGAAGCCGCGAAAGGTGCCGTCGTCGCCGGGACGGTCGGGGGGACTCGTGGCGCGGGACACAGGGTTCCCCATGCGGAGGCCCCCAGGCTCAGGCCCCTGCAACGGAAGGCTGAGCAAGCAGGCCCGGGCCCGGGCCCGGCTTTCGGGGCCGGCCCGGCCCCAGTGGCTGGCGCCAGGGTGGGGACCCCCGGAGGCTGAGGAGCGGGAGGCGTCGGCCTCCCCGGGGCCCGCCTCCCGGAGCTCCTCCTGGCGGTGCCGGAACGCGACGACACGCGTTCCCGGACAGGGCCCCGGGGGGGCGGCCCTGCGGCCCTCTGGTGCCCGAAGTGTGTTCGCCGGGCGTTTTTCCGGCCAATTCTCACGAGCGTTCTGCCCAAATCGGGATCGATTTGGGCAGAACGCTCGTGAGAATTGGCCGGCGTTGGGCAGCCCTGGTCAGCGCCCAGTGCCGCGTGGAGCAGGGCCCTTTCTCGCTCGGGGCATGGCGCGGCCACCCGGAAAACGAGCCGCGGCGATGGGGCGCGGCCGGCGGCCCCGGCGCCGGGGTGTTTTCCCCGAGCAGAGTGGATGGAGGCGCCGTGGCCGGGCGTCCGCCTCCGCCGTGGCGGGCGGCCGGGGCGCCCGTGGAGGGGGCTGGCCTCTGTGGGGGAACGGAGTGATCTCTCACTCCACGGCTGGGACGAAGCCGCGAAAGGTGCCGTCGTCGCCGGGACGGTCGGGGGGACTCGTGGCGCGGGACTCAGGGTTCCCCATGCGGAGGCCCCCAGGCTCAGGCCCCTGGCAACGGAAGGCTGAGCAAGCAGGCCCGGGCCCGGGCCCGGCTTTCGGGGCTGGCCCGGCCCCAGCGGCCGGTGCCAGGGAGGGGACCCCCGGAGGCTGAGGAGCGGGAGGCGTCGGCCTCCCCGGGGCCCGCCGCCCGGAGCTCCTCCTGGCGGTGCCGGAACGCGACGACACGCGATCCCGGACAGGGCCCCGGGGGGGCGGCCCTGCGGCCCTCTGGTGCCCGAAGTGTGTTCGCCGGGCGTTTTCCGGCCAATTCTCACGAGCGTTCTGCCCAAATCGGGATCGATTTGGGCAGAACGCTCGTGAGAATTGGCCGGCGTTGGGCAGCCCTGGTCAGCGCCCAGGGCCGCGTGGAGCAGGGCCCTTTCTCGCTCGGGGCATGGCGCGGCCACCCGGAAAACGAGCCGCGACGATGGGGCGCGGCCAGCGGCCCCAGCGCCGGGGAGTTTTCCCCGAGCAGAGTGGATGGAGGACCCGTGGCCGGGCGTCCGCCTCCGCCGTGGCGGGCGGCCGGGGCGCCCGTGGAGGGGGCTGGCCTCTGTGGGGGAACGGAGTGATCTCTCACTCCACGGCTGGGACGAAGCCGCGAAAGGTGCCGTCGTCGCCGGGACGGTCGGGGGGACTCGTGGCGCGGGACTCAGGGTTCCCCATGCGGAGGCCCCCAGGCTCAGGCCCCTGGCAACGGAAGGCTGAGCAAGCAGGCCCAGGCCCGGGCCCGGCTTTCGGGGCCGGCCCGGCCCCAGCGGCCGGCGCCAGGGAGGGGACCCCCGGAGGCTGAGGAGCGGGAGGCGTCGGCCTCCCCGGGGCCCGCCTCCTGGAGCTCCTCCTGGCGGTGCCGGAACGCGACGACACGCGTTCCCGGACAGGGCCCCGGGGGGGCGGCCCTGCGGCCCTCTGGTGCCCGAAGTGTGTTCGCCGGGCGTTTTCCGGCCAATTCTCACGAGCGTTCTGCCCAAATCGGGATCGATTTGGGCAGAACGCTCGTGAGAATTGGCCGGCGTTGGGCAGCCCTGGTCAGCGCCCAGGGCCGCGTGGAGCAGGGCCCTTTCTCGCTCGGGGCATGGCGCGGCCACCCGGAAAACGAGCCGCGACGATGGGGCGCGGCCGGCGGCCCCGGCGCCGGGGAGTTTTCCCCGAGCAGAGTGGATGGAGGCGCCGTGGCCGGGCGTCCGCCTCCGCCGTGGCGGGCGGCCGGGGCGCCCGTGGAGGGGGCTGGCCTCTGTAGGGGAACGGAGTGATCTCTCACTCCACGGCTGGGATGAAGCCGCGAAATGTGCCGTCGTCGCCGGGACGGTCGGGGGGACTCGTGGCGCGGGACTCAGGGTTCCCCATGCGGAGGCCCCCAGGCTCAGGCCCCTGGCAACGGAAGGCTGAGCAAGCAGGCCCGGGCCCGGGCCCGGCTTTCGGGGCTGGCCCGGCCCCAGCGGCCGGCGCCAGGGAGGGGACCCCCGGAGGCTGAGGAGCGGGAGGCGTCGGCCTCCCCGGGGCCCGCCGCCCGGAGCTCCTCCTGGCGGTGCCGGAACGCGACGACACGCGATCCCGGACAGGGCCCCGGGGGGGCGGCCCCGCGGCCCTGTGGCGCCCGAAGTGTGTTCGCCGGGCGTTTTCCGGCCAATTCTCACGAGCGTTCTGCCCAAATCGGGATCGATTTGGGCAGAACGCTCGTGAGAATTGGCCGGCGTTGGGCAGCCCTGGTCAGCGCCCCGGGCCGCGTGGAGCAGGGCCCTTTCTCGCTCGGGGCATGGCGCGGCCACCCGGAAAACGAGCCGCGACGATGGGGCGCGGCCGGCGGCCCCGGCGCCGGGGAGTTTTCCCCGAGCAGAGTGGATGGAGGCGCCGTGGCCGGGCGTCCGCCTCCGCCGTGGCGGGCGGCCGGGGCGCCCGTGGAGGGGGCTGGCCTCTGTGGGGGAACGGAGTGATCTCTCACTCCACGGCTGGGACGAAGCCGCGAAAGGTGCCGTCGTCGCCGAGACGGTCGGGGGGACTCGTGGCGCGGGACTCAGGGTTCCCCATGCGGAGGCCCCCAGGCTCAGGCCCCTGGCAACGGAAGGCTGAGCAAGCAGGCCCGGGCCCGGGCCCGGCTTTCGGGGCTGGCCCGGCCCCAGCGGCCGGCGCCAGGGAGGGGACCCCCGGAGGCTGAGGAGCGGGAGGCGTCGGCCTCCCCGGGGCCCGCCTCCCGGAGCTCCTCCTGGCGGTGCCGGAACGCGACGACACGCGATCCCGGACAGGGCCCCGGGGGGGCGGCCCTGCGGCCCTCTGGTGCCCGAAGTGTGTTCGCCGGGCGTTTTCCGGCCAATTCTCACGAGCGTTCTGCCCAAATCGGGATCGATTTGGGCAGAACGCTCGTGAGAATTGGCCGGCGTTGGGCAGCCCTGGTCAGCGCCCAGGGCCGCGTGGAGCAGGGCCCTTTCTCGCTCGGGGCATGGCGCGGCCACCCGGAAAACGAGCCGCGACGATGGGGCGCGGCCGGCGGTCCCGGCGCCGGGGAGTTTTCCCCGAGCAGAGTGGATGGAGGCGCCGTGGCCGGGCGTCCGCCTCCGCCGTGGCGGGCGGCCGGGGCGCCCGTGGAGGGGGCTGGCCTCTGTGGGGGAACGGAGTGATCTCTCACTCCACGGCTGGGACGAAGCCGCGAAAGGTGCCGTCGTCGCCGGGACGGTCGGGGGGACTCGTGGCGCGGGACTCAGGGTTCCCCATGCGGAGGCCCCCAGGCTCAGGCCCCTGGCAACGGAAGGCTGAGCAAGCAGGCCCGGGCCCGGGCCCGGCTTTCGGGGCTGGCCCGGCCCCAGCGGCCGGCGCCAGGGAGGGGACCCCCGGAGGCTGAGGAGCGGGAGGCGTCGGCCTCCCCGGGGCCCGCCTCCCGGAGCTCCTCCTGGCGGTGCCGGAACGCGACGACACGCGATCCCGGACAGGGCCCCGGGGGGGCGGCCCTGCCGCCCTCTGGTGCCCGAAGTGTGTTCGCCGGGCGTTTTCCGGCCAATTCTCACGAGCGTTCTGCCCAAATCGGGATCGATTTGGGCAGAACGCTCGTGAGAATTGGCCGGCGTTGGGCAGCCCTGGTCAGCGCCCAGGGCCACGTGGAGCAGGGCCCTTTCTCGCTCGGGGCATGGCGCGGCCACCCGGAAAACGAGCCGCGACGATGGGGCGTGGCCGGCGGCCCCGGCGCCGGGGAGTTTTCCCCGAGCAGAGTGGATGGAGGCGCCGTGGCCGGGCGTCCGCCTCCGCCGTGGCGGGCGGCCGGGGCGCCCGTGGAGGGGGCTGGCCTCTGTGGGGGAACGGAGTGATCTCTCACTCCACGGCTGGGACGAAGCCGCGAAAGGTGCCGTCGTCGCCGGGACGGTCGGGGGGACTCGTGGCGCGGGACTCAGGGTTCCCCATGCGGAGGCCCCCAGGCTCAGGCCCCTGGCAACGGAAGGCTGAGCAAGCAGGCCCGGGCCCGGGCCCGGCTTTCGGGGCTGGCCCGGCCCCAGCGGCCGGCGCCAGGGAGGGGACCCCCGGAGGCTGAGGAGCGGGAGGCGTCGGCCTCCCCGGGGCCCGCCTCCCGGAGCTCCTCCTGGCGGTGCCGGAACGCGACGACACGCGATCCCGGACAGGGCCCCGGGGGGGCGGCCCTGCGGCCCTCTGGTGCCCGAAGTGTGTTCGCCGGGCGTTTTCCGGCCAATTCTCACGAGCGTTCTGCCCAAATCGGGATCGATTTGGGCAGAACGCTCGTGAGAATTGGCCGGCGTTGGGCAGCCCTGGTCAGCGCCCAGGGCCGCGTGGAGCAGGGCCCTTTCTCGCTCGGGGCATGGCGCGGCCACCCGGAAAACGAGCCGCGACGATGGGGCGCGGCCGGCGGCCCCAGCGCCGGGGAGTTTTCCCCGAGCAGAGTGGATGGAGGCGCCGTGGCCGGGCGTCCGCCTCCGCCGTGGCGGGCGGCCGGGGCGCCCGTGGAGGGGGCTGGCCTCTGTGGGGGAACGGAGTGATCTCTCACTCCACGGCTGGGACGAAGCCGCGAAAGGTGCCGTCGTCGCCGGGACGGTCGGGGGGACTCGTGGCGCGGGACTCAGGGTTCCTCATGCGGAGGCCCCCAGGCTCAGGCCCCTGGCAACGGAAGGCTGAGCAAGCAGGTCCGGGCCCGGGCCCGTCTTTCGGGGCCGGCCCGGCCCCAGCGGCCGGCGCCAGGGAGGGGACCCCCGGAGGCTGAGGAGCGGGAGGCGTCGGCCTCCCCGGGGCCCGCCTCCCGGAGCTCCTCCTGGCTGTGCCGGAACGCGACGACACGCGATCCCGGACAGGGCCCCGGGGGGGCGGCCCTGCGGCCCTCTGGTGCCCGAAGTGTGTTCGCCGGGCGTTTTCCGGCCAATTCTCACGAGCGTTCTGCCCAAATCGGGATCGATTTGGGCAGAACGCTCGTGAGAATTGGCCGGCGTTGGGCAGCCCTGGTCAGCGCCCAGGGCCGCGTGGAGCAGGGCCCTTTCTCGCTCGGGGCATGGCGCGGCCACCCGGAAAACGAGCCGCGACGATGGGGCGCGGCCGGCGGCCCCGGCGCCGGGGAGTTTTCCCCGAGCAGAGTGGATGGAGGCGCCGTGGCCGGGCGTCCGCCTACGCCGTGGCGGGCGGCCGGGGCGCCCGTGGAGGGGGCTGGCCTCTGTGGGGGAACGGAGTGATCTCTCACTCCACGGCTGGGACGAAGCCGCGAAAGGTGCCGTCGTCGCCGGGACGGTCGGGGGGACTCGTGGCGCGGGACTCAGGGTTCCCCATGCGGAGGCCCCCAGGCTCAGGCCCCTGACAACGGAAGGCTGAGCAAGCAGGCCCGGGCCCGGGCCCGGCTTTCGGGGCTGGCCCGGCCCCAGCGGCCGACGCCAGGGAGGGGACCCCCGGAGGCTGAGGAGCGGGAGGCGTCGGCCTCCCCGGGGCCCGCCTCCCGGAGCTCCTCCTGGCGGTGCCGGAACGCGACGACACGCGATCCCGGACAGGGCCCCGGGGGGGCGGCCCTGCGGCCCTCTGGTGCCCGAAGTGTGTTCGCCGGGCGTTTTCCGGCCAATTCTCACGAGCGTTCTGCCCAAATCGGGATCGATTTGGGCAGAACGCTCGTGAGAATTGGCCGGCGTTGGGCAGCCCTGGTCAGCGCCCAGGGCCGCGTGGAGCAGGGCCCTTTCTCGCTCGGGGCATGGCGCGGCCACCCGGAAAACGAGCCGCGACGATGGGGCGCGGCCGGCGGCCCCGGCGCCGGGGAGTTTTCCCCGAGCAGAGTGGATGGAGGCGCCGTGGCCGGGCGTCCGCCTCCGCCGTGGCGGGCGGCCGGGGCGCCCGTGGAGGGGGCTGGCCTCTGTGGGGGAACGGAGTGATCTCTCACTCCACGGCTGGGACGAAGCCGCGAAAGGTGCCGTCGTCGCCGGGACGGTCGGGGGGACTCGTGGCGCGGGACTCAGGGTTCCCCATGCGGAGGCCCCCAGGCTCAGGCCCCTGGCAACGGAAGGCTGAGCAAGCAGGCCCGGGCCCGGGCCCGGCTTTCGGGGCTGGCCCGGCCCCAGCGGCCGGCGCCAGGGAGGGGACCCCCGGAGGCTGAGGAGCGGGAGGCGTCGGCCTCCCCGGGGCCCGCCGCCCGGAGCTCCTCCTGGCGGTGCCGGAACGCGACGACACGCGATCCCGGATAGGGCCCCGGGGGGGCGGCCCTGCGGGCCTCTGGTGCCCGAAGTGTGTTCACCGGGCGTTTTCCGGCCAATTCTCACGAGCGTTCTGCCCAAATCTGGATCGATTTGGGCAGAACGCTCGTGAGAATTGGCCGGCGTTGGGCAGCCCTGGTCAGCGCCCAGGGCCGCGTGGAGCAGGGCCCTTTCTCGCTCGGGACATGGCGCGGCCACCCGGAAAACGAGCCGCGACGATGGGGCGCGGCCGGCGGCCCCGGCGCCGGGGAGATTTCCCCGAGCAGAGTGGCTGGAGGCGCCGTGGCCGGGCGTCCGCCTCCGCCGTGGCGGGCGGCCGGGGCGCCCGTGGAGGGGGCTGGCCTCTGTGGGGGAACGGAGTGATCTCTCACTCCACGGCTGGGACGAAGCCGCGAAAGGTGCCGTCGACGCCGGGACGGTCGGGGGGACTCGTGGCGCGGGACTCAGGGTTCCCCATGCGGAGGCCCCCAGGCTCAGGCCCCTGGCAACGGAAGGCTTTGCAAGCAGTCCCGGGCCCGGGCCCGGCTTTCGGGGCCGGCCCGGCCCCAGCGGACGGCGCCAGGGAGGGGACCCCCGGAGGCTGAGGAGCGGGAGGCGTCGGCCTCCCCGGGGCCCGCCACCCGGAGCTCCTCCTGGCGGTGCCGGAACGCGACGACACGCGTTCCCGGACAGGGCCCCGGGGGGGCGGCCCTGCGGCCCTCTGGTGCCCGAAGTGTGTTCGCCGGGCGTTTTCCGGCCAATTCTCACGAGCGTTCTGCCCAAATCGGGATCGATTTGGGCAGAACGCTCGTGAGAATTGGCCGGCGTTGGGCAGCCCTGGTCAGCGCCCAGGGCCGCGTGGAGCAGGGCCCTTTCTCGCTCGGGGCATGGCGCGGCCACCCGGAAAACGAGCCGCGACGATGGGGCGCGGCCGGCGGCCCCGGCGCCGGGGAGTTTTCCCCGAGCAGAGTGGATGGAGGCGCCGTGGCCGGGCGTCCGCCTCCGCCCTGGCGGCCGGCCGGGGCGCCCGTGGAGGGGGCTGGCCTCTGTGGGGGAACGGAGTGATCTCTCACTCCACGGCTGGGACGAAGCCGCGAAAGGTGCCGTCGTCGCCGGGACGGTCGGGGGGACTCGTGGCGCGGGACTCAGGGTTCCCCATGCGGAGGCCCCAGGCTCAGGCCCCTGGCAACGGAAGGCTGAGCAAGCAGGCCCGGGCCCGGGCACGGCTTTCAGGGCTGGCCCGGCCCCAGCGGCCGGCGCCAGGGAGGGGACCCCCGGAGGCTGAGGAGCGGGAGGCGTCGGCCTCCCCGGGGCCCGCCGCCCGGAGCTCCTCCTGGCGGTGCCGGAACGCGACGACACGCGATCCCGGACAGGGCCCCGGAGGGGCGGCCCTGCGGCCCTCTGGTGCCCGAAGTGTGTTCGCCGGGCGTTTTCCGGCCAATTCTCACGAGCGTTCTGCCCAAATCAGCATCGATTTGGGCAGAACGCTCGTGAGAATTGGCCGGCGTTGGGCAGCCCTGGTCAGCGCCCAGTGCCGCGTGGAGCAGGGCGCTTTCTCGCTCGGGGCATGGCGCGGCCACCCGGAAAACGAGCCGCGACGATGGGGCGCGGTCGGCGGCCCCGGCGCCGGGGAGTTTCCCCGAGCAGAGTGGATGGAGGCGCCTTGGCCGGGCGTACGCCTCCGCCGTGGCGGGTGGCCGGGGCGCCCGTGGAGGGGGCTGGCCTCTGTGGGGGAACGGAGTGATCTCTCACTCCACGGCTGGGACGAAGCCGCGAATGGTGCCATTGTCGCCGGACTGTCGGGGGGACTAGTGGCGCGGGACTCAGTGTTCCCCATGCGGAGGCCCCCAGGCTCAGGCCCCTGGCAACGGAAGGCTGAGCAAGCAGGCCCGGGCCCGGACCCGGCTTTCGGGGCTGGCCCGGCCCCAGCGGCCGGCGCCAGGGAGGGGACCCCCGGAGGCTGAGGAGCGGGAGGCGTCGGCCTCCCCGGGGCCTGCCTCCCGGAGCTCCTCCTGGCGGTGCCGGAACGCGACGACACGCGATACCGGACAGGGCCCCGGGGGGGCGTCCTGCGGCCCTCTGGTGCCCGAAGTGTGTTCGCCGGGCGTTTTCCGGCCAATTCTCACGAGCGTTCTGCCCAAATCGGGATCGATTTGGGCAGAACGCTCGTGAGAATTGGCCGGCGTTGGGCAGCCCTGGTCAGCGCCCAGGGCCGCGTGGAGCAGGGCCCTTTCTCGCTCGGGGCATGGCGCGGCCACCCGGAAAACGAGCCGCGACGATGGGGCGCGGCCGGCGGCCCCGGCGCCGGGGAGTTTTCCCCGAGCAGAGTGGATGGAGGCGCCGTGGCCGGGCGTCCGCCTCCGCCGTGGCGGGCGGCCGTGGCGCCCGTGGAGGGGGCTGGCCTCTGTGGGGGAACGGAGTGATCTCTCACTCCACGGCTGGGACGAAGCCGCGAAAGGTGCCGTCGTCGCCGGGACGGTCGGGGGGACTCGTGGCGCGGGACTCAGGGTTCCCCATGCGGAGGCCCCCAGGCTCAGGCCCCTGACAACGGAAGGCTGAGCAAGCAGGCCCGGGCCCGGGCCCGGCTTTCGGGGCTGGCCCGGCCCCAGCGGCCGACGCCAGGGATGGGACCCCCGGAGGCTGAGGAGCGGGAGGCGTCGGCCTCCCCGGGGCCCGCCTCCCGGAGCTCCTCCTGGCGGTGCCGGAACGCGACGACACGCGATCCCGGACAGGGCCCCGGGGGGGCGGCCCTGCGGCCCTCTGGTGCCCGAAGTGTGTTCGCCGGGCGTTTTCCGGCCAATTCTCACGAGCGTTCTGCCCAAATCGGGATCGATTTGGGCAGAACGCTCGTGAGAATTGGCCGGCGTTGGGCAGCCATGGTCAGCGCCCAGGGCCGCGTGGAGCAGGGCCCTTTCTCGCTCGGGGCATGGCGCGGCCACCCGGAAAACGAGCCGCGACGATGGGGCGCGGCCGGCGGCCCCGGCGCCGGGGAGTTTTCCCCGAGCAGAGTGGATGGAGGCGCCGTGGCCGGGCGTCCGCCTCCGCCGTGGCGGGTGGCCGGGGCGCCCGTGGAGGGGGCTGGCCTCTGTGGGGGAACGGAGTGATCTCTCACTCCACGGCTGGGACGAAGCCGCGAAAGGTGCCGTCGTCGCCGGGACGGTCGGGGGGACTCGTGGCGCGGGACTCAGGGTTCCCCATGCGGAGGCCCCCAGGCTCAGGCCCCTGGCAACGGAAGGCTGAGCAAGCAGGCCCGGGCCCGGGCCCGGCTTTCGGGGCTGGCCCGGCCCCAGCGGCCGGCGCCAGGGAGGGGACCCCCGGAGGCTGAGGAGCGGGAGGCGTCGGCCTCCCCGGGGCCCGCCGCCCGGAGCTCCTCCTGGCGGTGCCGGAACGCGACGACACGCGATCCCGGATAGGGCCCCGGAGGGGCGGCCCTGCGGGCCTCTGGTGCCCGAAGTGTGTTCACCGGGCGTTTTCCGGCCAATTCTCACGAGCGTTCTGCCCAAATCTGGATCGATTTGGGCAGAACGCTCGTGAGAATTGGCCGGCGTTGGGCAGCCCTGGTCAGCGCCCAGGGCCGCGTGGAGCAGGGCCCTTTCTCGCTCGGGACATGGCGCGGCCACCCGGAAAACGAGCCGCGACGATGGGGCGCGGCCGGCGGCCCCGGCGCCGGGGAGTTTTCCCCGAGCAGAGTGGCTGGAGGCGCCGTGGCCGGGCGTCCGCCTCCGCCGTGGCGGGCGGCCGGGGCGCCCGTGGAGGGGGCTGGCCTCTGTGGGGGAACGGAGTGATCTCTCACTCCACGGCTGGGACGAAGCCGCGAAAGGTGCCGTCGACGCCGGGACGGTCGGGGGGACTCGTGGCGCGGGACTCAGGGTTCCCCATGCGGAGGCCCCCAGGCTCAGGCCCCTGGCAACGGAAGGCTTTGCAAGAAGTCCCGGGCCCGGGCCCGGCTTTCGGGGCCGGCCCGGCCCCAGCGGACGGCGCCAGGGAGGGGACCCCCGGAGGCTGAGGAGCGGGAGGTGTCGGCCTCCCCGGGGCCCGCCACCCGGAGCTCCTCCTGGCGGTGCCGGAACGCGACGACACGCGTTCCCGGACAGGGCCCCGGGGGGGCGGCCCTGCGGCCCTCTGGTGCCCGAAGTGTGTTCGCCGGGCGTTTTCCGGCCAATTCTCACGAGCGTTCTGCCCAAATCGGGATCGATTTGGGCAGAACGCTCGTGAGAATTGGCCGGCGTTGGGCAGCCCTGGTCAGCGCCCAGTGCCGCGTGGAGCAGGGCGGTTTCTCGCTCGGGGCATGGCGCGGCCACCCGGAAAACGAGCCGCGACGATGGGGCGCGGTCGGCGGCCCCGGCGCCGGGGAGTTTCCCCGAGCAGAGTGGATGGAGGCGCCTTGGCCGGGCGTACGCCTCCGCCGTGGCGGGTGGCCGGGGCGCCCGTGGAGGGGGCTGGCCTCTGTGGGGGAACGGAGTGATCTCTCACTCCACGGCTGGGACGAAGCCGCGAATGGTGCCATTGTCGCCGGACTGTCGGGGGGACTAGTGGCGCGGGACTCAGTGTTCCCCATGCGGAGGCCCCCAGGCTCAGGCCCCTGGCAACGGAAGGCTGAGCAAGCAGGCCCGGGCCCGGACCCGGCTTTCGGGGCTGGCCCGGCCCCAGCGGCCGGCGCCAGGGAGGGGACCCCCGGAGGCTGAGGAGCGGGAGGCTTCGGCCTCCCCGGGGCCTGCCTCCCGGAGCTCGTCCTGGCGGTGCCGGAACGCGACGACACGCGATACCGGACAGGGCCCCGGGGGGGCGGCCCTGCGGCCCTCTGGTGCCCGAAGTGTGTTCGCCGGGCGTTTTCCGGCCAATTCTCACGAGCGTTCTGCCCAAATCGGGATCGATTTGGGCAGAACGCTCGTGAGAATTGGCCGGCGTTGGGCAGCCCTGGTCAGCGCCCAGGGCCGCGTGGAGCAGGGCCCTTTCTCGCTCGGGGCATGGCGCGGCCACCCGGAAAACGAGCCGCGACGATGGGGCGCGGCCGGCGGCCCCGGCGCCGGGGAGTTTTCCCCGAGCAGAGTGGATGGAGGCGCCGTGGCCGGGCGTCCGCCTCCGCCGTGGCGGGCGGCCGGGGCGCCCGTGGAGGGGGCTGGCCTCTGTGGGGGAACGGAGTGATCTCTCACTCCACGGCTGGGACGAAGCCGCGAAAGGTGCCGTCGTCGCCGGGACGGTCGGGGGGACTCGTGGCGCGGGACTCAGGGTTCCCCATGCGGAGGCCCCCAGGCTCAGGCCCCTGACAACGGAAGGCTGAGCAAGCAGGCCCGGGTCCGGGCCCGGCTTTCGGGGCTGGCCCGGCCCCAGCGGCCGACGCCAGGGAGGGGACCCCCGGAGGCTGAGGAGCGGGAGGCGTCGGCCTCCCCGGGGCCCGCCGCCCGGAGCTCCTCCTGGCGGTGCCGGAACGCGACGACACGCGATCCCGGACAGGGCCCCGGGGGGGCGGCCCTGCGGCCCTCTGGTGCCCGAAGTGTGTTCGCCGGGCGTTTTCCGGCCAATTCTCACGAGCGTTCTGCCCAAATCGGGATCGATTTGGGCAGAACGTTCGTGAGAATTGGCCGGCGTTGGGCAGCCCTGGTCAGCGCCCAGGGCCGCGTGGAGCAGGGCCCTTTCTCGCTCGGGGCATGGCGCGGCCACCCGGAAAACGAGCCGCGACGATGGGGCGCGGCCGGCGGCCCCGGCGCCGGGGAGTTTTCCCCGAGCAGAGTGGATGGAGGCGCCGTGGCCGGGCGTCCGCCTCCGCCGTGGCGGGCGGCCGGGGCGCCCGTGGAGGGGGCTGGCCTCTGTGGGGGAACGGAGTGATCTCTCACTCCACGGCTGGGACGAAGCCGCGAAAGGTGCCGTCGTCGCCGGGACGGTCGGGGGGACTCGTGGCGCGGGACTCAGGGTTCCCCATGCGGAGGCCCCCAGGCTCAGGCCCCTGGCAACGGAAGGCTGAGCAAGCAGGCCCGGGCCCGGGCCCGGCTTTCGGGGCTGGCCCGGCCCCAGCGGCCGGCGCCAGGGAGGGGACCCCCGGAGGCTGAGGAGCGGGAGGCGTCGGCCTCCCCGGGGCCCGCCGCCCGGAGCTCCTCCTGGCGGTGCCGGAACGCGACGACACGCGATCCCGGACAGGGCCCCGGGGGGGCGGCCCTGCGGGCCTCTGGTGCCCGAAGTGTGTTCACCGGGCGTTTTCCGGCCAATTCTCACGAGCGTTCTGCCCAAATCTGGATCGATTTGGGCAGAACGCTCGTGAGAATTGGCCGGCGTTGGGCAGCCCTGGTCAGCGCCCAGGGCCGCGTGGAGCAGGGCCCTTTCTCGCTCGGGACATGGCGCGGCCACCCGGAAAACGAGCCGCGACGATGGGGCGCGGCCGGCGGCCCCGGCGCCGGGGAGTTTTCCCCGAGCAGAGTGGATGGAGGCGCCGTGGCCGGGCGACCGCCTCCGCCGTGGCGGGCGGCCGGGGCGCCCGTGGAGGGGGCTGGCCTCTGTGGGGGAACGGAGTGATCTCTCACTCCACGGCTGGGACGAAGCCGCGAAAGGTGCCGTCGACGCCGGGACGGTCGGGGGGACTCGTGGCGCGGGACTCAGGGTTCCCCATGCGGAGGCCCCCAGGCTCAGGCCCCTGGCAACGGAAGGCTTTGCAAGCAGTCCCGGGCCCGGGCCCGGCTTTCGGGGCCGGCCCGGCCCCAGCGGACGGCGCCAGGGAGGGGACCCCCGGAGGCTGAGGAGCGGGAGGCGTCGGCCTCCCCGGGGCCCGCCACCCGGAGCTCCTCCTGGCGGTGCCGGAACGCGACGACACGCGTTCCCGGACAGGGCCCCGGGGGGGCGGCCCTGCGGCCCTCTGGTGCCCGAAGTGTGTTCGCCGGGCGTTTTCCGGCCAATTCTCACGAGCGTTCTGCCCAAATCGGGATCGATTTGGGCAGAACGCTCGTGAGAATTGGCCGGCGTTGGGCAGCCCTGGTCAGCGCCCAGGGCCGCGTGGAGCAGGGCCCTTTCTCGCTCGGGGCATGGCGCGGCCACCCGGAAAACGAGCCGCGACGATGGGGCGCGGCCGGCGGCCCCGGCGCCGGGGAGTTTTCCCCGAGCAGAGTGGATGGAGGCGCCGTGGCCGGGCGTCCGCCTCCGCCCTGGCGGGCGGCCGGGGCGCCCGTGGAGGGGGCTGGCCTCTGTGGGGGAACGGAGTGATCTCTCACTCCACGGCTGGGACGAAGCCGCGAAAGGTGCCGTCGTCGCCGGGACGGTCGGGGGGACTCGTGGCGCGGGACTCAGGGTTCCCCATGCGGAGGCCCCCAGGCTCAGGCCCCTGGCAACGGAAGGCTGTGCAAGCAGGCCCGGGCCCGGGCACGGTTTCGGGGCTGGCCCGGCCCCAGCGGCCGGCGCCAGGGAGGGGACCCCCGGAGGCTGAGGAGCGGGAGGCGTCGGCCTCCCCGGGGCCCGCCGCCCGGAGCTCCTCCTGGCGGTGCCGGAACGCGACGACACGCGATCCCGGACAGGGCCCCGGAGGGGCGGCCCTGCGGCCCTCTGGTGCCCGAAGTGTGTTCGCCGGGCGTTTTCCGGCCAATTCTCACGAGCGTTCTGCCCAAATCAGCATCGATTTGGGCAGAACGCTCGTGAGAATTGGCCGGCGTTGGGCAGCCCTGGTCAGCGCCCAGTGCCGCGTGGAGCAGGGCGCTTTCTCGCTCGGGGCATGGCGCGGCCACCCGGAAAACGAGCCGCGACAATGGGGCGCGGCCGGCGGCCCCGGCGCCGGGGAGTTTTCCCCGAGCAGAGTGGATGGAGGCGCCGTGGCCGGGCGTCCGCCTCCGCCGTGGCGGGCGGCCGGAGCGCCCATGGAGGAGGCTGGCCTCTGTGGGGGAACGGAGTGATCTCTCACTCCACGGCTGGGACGAAGCCGCGAAAGGTGCCGTTGTCGCCGGGACGGTCGGGGGGACTCGTGGCGCGGGACTCAGTGTTCCCCATGCGGAGGCCCCCAGGCTCAGGCCCCTGGCAACGGAAGGCTGAGCAAGCAGGCCCGGGCCCGGGCCCGGGTTTCGGGGCTGGCCCGGCCCCAGCGGCCGGCGTCAGGGAGGGGACCCCCGGAGGCTGAGGAGTGGGAGTCGTCGGCCTCCCCGGGGCCCGCCTCCCGGAGCTCCTCCTGGCGGTGCCGGAAAGCGACGACACGCGATCCCGGACAGGGCCCCGGGGGGGCGGCCCTGCGGACCTCTGGTGCCCGAAGTGTGATCGCCGGGCGTTTTCCGGCCAATTCTCACGAGCGTTCTGCCCAAATCAGCATCGATTTGGGCAGAACGCTCGTGAGAATTGGCCGGCGTTGGGCAGCCCTGGTCAGCGCCCAGAGCCGCGTGGAGCAGGGCGCTTTCTCGCTCGGGGCATGGCGCGGCCACCCGGAAAACGAGCCACGACGATGGGGCGCGGTCGGCGGCCCCGGCGCCGGGTAGTTTCCCCGAGCAGAGTGGATGGAGGCGCCGTGGCCGGGCGTACGCCTCCGCCGTGGTGGGTGGCCGGGGCGCCCGTGGAGGGGGCTGGCCTCTGTGGGGGAACGGAGTGATCTCTCACTCCACGGCTGGGACGAAGCCGCGAATGGTGCCATTGTCGCCGGGACGGTCGGGGGGACTCGTGGCGCGGGACTCAGTGTTCCCCATGCGGAGGCCCCCAGGCTCAGGCCCCTGGCAACGGAAGGCTGAGCAAGCAGGCCCGGGCCCGGACCCGGCTTTCGGGGCTGGCCCGGCCCCAGCGGCCGGCGCCAGGGAGGGGACCCCCGGAGGCTGAGGAGCGGGCGGCGTCGGCCTCCCCGGGGCCCGCCTCCCGGAGCTCCTCCTGGCGGTGCCGGTACGCGATGACACGCGATCCCGGACAGGGCCCCAGGGGGGCGGCCCTGCGGCCCTGTGGTGCCCGAAGTGTGTTCGCCGGGCGTTTTCCGGCCAATTCTCACGAGCGTTCTGCCCAAATCGGGATCGATTTGGGCAGAACGCTCGTGAGAATTGGCCGGCGTTGGGCAGCCCTGGTCAGCGCCCAGTGCCGCGTGGAGCAGGGCCCTTTCTCGCTCGGGGCATGGCGCGGCCACCCGCAAAACGAGCCGCGACGATGGGGCGCGGCCGGCGGCCCCGGCGCCGGGGAGTTTTCCCCGAGCAGAGTGGATGGAGGCGCCGTGGCCGGGCGTCCGCCTCCGCCGTGGCGGGCGGCCGGGGCGCCCGTGGAGGGGGCTGGCCTCTGTGGGGGAACGGAGTGATCTCTCACTCCAGGCTGGGACGAAGCCGCGAAAGGTGCCGTTGTCGCCGGGACAGTCGGGGGGACTCGTGGCGCGGGACTCAGTGTTCCCCATGCGGAGGCCCCCAGGCTCAGGCCCCTGGCAACGGAAGGCTGAGCAAGCAGGCCCGGGCCCGGGCCCGGGTTTCGGGGCTGGCCCGGCCCCAGCGGCCGGCGTCAGGGTGGGGACCCCCGGAGGCTGAGGAGCGGGAGGCGTCGGCCTCCCCGGGGCCCGCCTCCCGGCGCTCCTCCTGGCGGTGCCGTTACGCGACGACACGCGATCCCGGACAGGGCCCCGGGGGGGCGGCCCTGCGGCCCTGTGGTGCCCGAAGTGTGTTCGCCGGGCGTTTTCCGGCCAATTCTCACGAGCGTTCTGCCCAAATCGGGATCGATTTGGGCAGAACGCTCGTGAGAATTGGCCGGCGTTGGGCAACCCTGGTCAGCCCCCAGTGCCGCGTGGAGCAGGGCGCTTTCTCGCTCGGGGCATGGCGCGGCCACCCGGAAAACGAGCCGCGACGATGGGGCGCGGCCGGCGGCCCCGGCGCCGGGGAGTTTTCCCCAAGCAGAGTGGATGGAGGCACGTGGCCGGGCGTCCGCCTCCGCCGTGGCGGGCGGCCGGGGCGCCCGTGGAGGTGGCTGGCCTCTGTGGGGGAACGGAGTGATCTCTCACTCCACGGCTGTGACAAAGCCGCGAAAGGTGCCATTGTCGCCGGGACGGTCGGGGGGACTCGTGGCGCGGGACTCAGGGTTCCACATGCGGAGGCCCCCAGGCTCAGGCCCCTGGCAACGGAAGGCTGAGCAAGCAGGCCCGGGCCCGGGCCCGGCTTTCGGGGCTGGACGACCCCAGCGGCCGGCGCCAGGGAGGGGACCCCCGGAGGCTGAGGAGCGGGAGGCGTCGGCCTCCCCGGGGCCCGCCTCCCGGAGCTCCTCCTGGCGGTGCCGGAACGCGAGGACACGCGATCCAGCACAAAGCCCCGGAGGGGCGGCCCGGCGGCCCTGTGGTGCCCGAAGTGTGTTCGCCGGGCGTTTTCCGGCCAATTCTCACGAGCGTTCTGCCCAAATCGGGATCGATTTGGGCAGAACGCTCGTGAGAATTGGCCGGCGTTGGGCAGCCCTGGTCAGCGCCCAGTGCCGCGTGGAGCAGGGCGCTTTCTCGCTCGTGGCATGGCGCGGCCACCCGGAAAACGAGCCGCGACGATGGGGCGTGGTCGGCGGCCCCGGCGACGGGGAGTTTCCCCGAGCAGAGTGGATGGAGGCCCCGTGGCCGGGCGTACGCCTCCGCCGTGGCGGGCGGCCGGGGCGCCCGTGGAGGGGGCTGGCCTTTGTGGGGGAACGGAGTGATCTCTCACTCCACGGCTGGGACGAAGCCGCGAAAGGTGCCATTGTCGCCGGGGCGGTCGGTGGGACTCGTGGCGCAGGACTCAGTGTTCCCCATGCGGAGGCCCCCAGGCTCAGGCCCCTGGCAACGGAAGGCTGAGCAAGCAGGCCCGGGCCCGGACCCGGCTTTCGGGGCTGGCCCGGCCCCAGCGGCCGGCGCCAGGGAGGGGACACCCGGAGGCTGAGGAGCGGGAGGCGTCGGCCTCCCCGGGGCCCGCCTCCCGGCGCTCCTCCTGGCGGTGCCGGAACGCGACGACACGCGATCCCGGACAGGGCCCCGGGGGCGCCGCCCTGCGGCCCTGTGGTGCCCGAAGTGTGTTCGCCGGGCGTTTTCCGGCCAATTCTCACGAGCGTTCTGCCCAAATCAGCATCGATTTGGGCAGAACGCTCGTGAGAATTGGCCGGCGTTGGGCAGCCCTGGCCAGCGCCCAGGGCCGCGTGGAGCAGGGCCCTTTCTCGCTCGGGGCATGGCGCGGCCACCCGGAAAACGAGCCGCGACGATGGGGCGCGGCCGGCGGCCCCGGCGCCGGGGAGTTTTCCCCGAGCAGAGTGGATGGAGGCGCCGTGGCCGGGCGTCCGCCTCCGCCGTGGCGGGCGGCCGGGGCGCCCATGGAGGGGGCTGGCCTCTGTGGGGGAACGGAGTGATCTCTCACTCCACGGCTGGGACGAAGCCGCGAAAGGTGCCGTCGTCGCCGGGACGGTCGGGGGGACTCGTGGCGCGGGACTCAGGGTTCCCCATGCGGAGGCCCCCAGGCTCAGGCCCCTGGCAACGGAAGGCTGAGCAAGCAGGCCCGGGCCCGGGCCCGGCTTTCGGGGCTGGCCCGGCCCCAGCGGCCGGCGCCAGGGAGGGGACCCCCGGAGGCTGAGGAGCGGGAGGCGTCGGCCTCCCCGGGGCCCGCCGCCCGGAGCTCCTCCTGGCGGTGCCGGAACGCGACGACACGCGATCCCGGACAGGGCCCCGGGGGGGCGGCCCTGCGGGCCTCTGGTGCCCGAAGTGTGTTCACCGGGCGTTTTCCGGCCAATTCTCACGAGCGTTCTGCCCAAATCTGGATCGATTTGGGCAGAACGCTCGTGAGAATTGGCCGGCGTTGGGCAGCCCTGGTCAGCGCCCAGGGCCGCGTGGAGCAGGGCCCTTTCTCGCTCGGGGCATGGCGCGGCCACCCGGAAAACGAGCCGCGACGATGGGGCGCGGCCGGCGGCCCCGGCGCCGGGGAGTTTTCCCCGAGCAGAGTGGATGGAGGCGCCGTGGCCGGGCGTCCGCCTCCGCCCTGGCGGGCGGCCGGGGCGCCCGTGGAGGGGGCTGGCCTCTGTGGGGGAACGGAGTGATCTCTCACTCCACGGCTGGGACGAAGCCGCGAAAGGTGCCGTCGTCGCCGGGACGGTCGGGGGGACTCGTGGCGCGGGACTCAGGGTTCCCCATGCGGAGGCCCCCAGGCTCAGGCCCCTGGCAACGGAAGGCTGAGCAAGCAGGCCCGGGCCCGGGCCCGGCTTTCGGGGCTGGCCCGGCCCCAGCGGCCGGCGCCAGGGAGGGGACCCCCGGAGGCTGAGGAGCGGGAGGCGTCGGCCTCCCCGGGGCCCGCCGCCCGGAGCTCCTCCTGGCGGTGCCGGAACGCGACGACACGCGATCCCGGACAGGGCCCCGGGGGGGCGGCCCTGCGGGCCTCTGGTGCCCGAAGTGTGTTCACCGGGCGTTTTCCGGCCAATTCTCACGAGCGTTCTGCCCAAATCTGGATCGATTTGGGCAGAACGCTCGTGAGAATTGGCCGGCGTTGGGCAGCCCTGGTCAGCGCCCAGGGCCGCGTGGAGCAGGGCCCTTTCTCGCTCGGGACATGGCGCGGCCACCCGGAAAACGAGCCGCGACGATGGGGCGCGGCCGGCGGCCCCGGCGCCGGGGAGTTTTCCCCGAGCAGAGTGGATGGAGGCGCCGTGGCCGGGCGACCGCCTCCGCCGTGGCGGGCGGCCGGGGCGCCCGTGGAGGGGGCTGGCCTCTGTGGGGGAACGGAGTGATCTCTCACTCCACGGCTGGGACGAAGCCGCGAAAGGTGCCGTCGACGCCGGGACGGTCGGGGGGACTCGTGGCGCGGGACTCAGGGTTCCCCATGCGGAGGCCCCCAGGCTCAGGCCCCTGGCAACGGAAGGCTTTGCAAGCAGTCCCGGGCCCGGGCCCGGCTTTCGGGGCCGGCCCGGCCCCAGCGGACGGCGCCAGGGAGGGGACCCCCGGAGGCTGAGGAGCGGGAGGCGTCGGCCTCCCCGGGGCCCGCCACCCGGAGCTCCTCCTGGCGGTGCCGGAACGCGACGACACGCGTTCCCGGACAGGGCCCCGGGGGGGCGGCCCTGCGGCCCTCTGGTGCCCGAAGTGTGTTCGCCGGGCGTTTTCCGGCCAATTCTCACGAGCGTTCTGCCCAAATCGGGATCGATTTGGGCAGAACGCTCGTGAGAATTGGCCGGCGTTGGGCAGCCCTGGTCAGCGCCCAGGGCCGCGTGGAGCAGGGCCCTTTCTCGCTCGGGGCATGGCGCGGCCACCCGGAAAACGAGCCGCGACGATGGGGCGCGGCCGGCGGCCCCGGCGCCGGGGAGTTTTCCCCGAGCAGAGTGGATGGAGGCGCCGTGGCCGGGCGTCCGCCTCCGCCCTGGCGGGCGGCCGGGGCGCCCGTGGAGGGGGCTGGCCTCTGTGGGGGAACGGAGTGATCTCTCACTCCACGGCTGGGACGAAGCCGCGAAAGGTGCCGTCGTCGCCGGGACGGTCGGGGGGACTCGTGGCGCGGGACTCAGGGTTCCCCATGCGGAGGCCCCCAGGCTCAGGCCCCTGGCAACGGAAGGCTGTGCAAGCAGGCCCGGGCCCGGGCACGGTTTCGGGGCTGGCCCGGCCCCAGCGGCCGGCGCCAGGGAGGGGACCCCCGGAGGCTGAGGAGCGGGAGGCGTCGGCCTCCCCGGGGCCCGCCGCCCGGAGCTCCTCCTGGCGGTGCCGGAACGCGACGACACGCGATCCCGGACAGGGCCCCGGAGGGGCGGCCCTGCGGCCCTCTGGTGCCCGAAGTGTGTTCGCCGGGCGTTTTCCGGCCAATTCTCACGAGCGTTCTGCCCAAATCAGCATCGATTTGGGCAGAACGCTCGTGAGAATTGGCCGGCGTTGGGCAGCCCTGGTCAGCGCCCAGTGCCGCGTGGAGCAGGGCGCTTTCTCGCTCGGGGCATGGCGCGGCCACCCGGAAAACGAGCCGCGACAATGGGGCGCGGCCGGCGGCCCCGGCGCCGGGGAGTTTTCCCCGAGCAGAGTGGATGGAGGCGCCGTGGCCGGGCGTCCGCCTCCGCCGTGGCGGGCGGCCGGAGCGCCCATGGAGGAGGCTGGCCTCTGTGGGGGAACGGAGTGATCTCTCACTCCACGGCTGGGACGAAGCCGCGAAAGGTGCCGTTGTCGCCGGGACGGTCGGGGGGACTCGTGGCGCGGGACTCAGTGTTCCCCATGCGGAGGCCCCCAGGCTCAGGCCCCTGGCAACGGAAGGCTGAGCAAGCAGGCCCGGGCCCGGGCCCGGGTTTCGGGGCTGGCCCGGCCCCAGCGGCCGGCGTCAGGGAGGGGACCCCCGGAGGCTGAGGAGTGGGAGTCGTCGGCCTCCCCGGGGCCCGCCTCCCGGAGCTCCTCCTGGCGGTGCCGGAAAGCGACGACACGCGATCCCGGACAGGGCCCCGGGGGGGCGGCCCTGCGGACCTCTGGTGCCCGAAGTGTGATCGCCGGGCGTTTTCCGGCCAATTCTCACGAGCGTTCTGCCCAAATCAGCATCGATTTGGGCAGAACGCTCGTGAGAATTGGCCGGCGTTGGGCAGCCCTGGTCAGCGCCCAGTGCCGCGTGGAGCAGGGCGCTTTCTCGCTCGGGGCATGGCGCGGCCACCCGGAAAACGAGCCACGACGATGGGGCGCGGTCGGCGGCCCCGGCGCCGGGTAGTTTCCCCGAGCAGAGTGGATGGAGGCGCCGTGGCCGGGCGTACGCCTCCGCCGTGGTGGGTGGCCGGGGCGCCCGTGGAGGGGGCTGGCCTCTGTGGGGGAACGGAGTGATCTCTCACTCCACGGCTGGGACGAAGCCGCGAATGGTGCCATTGTCGCCGGGACGGTCGGGGGGACTCGTGGCGCGGGACTCAGTGTTCCCCATGCGGAGGCCCCCAGGCTCAGGCCCCTGGCAACGGAAGGCTGAGCAAGCAGGCCCGGGCCCGGACCCGGCTTTCGGGGCTGGCCCGGCCCCAGCGGCCGGCGCCAGGGAGGGGACCCCCGGAGGCTGAGGAGCGGGCGGCGTCGGCCTCCCCGGGGCCCGCCTCCCGGAGCTCCTCCTGGCGGTGCCGGTACGCGATGACACGCGATCCCGGACAGGGCCCCAGGGGGGCGGCCCTGCGGCCCTGTGGTGCCCGAAGTGTGTTCGCCGGGCGTTTTCCGGCCAATTCTCACGAGCGTTCTGCCCAAATCGGGATCGATTTGGGCAGAACGCTCGTGAGAATTGGCCGGCGTTGGGCAGCCCTGGTCAGCGCCCAGTGCCGCGTGGAGCAGGGCCCTTTCTCGCTCGGGGCATGGCGCGGCCACCCGCAAAACGAGCCGCGACGATGGGGCGCGGCCGGCGGCCCCGGCGCCGGGGAGTTTTCCCCGAGCAGAGTGGATGGAGGCGCCGTGGCCGGGCGTCCGCCTCCGCCGTGGCGGGCGGCCGGGGCGCCCGTGGAGGGGGCTGGCCTCTGTGGGGGAACGGAGTGATCTCTCACTCCAGGCTGGGACGAAGCCGCGAAAGGTGCCGTTGTCGCCGGGACAGTCGGGGGGACTCGTGGCGCGGGACTCAGTGTTCCCCATGCGGAGGCCCCCAGGCTCAGGCCCCTGGCAACGGAAGGCTGAGCAAGCAGGCCCGGGCCCGGGCCCGGGTTTCGGGGCTGGCCCGGCCCCAGCGGCCGGCGTCAGGGTGGGGACCCCCGGAGGCTGAGGAGCGGGAGGCGTCGGCCTCCCCGGGGCCCGCCTCCCGGCGCTCCTCCTGGCGGTGCCGTTACGCGACGACACGCGATCCCGGACAGGGCCCCGGGGGGGCGGCCCTGCGGCCCTGTGGTGCCCGAAGTGTGTTCGCCGGGCGTTTTCCGGCCAATTCTCACGAGCGTTCTGCCCAAATCGGGATCGATTTGGGCAGAACGCTCGTGAGAATTGGCCGGCGTTGGGCAACCCTGGTCAGCCCCCAGTGCCGCGTGGAGCAGGGCGCTTTCTCGCTCGGGGCATGGCGCGGCCACCCGGAAAACGAGCCGCGACGATGGGGCGCGGCCGGCGGCCCCGGCGCCGGGGAGTTTTCCCCAAGCAGAGTGGATGGAGGCACGTGGCCGGGCGTCCGCCTCCGCCGTGGCGGGCGGCCGGGGCGCCCGTGGAGGTGGCTGGCCTCTGTGGGGGAACGGAGTGATCTCTCACTCCACGGCTGTGACAAAGCCGCGAAAGGTGCCATTGTCGCCGGGACGGTCGGGGGGACTCGTGGCGCGGGACTCAGGGTTCCACATGCGGAGGCCCCCAGGCTCAGGCCCCTGGCAACGGAAGGCTGAGCAAGCAGGCCCGGGCCCGGGCCCGGCTTTCGGGGCTGGACGACCCCAGCGGCCGGCGCCAGGGAGGGGACCCCCGGAGGCTGAGGAGCGGGAGGCGTCGGCCTCCCCGGGGCCCGCCTCCCGGAGCTCCTCCTGGCGGTGCCGGAACGCGAGGACACGCGATCCAGCACAAAGCCCCGGAGGGGCGGCCCGGCGGCCCTGTGGTGCCCGAAGTGTGTTCGCCGGGCGTTTTCCGGCCAATTCTCACGAGCGTTCTGCCCAAATCGGGATCGATTTGGGCAGAACGCTCGTGAGAATTGGCCGGCGTTGGGCAGCCCTGGTCAGCGCCCAGTGCCGCGTGGAGCAGGGCGCTTTCTCGCTCGTGGCATGGCGCGGCCACCCGGAAAACGAGCCGCGACGATGGGGCGTGGTCGGCGGCCCCGGCGACGGGGAGTTTCCCCGAGCAGAGTGGATGGAGGCCCCGTGGCCGGGCGTACGCCTCCGCCGTGGCGGGCGGCCGGGGCGCCCGTGGAGGGGGCTGGCCTTTGTGGGGGAACGGAGTGATCTCTCACTCCACGGCTGGGACGAAGCCGCGAAAGGTGCCATTGTCGCCGGGGCGGTCGGTGGGACTCGTGGCGCAGGACTCAGTGTTCCCCATGCGGAGGCCCCCAGGCTCAGGCCCCTGGCAACGGAAGGCTGAGCAAGCAGGCCCGGGCCCGGACCCGGCTTTCGGGGCTGGCCCGGCCCCAGCGGCCGGCGCCAGGGAGGGGACACCCGGAGGCTGAGGAGCGGGAGGCGTCGGCCTCCCCGGGGCCCGCCTCCCGGCGCTCCTCCTGGCGGTGCCGGAACGCGACGACACGCGATCCCGGACAGGGCCCCGGGGGCGCCGCCCTGCGGCCCTGTGGTGCCCGAAGTGTGTTCGCCGGGCGTTTTCCGGCCAATTCTCACGAGCGTTCTGCCCAAATCAGCATCGATTTGGGCAGAACGCTCGTGAGAATTGGCCGGCGTTGGGCAGCCCTGGCCAGCGCCCAGGGCCGCGTGGAGCAGGGCCCTTTCTCGCTCGGGGCATGGCGCGGCCACCCGGAAAACGAGCCGCGACGATGGGGCGCGGCCGGCGGCCCCGGCGCCGGGGAGTTTTCCCCGAGCAGAGTGGATGGAGGCGCCGTGGCCGGGCGTCCGCCTCCGCCGTGGCGGGCGGCCGGGGCGCCCATGGAGGGGGCTGGCCTCTGTGGGGGAACGGAGTGATCTCTCACTCCACGGCTGGGACGAAGCCGCGAAAGGTGCCGTCGTCGCCGGGACGGTCGGGGGGACTCGTGGCGCGGGACTCAGGGTTCCCCATGCGGAGGCCCCCAGGCTCAGGCCCCTGGCAACGGAAGGCTGAGCAAGCAGGCCCGGGCCCGGGCCCGGCTTTCGGGGCTGGCCCGGCCCCAGCGGCCGGCGCCAGGGAGGGGACCCCCGGAGGCTGAGGAGCGGGAGGCGTCGGCCTCCCCGGGGCCCGCCGCCCGGAGCTCCTCCTGGCGGTGCCGGAACGCGACGACACGCGATCCCGGACAGGGCCCCGGGGGGGCGGCCCTGCGGGCCTCTGGTGCCCGAAGTGTGTTCACCGGGCGTTTTCCGGCCAATTCTCACGAGCGTTCTGCCCAAATCTGGATCGATTTGGGCAGAACGCTCGTGAGAATTGGCCGGCGTTGGGCAGCCCTGGTCAGCGCCCAGGGCCGCGTGGAGCAGGGCCCTTTCTCGCTCGGGGCATGGCGCGGCCACCCGGAAAACGAGCCGCGACGATGGGGCGCGGCCGGCGGCCCCGGCGCCGGGGAGTTTTCCCCGAGCAGAGTGGATGGAGGCGCCGTGGCCGGGCGTCCGCCTCCGCCCTGGCGGGCGGCCGGGGCGCCCGTGGAGGGGGCTGGCCTCTGTGGGGGAACGGAGTGATCTCTCACTCCACGGCTGGGACGAAGCCGCGAAAGGTGCCGTCGTCGCCGGGACGGTCGGGGGGACTCGTGGCGCGGGACTCAGGGTTCCCCATGCGGAGGCCCCCAGGCTCAGGCCCCTGGCAACGGAAGGCTGAGCAAGCAGGCCCGGGCCCGGGCACGGCTTTCGGGGCTGGCCCGGCCCCAGCGGCCGGCGCCAGGGAGGGGACCCCCGGAGGCTGAGGAGCGGGAGGCGTCGGCCTCCCCGGGGCCCGCCGCCCGGAGCTCCTCCTGGCGGTGCCGGAACGCGACGACACGCGATCCCGGACAGGGCCCCGGAGGGGCGGCCCTGCGGCCCTCTGGTGCCCGAAGTGTGTTCGCCGGGCGTTTTCCGGCCAATTCTCACGAGCGTTCTGCCCAAATCAGCATCGATTTGGGCAGAACGCTCGTGAGAATTGGCCGGCGTTGGGCAGCCCTGGTCAGCGCCCAGTGCCGCGTGGAGCAGGGCGCTTTCTCGCTCGGGGCATGGCGCGGCCACCCGGAAAACGAGCCGCGACGATGGGGCGCGGCCGGCGGCCCCGGCGCCGGGGAGTTTTCCCCGAGCAGAGTGGATGGAGGCGCCGTGGCCGGGCGTCCGCCTCCGCCGTGGCGGGCGGCCGGAGCGCCCATGGAGGAGGCTGGCCTCTGTGGGGGAACGGAGTGATCTCTCACTCCACGGCTGGGACGAAGCCGCGAAAGGTGCCGTTGTCGCCGGGACGGTCGGGGGGACTCGTGGCGCGGGACTCAGTGTTCCCCATGCGGAGGCCCCCAGGCTCAGGCCCCTGGCAACGGAAGGCTGAGCAAGCAGGCCCGGGCCCGGGCCCGGGTTTCGGGGCTGGCCCGGCCCCAGCGGCCGGCGTCAGGGAGGGGACCCCCGGAGGCTGAGGAGTGGGAGTCGTCGGCCTCCCCGGGGCCCGCCTCCCGGAACTCCTCCTGGCGGTGCCGGAAAGCGACGACACGCGATCCCGGACAGGGCCCCGGGGGGGCGGCCCTGCGGACCTCTGGTGCCCGAAGTGTGTTCGCCGGGCGTTTTCCGGCCAATTCTCACGAGCGTTCTGCCCAAATCAGCATCGATTTGGGCAGAACGCTCGTGAGAATTGGCCGGCGTTGGGCAGCCCTGGTCAGCGCCCAGTGCCGCGTGGAGCAGGGCGCTTTCTCGCTCGGGGCATGGCGCGGCCACCCGGAAAACGAGCCACGACGATGGGGCGCGGTCGGCGGCCCCGGCGCCGTGTAGTTTCCCCGAGCAGAGTGGATGGAGGCGCCGTGGCCGGGCGTACGCCTCCGCCGTGGTGGGTGGCCGGGGCGCCCGTGGAGGGGGTTGGCCTCTGTGGGGGAAGGGAGTGATCTCTCACTCCACGGCTGGGACGAAGCCGCGAATGGTGCCATTGTCGCCGGGACGGTCGGGGGGACTCGTGGCGCGGGACTCAGTGTTCCCCATGCGGAGGCCCCCAGGCTCAGGCCCCTGGCAACGGAAGGCTGAGCAAGCAGGCCCGGGCCCGGACCCGGCTTTCGGGGCTGGCCCGGCCCCAGCGGCCGGCGCCAGGGAGGGGACCCCCGGAGGCTGAGGAGCGGGCGGCGTCGGCCTCCCCGGGGCCCGCCTCCCGGAGCTCCTCCTGGCGGTGCCGGTACGCGATGACACGCGATCCCGGACAGGGCCCCGGGGGGGCGGCCCTGCGGCCCTGTGGTGCCCGAAGTGTGTTCGCCGGGCGTTTTCCGGCCAATTCTCACGAGCGTTCTGCCCAAATCGGGATCGATTTGGGCAGAACGCTCGTGAGAATTGGCCGGCGTTGGGCAGCCCTGGTCAGCGCCCAGTGCCGCGTGGAGCAGGGCCCTTTCTCGCTCGGGGCATGGCGCGGCCACCCGCAAAACGAGCCGCGACGATGGGGCGCGGCCGGCGGCCCCGGCGCCGGGGAGTTTTCCCCGAGCAGAGTGGATGGAGGCGCCGTGGCCGGGCGTCCGCCTCCGCCGTGGCGGGCGGCCGGGGCGCCCGTGGAGGGGGCTGGCCTCTGTGGGGGAACGGAGTGATCTCTCACTCCAGGCTGGGACGAAGCCGCGAAAGGTGCCGTTGTCGCCGGGACAGTCGGGGGGACTCGTGGTGCGGGACTCAGTGTTCCCCATGCGGAGGCCCCCAGGCTCAGGCCCCTGGCAACGGAAGGCTGAGCAAGCAGGCCCGGGCCCGGGCCCGGGTTTCGGGGCAGGCCCGGCCCCAGCGGCCGGCGTCAGGGTGGGGACCCCCGGAGGCTGAGGAGCGGGAGGCGTCGGCCTCCCCGGGGCCCGCCTCCCGGCGCTCCTCCTGGCGGTGCCGTTACGCGACGACACGCGATCCCGGACAGGGCCCCGGGGGGGGCGGCCCTGCGGCCCTGTGGTGCCCGAAGTGTGTTCGCCGGGCGTTTTCCGGCCAATTCTCACGAGCGTTCTGCCCAAATCGGGATCGATTTGGGCAGAACGCTCGTGAGAATTGGCCGGCGTTGGGCAACCCTGGTCAGCCCCCAGTGCCGCGTGGAGCAGGGCGCTTTCTCGCTCGGGGCATGGCGCGGCCACCCGGAAAACGAGCCGCGACGATGGGGCGTGGTCGGCGGCCCCGGCGACGGGGAGTTTCCCCGAGCAGAGTGGATGGAGGCCCCGTGGCCGGGCGTACGCCTCCGCCGTGGCGGGCGGCCGGGGCGCCCGTGGAGGGGGCTGGCCTTTGTGGGGGAACGGAGTGATCTCTCACTCCACGGCTGGGACGAAGCCGCGAAAGGTGCCATTGTCGCCGGGACGGTCGGTGGGACTCGTGGCGCAGGACTCAGTGTTCCCCATGCGGAGGCCCCCAGGCTCAGGCCCCTGGCAACGGAAGGCTGAGCAAGCAGGCCCGGGCCCGGACCCGGCTTTCGGGGCTGGCCCGGCCCCAGCGGCCGGCGCCAGGGAGGGGACACCCGGAGGCTGAGGAGCGGGAGGCGTCGGCCTCCCCGGGGCCCGCCTCCCGGCGCTCCTCCTGGCGGTGCCGGAACGCGACGACACGCGATCCCGGACAGGGCCCCGGGGGGGCCGCCCTGCGGCCCTGTGGTGCCCGAAGTGTGTTCGCCGGGCGTTTTCCGGCCAATTCTCACGAGCGTTCTGCCCAAATCAGCATCGATTTGGGCAGAACGCTCGTGAGAATTGGCCGGCGTTGGGCAGCCCTGGTCAGCGCCCAGTGCCGCGTGGAGCAGGGCCCTTTCTCGCTCGGGGCATGGCGCGGCCACCCGGAAAACGAGCCGCGACGATGGGGCGCGGCCGGCGGCCCCGGCGCCGGGGAGTTTTCCCCCGAGCTGAGTGGATGGAGGCGCCGTGGCCGGGCGTCCGCCTCCGCCGTGGCGGGCGGCCGGGGCGCCCGTGGAGGGGGCTGGCCTCTGTGGGGGAACGGAGTGATCTCTCACTCCAGGCTGGGACGAAGCCGCGAAAGGTGCCGTTGTCGCCGGGACAGTCGGGGGGACTCGTGGCGCGGGACTCAGTGTTCCCCATGCGGAGGCCCCCAGGCTCAGGCCCCTGGCAACGGAAGGCTGAGCAAGCAGGCCCGGGCCCGGGCCCGGGTTTCGGGGCTGGCCCGGCCCCACCGGCCGGCGTCAGGGAGGGGACCCCCGGAGGCTGAGGAGCGGGAGGCGTCGGCCTCCCCGGGGCCCGCCTCCCGGAACTCCTCCTGGCGGTGCCGGAAAGCGACGACACGCGATCCCGGACAGGGCCCCGGGGGGGCGGCCCTGCGGACCTGTGGTGCCCGAAGTGTGTTCGCCGGGCGTTTTCCGGCCAATTCTCACGAGCGTTCTGCCCAAATCAGCATCGATTTGGGCAGAACGCTCGTGAGAATTGGCCGGCGTTGGGCAGCCCTGGTCAGCGCCCAGTGCCGCGTGGAGCAGGGCGCTTTCTCGCTCGGGGCATGGCGCGGCCACCCGGAAAACGAGCCGCGACGATGGGGCGCGGTCGGCGGCCCCGGCGCCGGGGAGTTTCCCTGAGCAGAGTGGATGGAGGCGCCGTGGCCGGGCGTACGCCTCCGCCGTGGTGGGCGGCCGGGGCGCCCGTGGAGGGGGCTGGCCTCTGTTGTGGAACGGAGTGATCTCTCACTCCACGGCTGGGACGAAGCCGCGAAAGGTGCCATTGTCGCCGGGACGGTCGGGGGGACTCGTGGCGCGGGACTCAGGGTTCCACATGCGGAGGCCCCCAGGCTCAGGCCCCTGGCAACGGAAGGCTGAGCAAGCAGGCCCGGGCCCGGGCCCGGCTTTCGGGGCTGGACGGCCCCAGCGGCCGGCGCCAGGGAGGGGACCCCCGGAGGCTGAGGAGCGGGAGGCGTCGGCCTCCCCGGGGCCCGCCTCCCGGAGCTCCTCCTGGCGGTGCCGGAACGCGACGACACGCGATCCAGCACAAAGCCCCGGAGGGGCGGCCCGGCGGCCCTGTGGTGCCCGAAGTGTGTTCGCCGGGCGTTTTTCCGGCCAATTCTCACGAGCGTTCTGCCCAAATCAGCATCGATTTGGGCAGAACGCTCGTGAGAATTGGCCGGCGTTGGGCAGCCCTGGTCAGCGCCCAGTGCCGCGTGGAGCAGGGCGCTTTCTCGCTCGGGGCATGGCGCGGCCACCCGGAAAACGAGCCGCGACGATGGGGCGCGGTCGGCGGCCCCGGCGACGGGGAGTTTCCCCGAGCAGAGTGGATGGAGGCGCCGTGGCCGGGCGTACGCCTCCGCCGTGGCGGGCGGCCGGGGCGCCCGTGGAGGGGGCTGGCCTTTGTGGAGGAACGGAGTGATCTCTCACTCCACGGCTGGGACGAAGCCGCGAAAGGTGCCATTGTCGCCGGGACGGTCGGTGGGACTCGTGGCGCGGGACTCAGGGTTCCCCATGCGGAGGCCCCCAGGCTCAGGCCCCTGGCAACGGAAGGCTGAGCAAGCAGGCCCGCGCCCGGACCCGGCTTTCGGGGCTGGCCCGGCCCCAGCGGCCGGCGCCAGGGAGGGGACACCCGGAGGCTGAGGAGCGGGAGGCGTCGGCCTCCCCGGGGCCCGCCTCCCGGCGCTCCTCCTGGCGGTGCCGGAACGCGACGACACGCGATCCCGGACAGGGTCCCGGGGGGGGCCGCCCTGCGGCCCTGTGGTGCCCGAAGTGTGTTCGCCGGGCGTTTTCCGGCCAATTCTCACGAGCGTTCTGCCCAAATCAGCATCGATTTGGGCAGAACGCTCGTGAGAATTGGCCGGCGTTGGGCAGCCCTGGTCAGCGCCCAGTGCCGCGTGGAGCAGGGCCCTTTCTCGCTCGGGGCATGGCGCGGCCACCCGGAAAACGAGCCGCGACGATGGGGCGCGGCCGGCGGCCCCGGCGCCGGGGAGTTTTCCCCGAGCTGAGTGGATGGAGGCGCCGTGGCCGGGCGTCCGCCTCCGCCGTGGCGGGCGGCCGGGGCGCCCGTGGAGGGGGCTGGCCTCTGTGGGGGAACGGAGTGATCTCTCACTCCAGGCTGGGACGAAGCCGCGAAAGGTGCCGTTGTCGCCGGGACAGTCGGGGGGGACTCGTGGCGCGGGACTCAGTGTTCCCCATGCGGAGGCCCCCAGGCTCAGGCCCCTGGCAACGGAAGGCTGAGCAAGCAGGCCCGGGCCCGGGCCCGGGTTTCGGGGCTGGCCCGGCCCCAGCGGCCGGCCTCAGGGAGGGGACCCCCGGAGGCTGAGGAGCGGGAGGCGTCGGCCTCCCCGGGGCCCGCCTCCCGGAACTCCTCCTGGCGGTGCCGGAAAGCGACGACACGCGATCCCGGACAGGGCCCCGGGGGGGCGGCCCTGCGGACCTGTGGTGCCCGAAGTGGGTTCGCCGGGCGTTTTCCGGCCAATTCTCACGAGCGTTCTGCCCAAATCAGCATCGATTTGGGCAGAACGCTCGTGAGAATTGGCCGGCGTTGGGCAGCCCTGGTCAGCGCCCAGTGCCGCGTGGAGCAGGGCGCTTTCTCGCTCGGGGCATGGCGCGGCCACCCGGAAAACGAGCCGCGACGATGGGGCGCGGTCGGCGGCCCCGGCGCCGGGGAGTTTCCCCGAGCAGAGTGGATTGAGGCGCCGTGGCCGGGCGTACGCCTCCGCCGTGGTGGGCGGCCGGGGCGCCCGTGGAGGGGGCTGGCCTCTGTTGTGGAACGGAGTGATCTCTCACTCCACGGCTGGGACGAAGCCGCGAAGGTGCCATTGTCGCCGGGACGGTCGGGGGGACTCGTGGCGCGGGACTCAGTGTTCCCCATGCGGAGGCCCCCAGGCTCAGGCCCCTGGCAACGGAAGGCTGAGCAAGCAGGCCCGGCCCCGGACCCGGCTTTCGGGGCTGTTCCGGCCCCAGCGGCCGGCGCCCGGGAGGGGACACCCGGAGGCTGAGGAGCGGGAGGCGTCGGCCTCCCCGGGGCCAGCCTCCCGGCGCTCCTCCTGGCGGTGCCGTTACGCGACGACACGCGATCCCGGACAGGGCCCCGGGGGGGCGGCCCTGCGGCCCTGTGGTGCCCGAAGTGTGTTCGCCGGGCGTTTTCCGGCCAATTCTCACGAGCGTTCTGCCCAAATCGGGATCGATTTGGGCAGAACGCTCGTGAGAATTGGCCGGCGTTGGGCAACCCTGGTCAGCCCCCAGTGCCGCGTGGAGCAGGGCGCTTTCTCGCTCGGGGCATGGCGCGGCCACCCGGAAAACGAGCCGCGACGATGGGGCGCGGCCGGCGGCCCCGGCGCCGGGGAGTTTTCCCCAAGCAGAGTGGATGGAGGCGCCGTGGCCGGGCGTCCGCCTCCGCCGTGGCGGGCGGCCGGGGCGCCCGTGGAGGTGGCTGGCCTCTGTGGGGGAACGGAGTGATCTCTCACTCCACGGCTGTGACAAAGCCGCGAAAGGTGCCATTGTCGCCGGGACGGTCGGGGGGACTCGTGGCGCGGGACTCAGGGTTCCACATGCGGAGGCCCCCAGGCTCAGGCCCCTGGCAACGGAAGGCTGAGCAAGCAGGCCCGGGCCCGGGCCCGGCTTTCGGGGCTGGACGGCCCCAGCGGCCGGCGCCAGGGAGGGGACCCCCGGAGGCTGAGGAGCGGGAGGCGTCGGCCTCCCCGGGGCCCGCCTCCCGGAGCTCCTCCTGGCGGTGCCGGAACGCGACGACACGCGATCCAGCACAAAGCCCCGGAGGGGCGGCCCGGCGGCCCTGTGGTGCCCGAAGTGTGTTCGCCGGGCGTTTTCCGGCCAATTCTCACGAGCGTTCTGCCCAAATCAGCATCGATTTGGGCAGAACGCTCGTGAGAATTGGCCGGCGTTGGGCAGCCCTGGTCAGCGCCCAGTTCCGCGTGGAGCAGGGCCCTTTCTCGCTCGGGGCATGGCGCGGTCCACCCGGAAAACGAGCCGCGACGATGGGGCGTGGCCGGCGGCCCCGGCGCCGGGGAGTTTCCCCGAGCAGAGTGGATGGAGGCGCCGTGGCCGGGCGCCCGCCTTCGCCGTGGCGGGCGGCCGGGGCGCCCGTGGAGGGGGCTGGCCTCCGTGGGGGAACGGACTGATCTCTCACTCCACGGCTGGGACGAAGCCGCGAAAGGTGCCGTTGTCGCCGGGACGGTCGGGGGGACTCGTGGCGTGGGACACAGGGTTCCCCACGCGGAGGCCCCCAGGCTCAGGCCCCTAGCAACGGAAGGCTGAGCAAGCAGGCCCGGGCCCGGGCCCGGCTTTCGGGGCTCTCCCGGCCCCTGCTGCTGGCGCCAGGGAGGGGACCCCCGGAGCCTGAGGAGCGGGCGGCGTCGGCCTCCCCGGGGCCCTCCTCCCGGAGCTCCTCCTGGCGGTGCCGGAACGCGACGACACGCGGCCCCGGACAGGGCCCCGGGGGGGCGGCCCTGCGGCCCTGTGGCGCCCGAAGTGTGTTCGCAGGGCGTTTTCCGGCCAATTCTCACGAGCGTTCTGCCCAAATCGGGATCGATTTGGGCAGAACGCTCGTGAGAATTGGCCGGCTTTGGGCAGCCCTGGTCAGCGCCCAGTGCCGCGTGGAGCAGGGCCTTTCTCGCTCGGGGCATGGCGCGGCCACCTGGAAAACGAGCCGCGACGAAGGGGCGCGGCCGGCGGCCCCGGCGCCGGGGAGTTTTCCCCGAGCAGAGTGGATGGAGGCGCCGTGGCCGGGCGCCCGCCTCCGCCGTGGTGGGCGGCCGGGGCGCCCGTGGAGGGGGCTGGCCTCCGTGGGGGAACGGACTGATCTCTCACTCCACGGCTGGGACGAAGCCGTGCCGTTGTCGCCGGGACGGTCGGGCGCACTCGTGGCGCGGGACTCAGGGTTCCCCAAGCGGAGGCACCCAGGCTCAGGCCCCTGGCAACGGAAGGCTGAGCAAGCAGGCCCGGGCCCGGTCCCGGCTTTCGGGGCTGGCCCGGACCCAGCTGCCTGCGCCAGGGAGCGGACCCCCGAATGCTGATGAGCAGGAGGCTTCGGCCTCCCCGGGGCCCGCCTCCCGGAGCTCCTCCTGGCGGTGCCGGCCGCGACGACACGCGATGCCGGACAGGGCCCCGGGGGGGCGGCCCTTCGGCCCTGTGGGACCCGAAGTGTGTTCGCCGGGTGTTTTCCGGCCAGTTCTCACGAGCGTTCTGCCCAAGTCGGGATCGATTTGGGCAGAACGCGCGTGAGAATTGGCCGGCGTTGGGCAGCCATGGTCAGCGCCCAGTTCCGCGTGGAGCAGGGCCCTTTCTCGCTCGGGGCATGGCGCGGCCACCCGGAAAAGGAGCCGCGATGATGGGGCGCGGCCGGCGGCCCCGGCGCCGGGGAGTTTTCCCCGAGCAGACTGGATGGTGGCGCCGTGGCCGGGCCTCCGCCTCCGCCGTGGCGGGCGGCTGGGTCGACCGTGCAGGGGACTGGCCTCTGTGGGGGAACGGATGGATCTCTCACTCCACGGCTGGGAGGAAGCCGCGAAAAGTGCCGTTGTCGCCAGGTCGGATGGGGGACTCGTGGCGCAGGACTCAGGGTTCCCCGTGGGGAGACCCCCAGTCTCAGGCCCCTGGCAACGGAAGGCTGAGCAAGCAGGCCTGGGCCCGCGCCCGGCTTTTTGGGCCGGCCCTGCCCCAGCTTCCGCGCCACGGAGGG
The DNA here is from genome assembly GCF_922984935.1 of Meles meles. NCBI lineage: Eukaryota > Metazoa > Chordata > Mammalia > Carnivora > Mustelidae > Meles > Meles meles. The sequence continues at coordinate 51,742 of NW_025721176.1, read as the reverse complement.
GACCCACGGAGGCAGAGGAGCGGGAGGCATCGGCCTCCCCGGGGCCTGCCTCCCGGATCTCCTCCTGGCGGTGCCGGAACGCGACGACACGCGATCGCGGACAGGGCCCTGGGGGGGCGGCCCTGCTGCCCTGTGGTGCCCGAAGTGGGTTCGCCGGGCGTTTTCCGGCCAATTCTCACGAGCGTTCTGCCCAAATCGGGATCGATTTGAGCAGAACGCTCGTGAGAATTGGACGGCGTTGTGCAGCCCTGGTCAGCGCCCAGTTCCGCATGGAGAAGGCCCCTTTCTCGTTCGGGGCATGTCGCGGCCACCCGGAAAACGAGCCGCGACCATGGGGTGCGGCCGGCGTCCCCGGCGCCGGGGAGTTTTCCCCGAGCAGAGTAGATGGAGGCGCCGTGGCCGGGCATCTGCCTCCGCCGTAGCGGGCGGCTGGGGCGCCCGTGGAGGGGCTGGCCTCTGTGGGGGAACGGATTGATCTCTCACTCCCCGGCTGGGACGAAGCCGCGAAAGGTGCCGTTGTCGCCGGGACGGTCGGGGGACTCGTGGCGCGGGACTCAGTGTTCCCCATGGGGAGGCCCCCAGGCTCAGGCCCCTGGCAACGGACGGCGGAGCAAGCGGGCCCGGATTTCGTGGCTGGCCCGGCCCCAGATGCCGGCGCCAGGAAGGGGACCCCCGGAAGCTGAGGAGCGGGAGGCGTCGGCCTCCCCCGGGCCCTCCTCCTGGAGCTCAACCTGGCGGTGCGGGAACGCGACGACACGCGATCCCGGACAGGACCCCGGGGGCGCGGCCCTGCGGCCCTGTGGTGCCCGAAGTGTGCTCGCCGGGCGTTTTCCGGGCAAGTCTCACGAGCGTTCTGCCCAAATCGGGATCGATTTGGGCAGAACGCTCGTGAGACTTGCCCGGCTTTCGGCAGCCATGGTGACCGCCCAGTTCCGTGTGGACCAGGACCCTTTCTCTCTTGGGGCATGTCACGGCCACCCGGAAAACGAGCCGTGACGATGGGGCGCGGTCGGCGGTACCGGCGCCGGGGAGTTTTCCCCGAGCAGAGTTAATGGAGGGGCTGTGGCCGGTTGTCCGCCTTCGCCGTGGTAGGCCCCTGGGGCGCCCTTGGAGGGGTCTGGCCTCTGTGGGGGAACGAATTGATCTCTCACTCCTCGGCTGGGATGCAGCCACGAAAGGCACCTTTGTCTCTGGGACTATGGTGGACTTGTGGCCCGGGACTAAGGATTCCCAGGGTGAGGCCCTAGGTACAGGCCCCTGTCAATGGAAGGCTGAGCAAGCAGGCCTGGGTCTGGTCCCGGATTTCGTGGCAGGCCCGGCCCCAGCTGCCACCGCCAAGGTGAGACCCCCAGAATCTGTGGAGAGGGAGGCGTCTGCCTCGCCATCAGGGAGATTCTAATTAAAACTACATTGAGATACCACCTGACACCAGTTAGAATGTCCAAAATTAGGAAGACAGGAAATAACGTTTGTTGGAGAGGATGTCGAGAAAGTGGAGCCCTGTTACACTGTTCGTGAGACTGCCATTTAGTGCAGCCACTTTGGAGAACAGTGTGCAGATGACTCAAGAAATTGAAAATAGAGCTTCCCTATGACCCTGCAATTACACTGATGGGTATTTACCCCAAAGATACAGATGGAGTGAAAAGAAGAGCCATCTGTACCCCAATGTTTATTGCAGCAATGGCCACGGTCGCCAAACTGTGGAAAGAACCAAGATGCCCTTCAACGGATGAATGCATAAGGAAGATGTGGTCCATATACACAATGGAGTATTATGGCTCCATCAGAAAGGATGAATACCCAACTTTTGTAGCAACATGGACAGGACTCGAAGAGATTATGCTGAGTGAAATAAGTCAAGCAGAGAGAGTCAAATATCATATGGTCTCCCTTATTTGTGGAGCATAACAAAGAACACGGAGGACATGGGGAGATGGAGAGGAGAGGGAGTTGAGGGAACCTGGAAGGGGAGATGAACCGTGAGAGACTATGGACTCTGAAAAACAACCTGAGTGTTTTGGAAGGGCGGGGGTTGGGAGGTTGGGGAACCAGGTGGTGGGTAATAGGGAGGGCACGTACTGCATGGAGCACTGGGTGTGGTGCAAAAACAGTGAACACTGTTATGCTGAAAATAAACAAATAAAAAAAAGAAAATTGTACTCTTAGTCCCCGTCATCTATAGCACTCATCCCTCCATCCACTTCCACTCTGGTAACCACAGAGTCGGTTTTTGTTTTGTATCTTCTTTCTCCTTTATTTATGTATGTTTGTTTCCTAAATTCCATGGAAGAGTGACATCCAAAGGCCTTTGTCTTTCTCTGACTGACTGATTTCACTTAGGATAGTATTCTCTAGCTCCATCCATGTGTCTGCAAATGGCAAGATTTTTGATGGCTGAGTAATTTCGCACTGTGTGTGTGTGTGTGTATACCTTTATCATCTCATTTATCAAGTTATCAAGAAATACTTGGATTGTTTCCATATTGTAATATTGTAATTAATGTTGCAAGAAACATAGGGGCACATGTATCCTTTTGAGTTACTGTTCTCATATTCGTCGGGTAATTACCCGGTAGTGTGATTGCTGGATTATAAGGTAGTTCTAATATTTAACGTTTTGAGGAACAGTGATACTGTTTTCCACAAGGACTGCAGCAGCTAGCATTCCCACCACAGTGCAAGAGGGTTCCCTTTTACCCACATCCTCCCAACATTTGTTTTCTTGTGCTGGTGCTGTTAGCCATTCTGATAGTATGAGGTAATATCTCATGGACCTTTTCATTTGGATTTTCCTGTTGATGGCCGATGTGAACATCTTCTCACGTGACTGTTGGCCATCTGTATGTCTTCTTTGGAGCAATGTCTGTTCATGTCTTCTGTCTATTTTTTAATTGGATTTTTTGTTTTTTGGTTGTTGCGTTGTATCAGTTCTACATATTTTGGACACTACCCCTTTATTGCACATGATATTTGCAAACATCTTCTCCTATTAAGTACGTTGTATTCTATTTATTACATTTTCATTGCTGTTCTGCTGTGCGGTAAGTTTTTATATTGATGGAGCTCTAGTAGTTTATTTTTGCTTTTGTTTCCTTTGCCTTAGGAGGCATGTCTATTAAATGTATGGTTCATGTCAGAGAAGTTACTGTCTGTGCCCTCTTGTAGGATTTTTATGATTTAAGGTCTCACATTGAGGTCTTGAAACTGTTTTGAGTTTATTTGTCCATATGGTGTAAGAAAGCAGTCTAATTTCATTGTTTTGTGCATAGCTGTTCAGTTTTCCCAACACCATTTGTTGTAGAAACTGTCCTTTTCCCTTTTAATAGTTTTGCCTGTTTTGCAGAAGATTAATTGGGCACGTGATTGTGGGCTGATGTCTGAGCTTCTATTCCGTTTCCTTGGTCACTGTGTGTATTTTTTTTTTTTTGCCAGTCCCATACTGTGAGGATGAACGCAGCTTTGTAGTATAATATGAAATATGGAATTGTGACGCCTCCAGCTTTGTTTTTCTTCATAACATTGTGCTGGTTGTTCAGTATCTTTTGTGATTCCATACAAATTGTTAGGGTAGTTTATTTGAGTTCTTTCATTTTTTATTTGAATTCAATGAGCCAACTTATCATACATCATTATTTTCAGATGTAGTGTTAAATAATATATCAGATGTGTATTGCATCACGTGCCCTCCTTAATGCCCATCACCCCAGTTACCCCCCCACCCCCCATCCAGCAACCCTCAGTTGGTTGCTATAGTTAAGAGTCTATCATGGTTTTTTCCCCATCTCTGATGACTTCCCATTCTGTTTCCCCTTCCTTTGCCTACGGTTCTCTGCCCTGTTTCTGATATTTCACATATGAGTGAAACCCTATGATAATTGTGTTTCTTTCATGGACATATTTTACTCAGCATAATATCTTCCAGACCCATCCAGGTTGATGTGATGGTAAGTATTCATCCTTTCTGATGGCTGAGGAATATTCCTTTGAATATATGAACCACATCTTCTTTATCCATTCCTCTGTCCATAGATATCTGGGTTCTTTCCATAGTTTATCTAGAGTGGATATTGTTGCGATGAACACTGGGGTGCAGGTGCCAGTTCTTTCCCCTACATCTCTATTTTTGTGGTAAAAGCCCTGTAGTGAAATTGCTGTGTTTTAGGGTAACTTTACTTTTAACTTCTTGAGGAAACCCCGTACTGTTTTCCAGAGTGGATATAACAGTCTGCATTCCAACCAGGAGTGTAGGAGGGTTCTCCATTCTCTGCATCCTCACCAATATTTGTGGTTTCATGTCCTGTTAACTTTAGACATTCTGCCTGGTGTGATAGGACACCTCAATGTGGTTTAGATTTGCATTTCCCAGAAGCCATGTGATATAGAACATTTATGTATATATCTGTTGGTCACATGCGTGTCATCATTGGAGAAATATCTATCTGTTCATATTTTCACCCATGTCTAGACCTTCCGTTGGATTAAGGCCCAGAAGCCTAGAAGATACAATCAGCCAGAACTTTGGAGATTTTCACAAGGTCTGAGATACAATGGAGATTTAGGGTGTGTATCAAGCTCAGGGATTGTCTTCAGAGGGTGGATGGAAGTGTAGGTTCACTGACATTGTCTCAGGTTTGCATTCAGATGTCTCATGCTCTGAATCCAGTTTGGAGTAAAAAAAGGAGTTTCCTTTTGTGTGGCGGGCTGATCCTCTGGTTTTGCTAAAGTGTTCCCAATACCCGGGGCTTGGGATCCAGGCCTCTACAGATGGACCTCTCAGAACTCCAAATAGGGTTAGGGTTAGGACCTAGGAAAATGGAAGTTCTGAATTGCCAACCGTGTGGTGAGCGTCCTGGAGGGCTGAGTTGAGGACATGGGTCAGGGTGAGTGTCCGGCTCAGGGTTTCAATCCATGAGCCCTTGAATGTGGGAGTTCACTGGGATGGACACAGATGGGCCTTCATATTTATACTGACCTATATACTTACTGGAGTCCATTATGGAAAGATTTCCATCTGGGTGTGAGGCTGAGTCCTGTGGTATTGCTCAGGCATCCCCAAATCCTAGGGCTTTGGAGCCCACCCTTAGGGGACGGAGACATGAGAACCCAAGCTAGGGATAGAGTTAGGGCCAAAGGACATTGCAGGCCCAAACAGCTGACAGTGTGTGTGGTTCCTAGAGGCTGGAATTAAGGATGAGTGTTCTGGTTCTGGTCAGGCACAGGGTTTGTGACCTAGAGGCCACTGACATTGGGGGTTTGCTGGTATAGGCTCAGATGGGCAGGCATTTTATCCTGCTTTGAATACTTTCTAGAGGTCTACATGGCATGCTTTCCTCCTGTGTGTTAGGATGAGTCCTGTGGTATGGCTAAGGTGACCCCAGTCCGTGGGGTAGGGAGCCAGACCCCTAGGAATTGAATGCTCAGAACACAAACTAAGCTTCAGTTAGGGGTTAGGAGCATGGCAGGCCCAATCTGATGGTGGTGTGGCAAGCTATCCAGAGGGCTGAGTACAGAGGGATGGATAGAGTAAGTGTCAGGTTCAGGTTTGTGTCCAGCTGCTGACTCTGGGTGAACTCAGTGGTGCGTGGCAGATTTCTCCTGCTCAGAATCCTTTGCAGAGTCCCAAATGGTATGGTTTCCTTCTGGGTGGCAGGCAGAGATCTCAAATCTTGCTCAGGGGTCCCCATCCGTGGGACTTGGGTGCCAGTCCTCTGGGGACAGAGCATGAAACCCCAACCTAGGGTTAGGGCTAGGTCCCAGAAACATGACAGGCCTGATTCGCTGGTGCTGTGCAGAGCTCTCACGGGGACTGAGTAGAGAACATGGGTCAGTCTGAGTCAGGCTCCGGGTTGGTGGCCATGGGGGGAAAGGCAGATTTCTCCTGCTCTCAGTCCTTGGCAGAGTTCCAATTCTACTGTTTCCTTCTGGGTTGAAGACAGAGTCCTCTGGCATTTCTCAGGGGTCCCACATATGTGGGGCTTTGGTACCTGTATTCTTGGGACACAAGACAGAAATTGTACCTAAGTTTTGGTTAGGGCTGAGGGTCATGTCAGTCTCAATAGGCCACCCTGAGAGGAGTGACCTGGGGAGCAGAGTTGAGGACGTGGGTCAGTGTGAGTGTTAAGATCCAGGTGTGAACGGGGGGTGCTGAAAGTGGGATAGCCTCAGGGGGCCAAGAAATAGTCTGGTATAGTTCAGGTGTAACCCATCAGCGGAGCTTTGGTGTCAATCATCAGAGGACAGAAGACTGAAAACACAACCTAGGGCTTGGAAAAGAGCACAGGGGCATGGCTGGCCTGATCTGCTGGTGCCGAGGCTAGATGTCTGGGGTACTGAGTTGAGGGCCATGGTCAGGTGGTGCATTACGATCTGGGTTTGTGCCTGGGGGGTGGCCGAAGGTGGAGGTGGCTTCAGGGAGCATGAAGATTTCTCCCATTCCGATGGTTCTGTGCAGCTCCAAACAGAACGGTTTCCTCCCGGGTGGCAGACAGAGCACTGGGTTGTGGCTCAGGGGTCCAAATATGGAGGAATTGGGGGACCAGCCTCTGGGGATGAAGACTGAAAATGCAACCTAGGCTTAAGGTTAGGGTCAGGGGCATGGCAGGCCCAATTTGCTGGCACTGAGAAGGGATCCCAGGGGGATGAATTGAGGGCAGAGGTCCAGTGGCATGAGAGGGTCCAGGTTTGTGGTCAGGGGACCGCTGAAGGAGGGGGTTGTGCTCAGGGAGGCATGCAGTTTCTCCCACTCTGAGTGTTCTACTCAGTTTCAAATGGCACGGTTTCCTCCTGGGTGGTAGGCAGGCTGAGTGCCAGCCTCCACATTTGTGGCCCAATAGTGCGCAGAGGGTGGGGGATAGCCTCAGGTGAACCATGCAGGTTTATCCCGCTCTGAGGATTCGACACAGCTCCAAACAGCATGGTTTCCTCCTGCATGGTGGACAGAGTCCTGAGGTGTCACTCAGGATTCTTTAATCTTGGGGTCTTGGGGTCAGGACTCTTGGGGATGATACCTGAAAACCAAAATTAGGGATAGGGTTAAGGCCTAGGGCCATGGTAGACCTGATATGCCAGTGCAGAGGCAGGTGCCCTGGTGCGCTGAGTTGAGCTCGGGTGTCAGACGGGGTCTTAGCCTCTAGGTGTGTGTCCAGACGTTCGCATAACCTGGGGGTGACTTCAGGGGTGCATGGAAGTTTCTCCAGCTCTGAGGGTTCAGCGCAGCTCCAAACAGCACAGCGGTGCCCTGCGTGGCAGGCAGATTCCCAGCATGAGTGTCAGGCATCTTCAATCCTTGTGACACAGTATGTGGTCTATTCTGGAGAAGGTTCCATGTGCACTTGAGAAGAATGTGTATTCTGTTGTTTTAGGGTGGAATGTTCTGTATATGTCTATGAGGTCCATCTGGTCCAATGTTTCATTCAATGCTCTTATTTCTTTTTTAATTTTCTGCTCCGATGATCTGTCTATTTTTGAGAGAGGCGTATGAAGATCTCCTACTATTATTGTATTCATATCAATATGACTCTTTATCTTGATTAATAGTTTTCTTATGGAATTGGGTGCTCCCATATTGGGGGCATAGATATTCACAATGGTTAGATCATCTTGGCGGATAGTCCCTTTAAGAATTATGGAGTGTCCTTCTGTATCTCTGACTACAGTCTTTAGTTTAAAATCTAATTTATCTGATATGAGAATCGCTACCCCGGCCTTCTTTTGAGGCCCATTGGCATGAAAGATGCTTCTCCATCTGTTCACTTTCAGTCTGGGTGTATCCTTAGGTTCAAAATGGGTCTCTTGTAGACAACATATGGATGGGTCCTGTCGTTTTATCCAATCTGCAACCCTGTGTCATTTTATGGGCGCATTTAGGCCATTCACATTGAGAGTGATTATTGAGAGATAGGTTTTGATTCATGTCATGTTGCCTTTGAAGTCTTTCTGTCTGTAGATTGTTTCTATATTTCTGTTCAATGATATTCTTAGGATTTTTTCTCTTTTATAGGACCCCGCTTAATATTTCCTGCAGTGTCGGCTTGGTGGTTGCATAGTCTTTTAAGCCTTGCCGGTCTTGGAAACTCTTTATCTCTCCATCCATTTTAAATGTCAGTCTTGCCGGATAGAGTATTCTTGGTTGCATGTTCTTCTCATTTAGTACTCTGAATATATTTTGCCAGCCCTTCCTGGCTTGCCAGGTCTCTGTGAAAAGGTCTGACGTTATTCTAATGGGCTTGGATGCCCACTCTCACCACTCTTGTTCAACATAGTATTAGAAGTCCTAGCAACGGCAATCAGACAACAAAGAGAAATAAAAGGTATCCAAATTGGCAAGGAAGAAGTCAAACTCTCTCTCTTCGCAGATGACATGATTTTTTATATGGAAAACCCCAAAGACTCCACCCCCAAACTACTAGACTCATACAGCAATTCAGTAATGTGGCAGGATACAAAGTCAATGTACAGAAATCAGTGGCTTTCTTATACACTAACAATGAAAATACAGAAAGGGAAATTAGAGAATCGATTCCATTTACTAGAGCACCAAGAACCATAAGATACCTGGGAATAAACCTAACCAAAGAGGTAAAGGACCTGTACTCGAGGAACTACAGAACACTCATGAAAGAAATTGAAGAAGACCCAAAAAGATGGAAGACAATTCCATGCTCTTGGATTGGAAGAATAAACATTGTTAAAATGTTTATACTGCCTAGAGCAATCTATGCTTTTAATGCCATTCCGATCAAAATTCCACCGGTATTTTTCAAAGAGCTGGAGCCAATAATCCTAAAATTTGTATGGAATCAGAAGAGACCCCGAATTGCTAAGGAAATGTTGAAAAACAAAAACAAAACTGGCGGCATCACGTTACCCGATTTCAAGCTTTACTACAAAGCTGCGATCACCAAGACAGCGTGGCCCTGGCATAAAAACAGACACATAGACCAGTGGAACAGAGTGGAGAGCCCAGATATGGACCCTCAACTCCACGGTGAAATAATCTTCGACAAAACAGGAAAAAATATTCAATGGAAAAAAAGACAGTCTCTTCAATCAATGGTGCTGGGAAAACTGGACAGCTATATGTAGAATAATGAAACTCAACCATTCTCTTACACTCGAAATGGATAAAAGACCTCATCATGAGACAGGAATCCATCAGAATCCTAGAGGAGAACATAGGCAGTAACCTCTTCGATATCAGCCACAGCAACTTCTTTCAAGATATGTCTCCAAAGGCCAAGGAAAGAAAAGCGAAAATAAACTTTTGGCACTTCATCAAGATCAAAAGCTTCTGCACAGCAAAGGAAACAGTCCACCAAACAAAAAGGCAACCCACGGAATGGGAGAAGATATTTGCAAATGACAGTACAGACAAAAGGTTGATATCCAGGATCTAGAAAGAACTTCTCAAACTCAACACACACAAAACAGATAATCATATCCAAAAATGGGCAGAAGATATGAACAGACACTTCTCCAACGAAGACATACAAATGGCTATCAGACACATAAAAAAATGTTCATCATCACTAGCCATCAGGGAGATTCAAATTAAAACCACATTGAGATACCACCTGACACCAGTTAGAATGGCCAAAATTAGCAAGACAGGAAACAACGATTGTTGGAGAGGATGTGGAGAAAGGGGAACCCTCTTATACTGTTGGTGGGAATGCAAGTTGGTGCAGCCACTTTGGAGAACAGTGTGGAGATTCCTCAAGAAATTAAGAATAGAGCTTCCCTATGACCCTGCAATTGCACTGCTGGGTATTTACCCCAAAGATACAGATGTAGTGAAAAGAAGGGCCATCTGTACCCCAATGTTTATTGTAGCAATGGCTATGCTCACCGAACTGTGGAAAGAACCAAGGTGCCCTTCAACGGATGAATGGACAAGGATGATGTGGTCCATATACGCAATGGAGTATTATGCCTCCATCAGAAAGGATGAATACCCAACTTTTGTAGCAACATGGACGGGACTGGAAGAAATTATGCTGAGCGAAATAAGTCAAGCAGAGAGAGAGTCATGTATCATATGGTCTCACTTATTTGTGGAGCATAGCAAATAACACGGAGGACATAGGGAGATGGAGAGGAGAGGGAGTTGAGAGAAACTGGAAGGGGAGATGAACCATGAGAGACTATGGACTCTGAAAAACAACCAGAGGGTTTTGGAGGGGCAGGGTGGGGTGGGAGTTTGAGGAATCAGGTGGTGGTTAATAGGGAGGGCACGTACTGCATGGAGCACTGGGTGTGATGCCAAAACAATGAACACTGTTATGCTGTAAATAAACAAATTAAAAAAAAAAATGAGTCTATGGAAGGCCCGGCAGTGCCAGTTCACTCCACTGGAGGGAGTGGTGAGCAGTGGTGTGAGATACCCTGGAAGGCATGGCGATGCTGCTTGCCACCACTGGAGGCAGCGGCGAGCTGCCATGGGAAACACACCTGAAGAGGAGTCAGTGCAGCTTGCTGGCTCTGAAGGCAGGGCGGAGGTGCACAGTGAGAGACCCTGAAACGTGAGGCACTACAGCTTATTTTTACAGGATGGAGTGGTGAGCTGTATAGTCTCTGTTTCTCCAGGCTCAAGGGTGGTGGTAAGAATTGATGGAGCCTGTCCCCCACTCAGCATTGTGCCCTCTTTCCCCAGGTTTGCTGGTAATGTGCTGTCAGGATGGTTCAGGAGGGTCCTCCCAGTTGGGCTCTGCAGCCAGGGGAACCAAACCCGACTCATGGTGCATTTGGAACCGAGGAGCTGAGTGTCTGTTTGGAAAAGTATGTTTGTTTCTCCAAAAAGGACAAGGGCATTGACCAGCTTGAGAGGGAAGTGAATGACCAGTTAAGAAACAAGCCTGTGTCTCTCCTTCTCCCAGGAATCAGAGCAGGTGTGCAGGCTTTAGGTGGGAGACGCCTGCTTATCTGCACCTGACAACCCTTCTTCACTCTGGCTCCATGAGACCTGAAGTTTGGAAGTCAGCGTCTGAGTCAGTCATGCAGCTTGTCCCAGGACGTCAGTGTTCAGAGAAAACAGCAGGCCTGTGGGTCACAATGTCACATCCATGCCAGGATGGCAGGTAAAAATTCCCTTTCACCCCAAATTTCCTGGGCTTTTCTCTTGTCTCCAGTGGAGCTCACAAATGGCACACTGAACCAGCTGTAAGCAATCTCGTGCGGGTGCCAGAGCTCCTGAGTTTCTCTGCAGGGAGCACCTGGCAGGGATCTCATTTTCTCTGTTTATTTCTGGCTTACAAAGGTATTTGGAACATCTCTTTCCTAGGAAATCCCTTGGATTCGAAAGGGAATGTGAGATTGACTTGGTGAGCCTTTTGAACATAGAAAGTATTCCTTCACCGAACAGTGTTTACTCCACTGGGCCTAGGCTCTGGTGGAACGGCTGACATCTAGAGTGAGGTGGCTGTTTGTGGTCAGATAGAGACTTGGATGATGGCTTCCTCTTTGTCCAAGGTGATGTATCCTAATGGATTCGTCTTTGAATCCAAAGAGTTCCAATGAGGGCAGAGGGAAAATTCAAAATGATTCCAAGGAGTCTTGGACAATTTAAAAGGGATGCTTGTCTTCCTAGGTTCACTCAAACGGCTATATATGGTTGGACATGCTGTATTTTCTCTGCAGTTTCATGGGTAGTGAAGTCAGAAGGAGAGTCTTTGGGAATTTCCCTGGATAAAGGCACTCTGTTGGCTTCAAGGGACTTGGTGTCAGGAACCCTGGGCTGAATTTCTGTGGCTGCTTTCCTGATGCTCAGTGAGTCAGGTTTTCCCACAGGTTTTATATTTCCTCCTTAGGAAATTGCTGGCAGGGAATGTTCTGTTTAAAGTGGAACCCTCGGGGGCACCTGTGTGGCTCAGTGGGTTAAGCCACTGCCTTTGGCTCAGGTCATGTTCTCAGGGTCCTGAGATTGAGCCCCGCATTGGGCTCTCTGCTCAGCGGGGAGTCTGCTTCGTCCTCTCTCTCTGCCTGCCTCTCTGCCTACTTGTGACCTCTGTCAAATAAATAAATAAAATCTAAAAAAAAAAAACACCCAAAACCGGAACCCTCCTACATTGTTGGTGGGCATGCGTGTTGTTGCAGCCACTCTTGGAAAGAATACAGTCTGTCCTCCAAAAGCTAAGAACTGAACAACAGTAGGATCCAGCAATTGCCCTCCTAGTTATTTCCCTAAAGGGCACAAAAATGCACATTCAGTGGGGTATAAGCACCGTGATATTTACAGCAGCATTTTCAACCATTGTAAAACAATGGAGGGAGACCAAATGTCCATTCACTGATGAGTGATATATATATATATATATATCACTCGTATATATCATATGTTTGTGTGTGTGTGTGTGTGTGTATGTGTATTCATTCTCCCACATCTTCTTAATGGAATAGGATCCAGGTTCAAAAAGGATGAAATCTTACCATCTGCAAGGATGTGGATGGATCTACAGTGGATTTAGCTAAGTAAAATCAGTAAGAAAAGACCAATAGCCTATATCTTGACCTCTATGGAATTTCAGAAAGAAAACAGATGAACATAGTGAGGGGAGAAAGGCCAATGAGGAAACAGACTCTAACCTAGAGCAAAATCGAGGGTTGCTAGGGGGCAGGGGTGTGGGGCGAAGGGTTAAGTGGGTGACAGCTATTAGGGAGAGTACTTGTTGTGATGAGCTCTGGGTGTTCTATGCAGGTGAGGAATCACAAAATCCTACCCCTGAAGGAGAGGAATGAACATTGCATGGAAACGAATTGGAATTGAAGTCAATGAAGAAAAGAAGACCATGTTCTACTTCATGAAGACTGAGGTAAAACTGGAATGACTTTTGCTCTCCTGTTCTGTAGCTGTTCATTATGAAACACTCTGTGGCAGGATACACTAGTTTCCTATTGCATAAGGAGCCCTCAGAAAGTTGCCATGAAAGATTTAGATCTCAGAGCATGTACATGTTCCATTGATATGTTACTTTCAGTTTGCCCAGGTGCAAAGGTAAGTGGAGAGAAATAGGGCTGAAGAGGAAAGGAGGTATTAAGCATTCAAGAGGTAGCCTTCCCCTTTCTCATGAATGCCTGGGCCAGTGTAAATTGGGAAGAAGGAGGGGGGATCCCAGAGCTTTGCCGCAGACAGGGGAGTTCTAGGTCTGCCTAGAGCTGGTGGTGTCCATGAGCAGAGCTGAGCTAGTGGCGTGGCAGGCCCGAACTGCTGGTGTTGAGGTGAGTTCCCCAAGGAGCTGAGTTGAGAATGGGGGTCAGGTGGTGAATCAGGCTCTGGGTTTGTGGCCAGGGGGCTGCAGAATGTGGGGGAGTCCTAATGGGGTCATGCAGGTTTCTCTGGCTCTGAGGGTTCCGCACAGCTCCAAAGGGACAAGTTTCCTGCTGGGTGGCAGGGGGACTCCTACAGTGTGGCTCCAAGTTTACCAATCTAGAGGGCTTGGTGGATAGGCCCCTGGGGAAGGAAGCCTGAAAATGCAACATAGGGTTAAGGGTAATGGGCTGGGCAGGACAGGCCTGATCAGCTGACACAGAGGTGAGATACCCTCAGAATTGAGTTGAGGAAATGCATCCTGCAATGCAGAAGTGTCAGGGTTTCTGGCCAGAGGGACGGCTGATCGTGGGGGTGGCTTTAGAGGGGCATGCTGGTTTCTCCCTCTCTGAGGAAACTTTGGAGCTCCAAATGTCATGGCTTCCCCCTGCATGGCATTCAGGTTTCTGCCTTGTTACAGGGGGGTCCTGAATCTGGGGAGTTTGGGGGCCAGGCCTCTTGGGATGGAAGCCCGAAATCAGAAACTAGAGCTACGGTAAGGGCGTAGGGGCATGGCATGCTCAATCTGCTACTGCTGAGGTGGGCTCCCTGGTGGGCTGACTTCAGGGTGGGTATCAGGTGGCATGTCAGACTCAGAGTTTGTGTCCAGGGATGCCACAGAAGCTGGGCGTGACCTCAGGGTTGCATGCAGGTTTCTCCTACCCTGAGGGTTCTGCAGAGCTCCAAATGGCATGGTTTCCTCCTGTGTGGCAGACGCAGTCCTGGGGTGTCACTGAGGAATCCTTAATCTCTACTGGCATGAATCTCGGAGGTGCCCAATCTGGCGGGCTTGGGGGACAGGCCTCTGTTCATGAAAGCCTGTACACCCCACCTCGGTTTATGGTTAGGGCCGAAGGGCATGGCAGGTCCGATGTGCCGGTGCTGATGCGGGCTCCCCTAAGGGTCGAGTTGAGGGCATAGATCTGGCATCGCAGGAGAATCTGGTTTTATGGCCATGGGGGTGACTCATGGTGGGGTGGCATTACGGGGGTTTGCAGGTTTCTCCCCGTCTGAGTGTTCAGTGCAGCTCTAAACCACAAGTTTTCCTCATGAGTGCCAGGTGGAGTCCCGTGGTGGCGCTCAGTAGACCTTAATCTGGGGGGACATGGGAGGCAGGCCCCCTGGGATGGAAGCCTGAAAACCTAAAGAGGGGTTCTGGTAAGGGCCTAGGGGCATGGTGGCCCGATCTGCTTATGTTGAGGTGGGGCGCCCTAGGGTCTGAATTTATGGCATGCGTCCGGCAGCTCAGCAGAATCTGGTTTATGGCCGGGGGGACGGGTGCAGATGATGGGAGTGCCTTTAGAGGGGCAAGTTTCTCCCCCTCTGAGGGTTCAGCACAACTCCAAGGCACAGGTTCCTACTGTGTGGCAAGCGGAGTCCTGAGGTGTATGTCAAGATTCCTTAATCCAGGGGATTTTGTTGCCTGGACCCTCAGCATGGAAGACTGAACACCCAAACTTGTGTTAGGGTTAGGGCCTAGGGGCAATGGCAGGCCCGATCTGCCAGTGCTGAGGCGGGATCCCGTATGGGCTGAGTTGAGGGTATGCATTTGGTGGCGGGATGGAATCCAGCTCTATGGCCAGAGTGGCTGTTGATTATTGGGGTGGCTTTAGGGTGGCATGAAAGTTTCTCCCCATCTGAGGGTTCATTGCAGCTCCAAACCACAAGGTTTCCACTTGTGTGACAGGCTGTGTCCTGTGGTGTTGCTCAGAAGTCCTTAATCTGGGGGGCGTGGGGGCCAGGCCTCTTGGGATGGAAGCCTGAAAATCCAAACTAGGGTTAGGGTTAAGGCTTAGGGACATGGCAGGCCCGATCTGCTGCAATTGAGGTGGTCTCCTGGATAGGCCGAATGGAGGGTGGGAATCAGGCAGGACTTGAGGTCTGTGTTTGTGTTTGTGGGGGCAAAGAAGCTAGTGGTGTTCTTGGGGGGCATGCAGCTTTCTCCTGCTCTGAGGTTCCTGCACAGTTCCAAATGGCACCATTTTGCCGTAGGAGGCTGGAGGAGTGCTGGCGGGAGTCTCAGTCATCCCCAGTCTGATGGGCTTGGGGTACAGGCCTCTGGGCACGGAAGGCTGTATACCCCACCTAGGGTTAGGGTTAGGGTCTAGGGTCATGGCGGGCCCAATCTGCCGGCGCTGAGATGGGCTCCCCTCAGGGCTGAGTTGAGGGCATGTGTCCGGTAGCTTCATAGAAAACAGCTTTCTGGCCTGGGGTGCCGCAAATTGTGCGGATAGCTTTACGGGGGCTTGAAGGTTTCTCACCCTCTGAGTATTCAGCAGCTCCAAACTGCAAGGTTTCATCCTGCGTGGCTGTTGGAGTCCTGCAATGTCACTCAGGGGTCCTTAATCCAGGGGGCCTGGAGGCTAGGCCTCTTGGGATGGAAGCCTGGAAACTCAAACTAAGGTTGAGGTCTTGGGGCGCGACAGGCCCAATCTGCCAGTGCTGAGGCGGACTCCCCGGTGGCCTGAGTTGAGGGTCGGTGATAGGTGGCTAGTGTGAATCTGGGTTTGTGTTCAGGAGGGGCTCAGATGCTGGGGCTTGCCTTGGGGGGCATGAAGTTATCTTTTGCTCTGAGGTCTAAGTAGCTCCAAATGGCACTGTAACAGCATAGGCAGCCTCCAGACTGCCAGAGTGAGTCTCATGCATCCACAATCTGGCGGGTTTGGGGGCTAGGCCTCTGGGTACGGAAGACTGTACACCCAACCTAGGGTTAGGGTTAAGGCCTAGGGGCATGGCAGTTCTGATATGCTGCTGATATGCTGTGTTGAGGCGGGCTCCCTCAGGGCTGAGTGGATGACATGCATCTGGCGTTGTGGCAGAACCTGGCATTATGTCTGGGGCATTTCCAATGGTGGGTGTGTTTAGGTGCTCATGCACTTTTCTTTCTGGAGGGCAGGCAGAGTCCTGTGTTATGACTTTGGAATCCCCAGTCTGGAGGGTTAGGGTTAGGGATAGAGGTTCGGAGAGTGTTAGGGTTAGTTGTTAGGGTTTAGGGTTAGGGTTAGGGTTAGGGTTTGGGTTAGGAGTTAGGGGATAGGGTTAGAGGTAAGGTTTAGGGTTAGGCTTAGGGTTAGGCGTATGTCTTAGGGACAAGGCATGTCAGATCTGCCAACACAGATATGGACTCACCCAAGGGCTGTGTTGAGGGCGGGACTCAGGAGTCTCCTCAGGCCCTGGATTTTTGGACTGGAGGGGTAAAGAAGGTGGGAATCGCCTCTGGGGAGCATGATGGTTTCTACTGCTCCGAGGTTGTTATGTTAGGTTTAGAGGTTAGGGTTAGGTTTTGTGGTTAGGGTTAGTGTTAAGATTAGTGTTAAGGTGGGGTGCCTGGGTGGCTCAGTTGGTTAAAGCCTCTGCCTTCCGCTCAGGTCATGATCTCAGGGTCCTGGGATCGAGCCCCACATCAGGCTCTCTGCTCAGCGGGGAGCGTACTTCGTCCTCTCTGTGCCTTCTTCTGATCTGTCTCTGTCAAAGAAATGAATAAAATCTTAAAAAAAATAAAAAGATTAGGGTTAGGGTTATGTCTTAGGGACAAGGTATGTTGGATCTGGTAACACTTATATGGGCTCACCCAAGGGCTGAGTTGAAGGCGGGACTCAGGAGGCTCCTTAGGCCCTGGGTTTTTTCCTAGAAGGTAAAGATGGTGGGAATGGCCTCAGGGGAGCATGCTGGTTTCTAGGTCTCTGAGAGTGTTAGATAGCACTAAATGAAATGGTTTATTTCATTTATTCTCCTGGCTGAGAGGCTGAGTCCTGCCATGAGTCTGATGATCCTATCCACTGGGATGGAATTGGGTATCAGGCCTCTGGGGTCCAGAGCCTGACCACCTGAGCTAGGGTATTAGGGTTTGGTCCTGGGAGCATGGCAGGCCTGAGGTGCCAGTGCGGACTCAGGCTCTCCGGAGGGCTGAGTTGAGGGTATTGCTCTGGTGGCCCATCAGGCACTGGGCGGTGGTGTGTGGGTCCTCGGAAGGTGTGGGTGTCTTTAGGGGGCATGGAGGTTTCTCCGGCCAGGAGCGTACTGCACAGGGCCATGTGGGCCATTTTCCTTGTGGGTGGCAGCCGGAGTCCAGCATTGCAAATACAGGGTCCCCAGTCTGGACGGCTAGGGAGCCAGGCCTCTGTGGATCGAAGCATAAACACCCATGCTAGCATTATGGTTAAGTCTTTGGGGCATGGTAACCCCGATCTGCCGGTGCTGTGGTGACCCATCCTGATGCCTGAGTTGAGGCTATGTCTGCAGGACATTGAGACTCTGGTTCCCGGTCCTTGGGAGGGTCCAGAAGTGCTTTGGCCTCAGGGAGACTTGCAGGCTTCTCCTGCTCTGTGGCTTCAGCCCATTTCTAAACGGCACGGTTCATGCTGGGATCATGTGCAATTATGGGGTGCAACACAGGGGTCCCCTATCTGGGGTTTTGAGGACCAGTTGTGGGAGGATGATGCCTGAGCACGAACCTGGGCTAGGGTTAGTATTAGGATTAGGGTTAAGGTTATGTCTTAGGGACAAGGCATGTCGGATATGCAAGCACAGATATCAGCTCACCCAAGGGCTGAGTTGAGGGTGGGACTCAGGAGGCTCCTCGGGCACTGGGGTTTTGGGCTGTACGGGCAAAGATGTTGGAAATCGCCTCAGGGGAGCATGCCAGTTTCTACAATTCTCAGGGCATTAGATAGCACGAAATGAAAGGTCACCTTCTGGCTGAGAGGGTGAGTCCTGCTGTGAGGGTTAGGTTGTAGGGGCATTGCAGCCCCAATCTGCTGGCGCTGTGGTGGCCCATCCCAATGCTTGAGTTCAGAGCGTGTGTCTGCAGGACCATGAGACTCCTGGTTCTTGGTCCTTGGGGGCGCTGGAAGTGGGGTGGCCTCAGGGAGACATTCAAATTTATCCCGCTCTGTGGGTTCAGCACAATTCTAAACAGCATGGTTTCCTCCTGGTGTCAGGTTCAATGATGGGGTATCGCTCACGGGTCCCCCATCTGGGGCCTTGGGGACCAGGAGTCAGAGTATGGACGCCTGAACACACAACCTGGGCTAGGTTTAGTATTATGGTTAGTGTTAGGCTTAGGGACAGGGCATGTCGGATCTGCTAGCACAGATACGGGCTCACCCAAGGGCTGAGTTGAGGGCAGGACTCAGGAGGCTCCTCAGGCCCTGGGTTCTTGGCCTGGAGGAGCAAAGCTGGTGGGAATGGCCTCAAGGGAGAATGGCTGGTTGCTACTGCTCTGAGGGTGTGAGAGAACACCAAATGAAAAGGTCTCCTCCTGGCTGAGAACTGAGTCCTGCCGACAGTCTGATGCTCAACCCATGGGAGGAATTGGGTGTCAGGCCTCTGGGTCCAATGCCTGAACACCCAACCTAGTGTTAGGGTTTCATCCTGGGAGAATGGCAGGCCTGCCAGTGCGGCTCAGGTTCTCCGGAGGGCTGAGTTGAGGGCATTGCTCTGGTGGCCTGTCAGGCTCTGGGTTTGTGGTGTGGCATTTCTTGGAAGGCGTGGCTGGCTTTAGGGGGCATGGAGGATTCTGTGGCCAGGAGCATACTGCACAGGATCATATGGTCCAGTTTCATCGTGGGTGGCAGCCAGAGTCCTGCATTGGGAATACAGGGTCCCCAGTCTGGAGGGCTAGGGGTCCAGTCCTCAGGGGACAGAAGCCTGACACCCAACCTAGGGTTAGGGTAGGGTTGTAAGGGCATGGCAGCCCCGATCTGATGGCGCTGTGGGGATGCTTCCCAATGCCTGAGTTGAGGGCGCGAGTCTGTAGCACTGTGAGAGTCCTGGTTCCTGGTCCTTGGGTGTGCCAGAAGTGGCAGTGGCCTCTGGGAGGCATGCAGGTTTCTCCCGCTCTGCGGGTTCAACACATTTCTAAAGGGCAGGGTTTCCTCCTGGGATCAGGCACAATTATGGGGTGCAGCTCAGGGGTCCCCCATCTGGCCGTTTGGGGGACCAGGCTACGGAGGAGGGATGCCTGAACACACAACCTGGGCTAGAGTTAGTATTAGGGTTAGGCTTAGCGTTAAGGTTATGTCTTAGGGAGAAGGCATGTGGGATCTGCCAGCACAGATATTGGCTCACTGAAGGGCTGAGTTGAGGGCAGGGCTCCGGAGGCTTCTCAGGCCCTGGGTTTTTGGCCTGGAGGTGCAAAGATGGCGGGAATGGCCTCAGGGCAGCTTGGCCGGTTCCTAGGGCTCTGAGGGTGTTGGAGAGCACCAAATGGAATCTCCTGCTGGTTGAGAAGCTGAGTCATGCCATCAGTTTGATGCTCCCACCCATGGGTGGAATTGGGTGTCAGGGTTCTAGAACCTGAACACCCAACCTAGGGTTAGGGTTTGGTCCTGGGAGAATGGCAGGCCTGATGTGCCAGCACGGACTCAGGCTCTCTGGAGGGCTGGGCTGAGGGCATTGTTCTGGCGGCCTGTAAGGCTAAGGAATTGTGGTGTGGGGGTGCTCAGAAGGTGTGGTTGGCTTTAGGGGTCATGGAGGTTTCTCTGGCAAGGAGCGTTCTGCAAAGGTCCATGTGGTCAAGTTTCATCATGGGTGGCAGCCAGAGTCCTACGTTGGGAATATGGGGTCCCCAGTCTGGAGGGCTAGGGAGCCAGTCCTCTGGGGACTGAAGCCTGAACACCCAACCGAGGGTTAGGTTTAGGTCACAGGGGCATGGCGGCCCAGATCTGCCGGCACAGTGATGACCAATCCCGATGCCTGAGTTGAGGACGTGAGTCTGCAGGACCGTGAGACTCCTCATTCCTGCTCCTCAGGGGCGCCGGTATTGGGGGTGGCGTCAGGGAGGCATTCTGGTTTCTTCTGCTCTGTAGGTTCAGCATATTCCTTTTTTTTTTCACTTTCAATATCTATCTATCTATATTATTTCTTTTCAGCGTAACAGTATTCCTTATTTTTGCACCACACCCAGTGCTCCATGCAACACGTGCCCTCCCTAATACCCACCACCTTGTTCTCCCAACCTCCCACTCCCCACCCATTCAAGACCCTCAGGTTCTTTTTCAGAGTCCGTAGTCTCTCATGGTTCACCTCCCCTTCCCATTTCCCACAACTTCCTTCTCCTCTCCATCTCCCCATGTCCTCCTTGTTCTTTGTTATGCTCCACAAATAAGTGAAACCATATGATAATTGACTCTCTCTGCTTGACTTATTTCACTCAGCATAATCTCTTCCACTCCCGTCCATATTGCTACAAAAGTTGGTATTCATCCTTTCTGATGGAGGCATAATACTCCATCTTGTATATGGACCACATCTTCCTTATCCATTCGTCCATTGAAGGGCATCTTGGTTCTTTCCACAGTTTGGCGACCGAGGCCTTTGCTGCTATAATCATTGGGGTACAGATGGCCCTTCTTTTCACTACATCTGTATCTTTGGGGTAAATACCCAGCAATGCAATTGCAGGGTCATAGGGAAGCTCTCTTTTTAATTTCTGGAGGAATCTCCACACTGTTCTCCAAAGTGCCTGCACCAACTTGCATTCCCACCAACAGTGTAAGAGGGTTCCCCTTTCTCCACATCCTCTCCAACACACGTTGTTTCCTGTCTTGCTAATTGTGGCCTTTCTAACTGGTGTCAGGTGGTATCTCAATGTCGTTTTCATTTGAATCTCCCTGATGGCTAGTGATGATGAACATTTTGTCATGTGTCTGATAGCCATTTGTATGTCTTCGTTGGAGGAGTGTCTGCTCATATCTTCTGCCCATTTTTGGATATGATTATCTGTTTTGTGTGTGTTGAGTTTGAGAAGTTCTTTCTAGATCCTGGATCTCAACCTTTTGTCTGAACTGTCATTTACAAATATCTTCTCCCATTCCGTGGGTTGCCTTTTGATTGGTGGACTGTTCCCTTTGCTGTGCAGAAGCTTTTGATCTTGATG
The DNA here is from genome assembly GCF_922984935.1 of Meles meles. Classification (NCBI taxonomy): domain Eukaryota; kingdom Metazoa; phylum Chordata; class Mammalia; order Carnivora; family Mustelidae; genus Meles; species Meles meles. The sequence goes on along the minus strand of NW_025721176.1, from coordinate 30,560 downwards.
AAGTGCCAAAGGTTCATTTTCGCTTTTGTTTCCTTGGCCTTTGGAGACATATCTTGAAAGAAGTTGCTGTGGCTGATATCGAAGAGGTTACTGCCTATGTACTCCTCTAGGATTCTGAGAGAATCCTGTCTCACGTGGAGCTCCTTTATCGAGTTCGAGTTTATCATTGTGTATGGTGTAAGAGAATGGTCGAGTTTCATTCTTCTACATATCGCTGTCCAGTTTTCCCAGCACCATTGATTGAGGAGAATGTCTTTTGTTACATCGAATATTTTTCCCTGATTTCTCGATGATTATATCACAATAGAGTTGAGGGTCCGTATCTAATCGGGATCGATGTGGGCAGAGCGCTCATGAAAATTGGCTGGCGTTGGACAACCATGGGGACCGCCTTGTTCCGCGTGGCCCAGGACCCTTTCTCGCTCGGGGTATGTCCCAGCCACCCGAAAACGCGCCGAGACGATGGGGACCGGCCGGGGGCCTCAGTGCCGGGGAGCTTGCTCCGAGCAGAGTTGATGGAGGGTCTGTGGTCGGGCATTGGTCTCCGCCTTGGAGGGAGGCCGGGGCGCCCGGGAAGGGCTTGGCCTCTCTGGGGGAACAAATGGATCTGTCGCTCCACAGCTGTGTCGCAGCCACGAAAGGGGCCGATGGCGCCAGGACGGTGGGAGACTCGTGGCGCGGGACTCAGGGTTCCCCATGCGGAGGCCCCCAGGCTCAGGCCCCTGGCAACGGAAGGCTGAGCAAGCAGGCCCGGGCCCGGGCCCGGCTTTCGGGGCTGGCCTGGCCCCAGGGGCCGGCGCCAGGGAGGGGACCCCCGGAGGCTGAGGAGCGGGAGGCCTCAGCCTCCCCGGGGCCTGCCTCCCGGAGCTCCTCCTGGTGGTGACGGAACGCGACGACACGCGATCCCGGAATGGGCCCTGGGGGGGTGGCCCTGCGGCCCTGTGGCGCCCGAAGTGTGTTCGCCGGGCGTTTTCCGGCCAATTCTCACGAGCGTTCTGCCCAATTCGGGATCGATTTGGGCAGAACGCTCGTGAGAATTGGCCGGCGTTGGGCAGCCCTGGTCAGCGCCCAGTGCCGCGTGGAGCAGGGCCCTTTCTCGCTCGGGGCATGGCGCGGCCACCCGGAAAACGAGCCGCGACGATGGGGCTTGGCCGGCGGCCCCGGCGCCGGGGAGTTTTCCCCGAGCAGAGTGGATGGAGGCGCCGTGGCTGGGCGTCCGCCTCCGCCGTGGCGGGCGGCCGGGGCGCCCGTGGAGGGGGCTGGCCTCTGTGGGGGAACGGAGTGATCTCTCACTCCACGGCTGGGACGAAGCCGCGAAAGGTGCCTTTGTCGCCGAGACGGTCGGGGGCACTCGTGGCGCGGGACTCAGGGTTCCCCATGCGGAGGCCCCCAGGCTCAGGCCCCTGGCAACGGAAGGCTGAGCAAGCAGGCCCGGGCCCGGGCCCGGCTTTCGGGGCTGGCCCGGCCCCAGCGGCCGGCGCCAGGGAGGGGACCCCCGGAGGCTGAGGAGCGGGAGGCGTCGGCCTCCCCGGGGCCCGCCTCCCGGAGTTCCTCCTGGCGGTGCCGGAACGCGACGACACGCGATCCCGGACAGGGCCCCAGGGGGGCGGCCCTGCGGCCCTGTGGTGCCCGAAGTGTGTTCGCCGGGCGTTTTCCGGCCAATTCTCACGAGCGTTCTGCCCAAATCGAGATCGCTTTGGGCATAACGCTCGTGAGAATTGGCCGGCGTTGGGCAGCCCTGGTCAGCGCCCAGTTCCGCGTGGAGCAGGGCCCTTTCTAGCTCGGGGCATGGCGCGGCCACCCGGAAAACGAGCCGCGACGATGGGGCGCGGCCGGCGGCCCCGGCGCCGGGGAGTTTTCCCCGAGCAGAGTGGATGGAGGCGCCGTGGCCGGGCGCCCGCCTCCCCCGTGGTGGGCGGCCGGGGCGCCCGTGGAAGGGGCTGGCCTCCGTGGGGGAACGGACTGATCTCTCACTCCACGGCTGGGACGAAGCCGCGAAAGGTGCCGTTGTCGCCGGGACGGTCGGGGGGACTTGTGGCGCGGGACTCAGGGTTCCCCACGCGGAGGCCCCCAGGCTCAGCCCCTGGCAACGGAAGGGTGAGCAAGCAGGCCCGGGCCCGGGCCAGGCTGTCGGAGCTGGCCCGGCCCCAGCTGCCGGCGCCAGGGAGGGGACCCCCGGAGGCGGAGGAGCGGGCGGCGTCGGCCTCCCCGGGGCCCGCCTCCCGGAGCTCCTCCTGGCGGTGCCTGAACGCGACAACACGCGTCCCCGGACAGGTCCCCGGGGGGGCGGCCCTGCGGCCCTGTGGCGCCCGAAGTGTGTTCGCCGGGCGTTTTCCGGCCAATTCTCACGATTGTTCTGCCCAAATCGGGATCGATTTGGGCAGAACGCTCGTGAGAATTGGCCGGCGTTGGGCAGCCCTGGTCAGCGCCCTGTGCCGCGTGGAGCAGGGCCCTTTCTCGCTCGGGGCATGGCGCGGCCACCCGGAAAACGAGCCGCGACGTTGGGGCGCGGCCGGCGGCCCAGGCGCCGGGGAGTTTTCCCCGAGCAGAGTTAATGGAGGCGCCGTGGCCGGGCGCCCGCCTCCGCCGTGGCGGGCGGCCGGGGCGCCCGTGGAGGGGGCTGGCCTCCGTGGGGGAACGGACTGATCTCTCACTCCACGGCTGGGACGAAGCCGTGAAAGGTGCCGTTGTCGCCGGGACGGTCGGGCGGACTCGTGGCGCGGGACTAAGCGTTCCCCACGCGGAGGCCCCCAGCTCAGGCCCCTGGCAACGGAAGGCTGAGAAAGCAGGCCCGGGCCCGGCTGTCGGAGCTGGCCCGGCCCCAGCTGCCGGCGCCAGGGAGGGGACCCCCGGAGGCGGAGGAGCGGGCGGCGTCGGCCTCCCCGGGGCCCGCCTCCCGGAGCTCCTCCTGGCGGTGCCGGAACGCGACGACACGCGTCCCCGGACAGGGCCCCGGGGGGGCGGCCCTGCGGCCCTGTGGCGCCTGAAGTGTGTTCGCCGGGCATTTTCCGGACAATTCTCACGATTGTTCTGCCCAGATCGGGATCGATTTGGGCAGAACGCTCGTGAGAATTGGCCGGCGTTGGGCAGCCCTGGTCAGCGCCCAGTGCCGCGTGGAGCAGGGCCCTTTCTCGCTCGGGGCATGGCGCGGCCACCCGGAAAACGAGCCGCGACGTTGGGGCGCGGCCGGCGGCCCAGGCGCCGGGGAGTTTTCCCCGAGCAGAGTGGATGGAGGCGCCGTGGCCGGGCGCACGCCTCCGCCGTGGCGGGCGGCCGGGGCGCCCGTGGAGGGGGCTGGCCTCCGTGGGGGAACGGACTGATCTCTCACTCCACGGCTGGGACGAAGCCGCGAAAGGTGCCGTTGTCGCCGGGACGGTCGGGCGGACTCGTGGCGCGGGACTCAGGGCTCCGCACGCGGAGGCCCCCAGGCTCAGGCCCCTGGCAACGGAAGGCTGAGCAAGCAGGCCCGGGCCCGGGCCCGGCTTTCGGGGCTGGCCCGGCCCCAGGTGCCGGCGCCAGGGAGGGGACCCCCGGAGGCTGAGGAGCGGGTGGCGTCGGCCTCCCCGGGGCCCGCCTCCCGGAGCTCCTCCTGGCGGTGCCGGAACGCGACGACACGCGGCCCCGGACAGGGCCCCGGGGGGGCGGCCCTGCGGCCCTGTGGCGCCCGATGTGTGTTCGCCGGGCGTTTTCCGGCCAAGTCTCACGAGCGTTCTGCCCAAATCGGGATCGATTTGGGCAGAACGCTCGTGAGAATTGGCCGGCGTTGGGCAGCCCTGGTCAGCGCCCAGTGCCGCGTGGAGCAGGGCCCTTTCTCGCTCGGGGCATGGCGCGGCCACCCGGAAAACGAGCCGCGACGTTGGGGCGCGGCCGGCGGCCCCGGCGCCGGGGAGTTTTCCCCGAGCAGAGTGGATGGAGGAGCCGTGGCCGGGCGCCCGCCTCCGCCGTGGCGGGCTGCCGGGGCGCCCGTGGAGGTGGCTGGCCTCCGTGGGGGAACAGACTGATCTCTCACTCCACGGCTGGGACGAAGCCGCGAAAGGTGCCGTTGTCGCCGGGACGGTCGGGCGCACTCGTGGCGCGGGACTCAGGGTTCCCCACGCGGAGGCCCCCAGGCTCAGGCCCCTGGCAACGGAAGGCTGAGCAAGCAGGCCCGGGCCCGGGCCCGGTTGTCGGAGCTGGCCCGGCCCCAGCTGCCGGCGCCAGGGAGGGGACCCCCGGAGGCGGAGAAGCGGGCGGCGTCGGCCTCCCCGGGGCCCGCCTCCCGGAGCTCCTCCTGGCGGTGCCGGAACGCGACAACACGCGTCCCCGGACAGGGCCCCGGGGGGGCGGCCCTGCGGCCCTGTGGCGCCCGAAGAGTGTTCGCCGGGCGTTTTCCGGCCAATTCTCACGATTGTTCTGCCCAAATCGGGATCGATTTGGGCAGAACGCTCGTGAGAATTGGCCGGCGTTGGGCAGCCCTGGTCAGCGCCCAGTGCCGCTTGGAGCAGGGCCCTTTCTCGCTCGGGGCATGGCGCGGCCACCCGGAAAACGAGCCGCGACGATGGGGCGCGGCCGGCGGCCCCGCGCCGGGGAGTTTTCCCCGAACAGAGGGGATGGAGGCGCCGTGGGCGGGCGCCCGCCTCCGCCGTGGCGGGCTGCCGGGGCGCCCGTGGAGGGGGCTGGCCTCCGTGGGGGAACGGACTGATCTCTCACTCCACGGCTGGGACGAAGCCGCGAAAGGTGCCGTTGTCGCAGGGACGGTCGGGCGCACTCGTGGCGCGGGACTCAGGGTTCCCCACGCGGAGTCCCCCAGGCTCAGGCCAATGGCAACGGAAGGCTGAGCAAGCAGGCCCGGGCCCGGGCCCGGCTTTCGGGGCTGGCCCGGCCCCAGCTGCCGGCGCCAGGGAAGGGACCCCCGGAGGCTGAGGAGCGGGCGGCGTCGGCCTCCCCGGGGCCCGCCTCCCGGAGCTCCTCCTGGCGGTGCCGGAACGCGACGACACGCGTCCCCGGACAGGGCCCCGTGGGGGCGGCCCTGCGGCCCTGTGGCGCCCGATGTGTGTTCGCCGGGCGTTTTCCGGCCAATTCTCACGAGCGTTCTGCCCAAATCGGGATCGATTTGGGCAGAACGCTCGTGAGAATTGCCCGGCGTTGGGCAGCCCTGGTCAGCGCCCAGTTCCGCGTGGAGCAGGGCCCTTTCTCGCTCGGGGCATGGCGCGGCCACCTGGAAAACGAGCCGCGACGATGGGGCGCGGCCGGCGGCCCCGGCGCCGGGGAGTTTTCCCCGAGCAGAGTGGATGGAGGCGCCGTGGCCGGGCGCCCGCCTCCGCCGTGGTGGGCGGCCGGGGCGTCCATGGAAGGGGCTGGCCTCCGTGGGGGAACGGACTGATCTCTCAGTCCACGGCTGGGACGAAGCCGCGAAAGGTGCCGTTGTCCCCGGGACGGTCGGGGGGACTCGTGGCGCGGGACTCAGGGTTCCCCACGCGGAGGCCCCCAGGCTCAGGCCCCTGGCAACGGAAGGCTGAGAAAGCAGGCCCGGGCCCGTGCCCGGCTGTCAGAGCTGGCCCGGCCCCAGCTGCCGGCGCCAGGGAGGGGACCCCCGGAGGCGGAGGAGCGGGCCGCGTCTGCTTCCCCGGGGCCCGCCTCCCGGAGCTCCTCCTAGCGGTGCTGGAACGCGACGACACGCGGCCCCAGACAGGGCCCCGGGGGGGGCGGCCCCGCGGCCCTGTGGCGCCCGAAGGGTGTTCGCCGGGCGTTTTCCGGCCAATTCTCACGAGCGTTCTGCCCAAATCGGGATCGATTTGGGCAGAACGCTCGTGAGAATTGGCCGGCGTTGGGCAGCCCTGGTCAGCGCCCAGTGCCGCGTGGAGCAGGGCCCTTTCTCGCTCGGGGCATGGCGCGGCCACCCGGAAAATGAGCCGCGACGTTGGGGCGCGGCCGGCGGCCCCGGCGCCGGGGAGTTTTCCCCGAGCAGAGTGGATGGAGGCGCCGTGGCCGGGCGTCCGCCTCCGCCGTGGCGGGCTGCCGGGGCGCCCGTGGAGGTGGCTGGCCTCCGTGGGGGAACAGACTGATCTCTCACTCCACGGCTGGGATGAAGCCGCGAAAAGTGCCGTTGTCGCCGGGACGGTCGGGCGCACTCGTGGCGCAGGACTCAGGGTTCCCCACGCGGAGGCCCCCATGCTCAGGCCCCTGGCAACGGAAGGCTGAGCAAGCAGGCCCGGGCCCGGGCCCGGCTTTCGGGGCTGGCCTGGCCCCAGCTGCCGGCGCCAGGGAGGGGACCCCCGGAGGCTGAGGAGCGGGCAGCGTCGGCCTCCCCGGGGCCCGCCTCCCGGAGCTCCTCCTGGCGGTGCCGGAACGCGACGACACGCGTCCCCGGACAGGGCCCCGGGGGGGCTGCCCTGCGGCCCTGTGGCGCCCGAAGTGTGTTCGCCGGGCGTTTTCCGGACAATTCTCACGATTGTTCTGCCCAAATCGGGATCGATTTGGGCAGAACGCTCGTGAGAATTGGCCGGCGTTGGGCAGCCCTGGTCAGCGCCCAGTGCCGCGTGGAGCAGGGCCCTTTCTCGCTCGGGGCATGGCGCGGCCACCCTGAAAACGAGCTGCGACGTTGGGGTGCGGCCGGCGGCCCAGGCGCCGGGGAGTTTTCCCCGAGCAGAGTGGATGGATGCGCCGTGGCAGGGCGCCCGCCTCCGCCGTGGCGGGCGGCCGCGGCGCCCGTGGAGGGGGCTGGCCTCCGTGGGGGAACGGACTGATCTCTCTCTCCACGGCTGGGACGAAGCCGCGAAAGGTGCCGTTGTCGCCGGGACGGTCGGGCGGACTCGTGGCGCGGGACTCAGGGCTCCCCACGCGGAGGCCCCCAGGCTCAGGCCCCTGGCAACGGAAGGCTGAGCAAGCAGGCCCGGGCCCGGGCCCGGCTTTCGGGGCTGGCCCGGCCCCAGCTGCCGGCGTCAGGGAGGGGACCCCCGAAGGCTGAGGAGCGGGCGGCGTCGGCCTCCCCGGGGCCCGCTTCCCGGAGCTCCTCCTGGCGGTGCCGGAACGCGACGACACGCGGCCCCGGACAGGGCCCCGGGGGGGCGGCCCTGCGGCCCTGTGGCGCCCGATGTGTGTTCGCCGGGCGTTTTCCGGCCAATTCTCACGAGCGTTCTGCCCAAATCGGGATCGATTTGGGCAGAACGCTCGTGAGAATTGGCCGGCGTTGGGCAGCCCTGGTCAGCGCCCAGTTCCGCGTGGAGCAGGGCCCTTTCTCGCTCGGGGCATGGCGTGGCCACCCGGAAAACGAGCCGCAAAGATGGGGCGCGGCCGGCGGCCCCGGCGCCGGGGAGTTTTCCCCAAGCAGAGTGGATGGAGGGGCCGTGGCCGGGCGCCCGCCACCGCCGTGGCGGGTTGCCGGGCCGCCCGTGGAGGGGGCTGGCCTCCGTGGGGGAACGGACTGATCTCTCACTCCACGGCTGGGATGAAGCCGCGAAAGGTGCCGTTGTCGCCGGGACGGTCGGGGGGACTCGTGGCGCGGGACTCAGGGTTCCCCATGCGGAGGCCCCCAGGCTCAGGCCCCTGGCAACGGAAGGCTGAGCAAGCAGGCCCGGGCCCGGGCCCGGGTTTCGGGGCTGGCCCGGCCCCAGCGGCCAGCGTCAGGGAGGGGACCCTCGGAGGCTGAGGAGTGGGAGGCGTCGGCCTCCCCGGGGCCCGCCTCCCGGAACTCCTCCTGGCGGTGCCGGAAAGCGACGACACGCGATCCCGGACAGGGCCCCGGGGGGGCGGCCCTGCGGACCTCTGGTGCCCGAAGTGTGTTCGCCGGGCGTTTTCCGGCCAATTCTCACGAGCGTTCTGCCCAAATCAGCATCGATTTGGGCAGAACGCTCGTGAGAATTGGCCGGCGTTGGGCAGCCCTGGTCAGCGCCCAGGGCCGCGTGGAGCAGGGCGCTTTCTCGCTCGGGGCATGGCGCGGCCACCCGGAAAACGAGCCACGACGATGGGGCGCGGTCGGCGGCCCCGGCGCCTGGGAGTTTCCCCGAGCAGAGTGGATGGAGGCGCCGTGGCCGGGCGTCCGCCTCCGCCGTGGCGGGCGGCCGGGGCGCCCGTGGAGGGGGCTGGCCTCTGTGGGGGAACGGAGTGATCTCTCACTCCAGGCTGGGACGAAGCCGCGAAAGGTGCCGTTGTCGCCGGGACAGTCGGGGGGACTCGTGGCGCGGGACTCAGTGTTCCCCATGCGGAGGCCCCCAGGCTCAGGCCCCTGGCAACGGAAGGCTGAGCAAGCAGGCCCGGGCCCGGGCCCGGGTTTCGGGGCTGGCCCGGCCCCAGCGGCCGGCGTCAGGGTGGGGACCCCCGGAGGCTGAGGAGCGGGAGGCGTCGGCCTCCCCGGGGCCCGCCTCCCGGAACTCCTCCTGGCAGTGCCGGAAAGCGACGACACGCGATCCCGGACAGGGCCCCGGGGGGGCGGCCCTGCGGACCTGTGGTTCCCGAAGTGTGTTCGCCGGGCGTTTTCCGGCCAATTCTCACGAGCGTTCTGCCCAAATCAGCATCGATTTGGGCAGAACGCTCGTGAGAATTGGCCGGCGTTGGGCAGCCCTGGTCAGCGCCCAGTGCCGCGTGGAGCAGGGCGCTTTCTCGCTCGGGGCATGGCGCGGCCACCCGGAAAACGAGCCGCGACGATGGGGCGCGGTCGGCGGCCCCGGCGCCGGGGAGTTTCCCCGAGCAGAGTGGATGGAGGCGCCTTGGCCGGGCGTAGGCCTCCGCCGTGGCGGGCGGCCGGGGCGCCCGTGGAGGGGGCTGGCCTCTGTGGGGTAACGGAGTGATCTCTCACTCCACGGCTGGGACGAAGCCGCGAAAGGTGCCATTGTCGCCGGGACAGTCGGGGGGACTCGTGGCGCGGGACTCAGTGTTCCCCATGCGGAGGCCCCCAGGCTCAGGCCCCTGGCAACGGAAGGCTGAACAAGCAGGCCCGGGCCCGGACCCGGCTTTCGGGGCTGGCCCGGCCCCAGCGGCCGGCGCCCGGGAGGGGACTCCCGGAGGCTGAGGAGCGGGAGGCGTCGGCCTCCCCGGGGCCCGCCTCCCGGCGCTCCTCCTGGCGGTGCCGTTACGCGACGACACGCGATCCCGGACAGGGCCCCGGGGGGGCGGCCCTGCGGCCCTGTGGTGCCCGAAGTGTGTTCGCCGGGCGTTTTCCGGCCAATTCTCACGAGCGTTCTGTCCAAATCGGGATCGATTTGGGCAGAACGCTCGTGATAATTGGCCGGCGTTGGGCAACCCTGGTCAGCCCCCAGTGCCGCGTGGAGCAGGGCGCTTTCTCGCTCGGGGCATGGCGCGGCCACCCGGAAAATGAGCCGCGACGATGGGGCGCGGCCGGCGGCCCCGGCGCCGGGGAGTTTTCCCCAAGCATAGTGGATGGAGGCGCCGTGGCCGGGCGTCCGCCTCCGCCGTGGCGGGCGGCCGGGGCGCCCGTGGAGGTGGCTGGCCTCTGTGGGGGGAACGGAGTGATCTCTCACTCCACGGCTGTGACAAAGCCGCGAAAGGTGCCATTGTCGCCGGGACGGTCGGGGGGACTCGTGGCGCGGGACTCAGGGTTCCACATGCGGAGGCCCCCAGGCTCAGGCCCCTGGCAACGGAAGGCTGAGCAAGCAGGCCCGGGCCCGGGCCCGGCTTTCGGGGCTGGACGGCCCCAGCGGCCGGCGCCAGGGAGGGGACCCCCGGAGGCTGAGGAGCGGGAGGCGTCGGCCTCCCCGGGGCCCGCCTCCCGGAGCTCCTCCTGGCGGTGCCGGAACGCGACGACACGCGATCCAGCACAAAGCCCCGGAGGGGCGGCCCGGCGGCCCTGTGGTGCCCGAAGTGTGTTCGCCGGGCGTTTTCCGGCCAATTCTCACGAGCGTTCTGCCCAAATCGATCCCGATTTGGGCAGAACGCTCGTGAGAATTGGCCGGCGTTGGGCAGCCCTGGTCAGCGCCCAGTGCCGCGTGGAGCAGGGCGCTTTCTCGCTCGGGGCATGGCGCGGCCACCCGGAAAACGAGCCGCGACGATGGGGCGCGTCCGGCGGCCCCGGCGCCGGGGAGTTTTCCCCGAGCAGAGTGGATGGAGGCGCCGTGGCCGGGCGTCCGCCTCCGCCGTGGCGGGCGGCCGGGGCGCCCGTGGAGGGGGCTGGCCTCTGTGGGGGAACGGAGTGATCTCTCACTCCACGGCTGGGACGAAACCGCGAAAGGTGCCGTTGTCGCCGGGACGGTCGGGGGGACTCGTGGCGCGGGACTCAGAGTTCCCCATGCGGAGGCCCCCAGGCTCAGGCCCCTGGCAACGGAAGGCTGAGCAAGCAGGCCCGGGCCCGGGCCCGGGTTTCGGGGCAGGCCCGGCCCCAGCGGCCGGCGTCAGGGAGGGGACCCCCGGAGGCTGAGGAGCGGGAGGCGTCGGCCTCCCCGGGGCCCGCCTCCCGGAACTCCTCCTGGCGGTGCCGGAAAGCGACGACACGCGATCCCGGACAGGGCCCCGGGGGGGCGGCCCTGCAGACCTGTGGTGCCCGAAGTGTGTTCGCCGGGCGTTTTCCCGGCCAATTCTCACGAGCGTTCTGCCCAAATCGGGATCGATTTGGGCAGAACGCTCGTGAGAATTGGCCGGCGTTGGGCAGCCCTGGTCAGCGCCCAGTGCCGCGTGGAGCAGGGTGCTTTCTCGCTCGGGGCATGGCGCGGCCACCCGGAAAACGAGCCGCGACGATGGGGCGCGTTCGGCGGCCCCAGCGACGGGGAGTTTCCCCGAGCAGAGTGGATGGAGGCGCCGTGGCCGGGCGTCCGCCTCCGCCGTGGCGGGCGGCCGGGGCGCCCGTGGAGGGGGCTGGCCTTTGTGGGGGAACGGAGTGATCTCTCACTCCACGGCTGGGACGAAGCCGCGAAAGGTGCCATCGTCGCCGGGACGGTCGGTGGGACTCGTGGCACGGGACTCAGTGTTCCCCATGCGGAGGCCCCCAGGCTCAGGCCCCTGGCAACGGAAGGCTGAGCAAGCAGGCCCAGGCCCGGACCCGGCTTTCGGGGCTGGCCCGGCCCCAGCGGCCGGCGCCAGGGAGGGGACACCCGGAGGCTGAGGAGCGGGAGGCGTCGGCCTCCCCGGGGCCCGCCTCCCGGCGCTCCTCCTGGCGGTGCCGGAACGCGACGACACGCGATCCCGCACAAAGGCCCGGAGGGGCGGCCCGGCGGCCCTGTGGTGCCCGAAGTGTGTTCGCCGGGCGTTTTCCGGCCAATTCTCACGAGCGTTCTGCCCAAATCGACCACGATTTGGGCAGAACGCTCGTGAGAATTGGCCGGCGTTGGGCAGCCCTGGTCAGCGCCCAGGGCCGCGTGGAGCAGGGCGCTTTCTCGCTCGGGGCATGGCGCGGCCACCCGGAAAACGAGCCACGACGATGGGGCGCGGTCGGCGGCCCCGGCGCCTGGGAGTTTCCCCGAGCAGAGTGGATGGAGGCGCCGTGGCCGGGCGTCCGCCTCCGCCGTGGCGGGCGGCCGGGGCGCCCGTGGAGGGGGCTGGCCTCTGTGGGGGAACGGAGTGATCTCTCACTCCAGGCTGGGACGAAGCCGCGAAAGGTGCCGTTGTCGCCGGGACAGTCGGGGGGACTCGTGGCGCGGGACTCAGTGTTCCCCATGCGGAGGCCCCCAGGCTCAGGCCCCTGGCAACGGAAGGCTGAGCAAGCAGGCCCGGGCCCGGGCCCGGGTTTCGGGGCTGGCCCGGCCCCAGCGGCCGGCGTCAGGGTGGGGACCCCCGGAGGCTGAGGAGCGGGAGGCGTCGGCCTCCCCGGGGCCCGCCTCCCGGAACTCCTCCTGGCAGTGCCGGAAAGCGACGACACGCGATCCCGGACAGGGCCCCGGGGGGGCGGCCCTGCGGACCTGTGGTTCCCGAAGTGTGTTCGCCGGGCGTTTTCCGGCCAATTCTCACGAGCGTTCTGCCCAAATCAGCATCGATTTGGGCAGAACGCTCGTGAGAATTGGCCGGCGTTGGGCAGCCCTGGTCAGCGCCCAGTGCCGCGTGGAGCAGGGCGCTTTCTCGCTCGGGGCATGGCGCGGCCACCCGGAAAACGAGCCGCGACGATGGGGCGCGGTCGGCGGCCCCGGCGCCGGGGAGTTTCCCCGAGCAGAGTGGATGGAGGCGCCTTGGCCGGGCGTAGGCCTCCGCCGTGGCGGGCGGCCGGGGCGCCCGTGGAGGGGGCTGGCCTCTGTGGGGTAACGGAGTGATCTCTCACTCCACGGCTGGGACGAAGCCGCGAAAGGTGCCATTGTCGCCGGGACAGTCGGGGGGACTCGTGGCGCGGGACTCAGTGTTCCCCATGCGGAGGCCCCCAGGCTCAGGCCCCTGGCAACGGAAGGCTGAACAAGCAGGCCCGGGCCCGGACCCGGCTTTCGGGGCTGGCCCGGCCCCAGCGGCCGGCGCCCGGGAGGGGACTCCCGGAGGCTGAGGAGCAGGAGGCGTCGGCCTCCCCGGGGCCCGCCTCCCGGCGCTCCTCCTGGCGGTGCCGTTACGCGACGACACGCGATCCCGGACAGGGCCCCGGGGGGGCGGCCCTGCGGCCCTGTGGTGCCCGAAGTGTGTTCGCCGGGCGTTTTCCGGCCAATTCTCACGAGCGTTCTGTCCAAATCGGGATCGATTTGGGCAGAACGCTCGTGATAATTGGCCGGCGTTGGGCAACCCTGGTCAGCCCCCAGTGCCGCGTGGAGCAGGGCGCTTTCTCGCTCGGGGCATGGCGCGGCCACCCGGAAAATGAGCCGCGACGATGGGGCGCGGCCGGCGGCCCCGGCGCCGGGGAGTTTTCCCCAAGCATAGTGGATGGAGGCGCCGTGGCCGGGCGTCCGCCTCCGCCGTGGCGGGCGGCCGGGGCGCCCGTGGAGGTGGCTGGCCTCTGTGGGGGGAACGGAGTGATCTCTCACTCCACGGCTGTGACAAAGCCGCGAAAGGTGCCATTGTCGCCGGGACGGTCGGGGGGACTCGTGGCGCGGGACTCAGGGTTCCACATGCGGAGGCCCCCAGGCTCAGGCCCCTGGCAACGGAAGGCTGAGCAAGCAGGCCCGGGCCCGGGCCCGGCTTTCGGGGCTGGACGGCCCCAGCGGCCGGCGCCAGGGAGGGGACCCCCGGAGGCTGAAGAGCGGGAGGCGTCGGCCTCCCCGGGGCCCGCCTCCCGGAGCTCCTCCTGGCGGTGCCGGAACGCGACGACACGCGATCCAGCACAAAGCCCCGGAGGGGCGGCCCGGCGGCCCTGTGGTGCCCGAAGTGTGTTCGCCGGGCGTTTTCCGGCCAATTCTCACGAGCGTTCTGCCCAAATCGATCCCGATTTGGGCAGAACGCTCGTGAGAATTGGCCGGCGTTGGGCAGCCCTGGTCAGCGCCCAGTGCCGCGTGGAGCAGGGCGCTTTCTCGCTCGGGGCATGGCGCGGCCACCCGGAAAACGAGCCGCGACGATGGGGCGCGTCCGGCGGCCCCGGCGCCGGGGAGTTTTCCCCGAGCAGAGTGGATGGAGGCGCCGTGGCCGGGCGTCCGCCTCCGCCGTGGCGGGCGGCCGGGGCGCCCGTGGAGGGGGCTGGCCTCTGTGGGGGAACGGAGTGATCTCTCACTCCACGGCTGGGACGAAACCGCGAAAGGTGCCGTTGTCGCCGGGACGGTCGGGGGGACTCGTGGCGCGGGACTCAGAGTTCCCCATGCGGAGGCCCCCAGGCTCAGGCCCCTGGCAACGGAAGGCTGAGCAAGCAGGCCCGGGCCTGGGCCCGGGTTTCGGGGCAGGCCCGGCCCCAGCGGCCGGCGTCAGGGAGGGGACCCCCGGAGGCTGAGGAGCGGGAGGCGTCGGCCTCCCCGGGGCCCGCCTCCCGGAACTCCTCCTGGCGGTGCCGGAAAGCGACGACACGCGATCCCGGACAGGGCCCCGGGGGGGCGGCCCTGCAGACCTGTGGTTCCCGAAGTGTGTTCGCCGGGCGTTTTCCGGCCAATTCTCACGAGCGTTCTGCCCAAATCGGGATCGATTTGGGCAGAACGCTCGTGAGAATTGGCCGGCGTTGGGCAGCCCTGGTCAGCGCCCAGTGCCGCGTGGAGCAGGGCGCTTTCTCGCTCGGGGCATGGCGCGGCCACCCGGAAAACGAGCCGCGACGATGGGGCGCGTTCGGCGGCCCCAGCGACGGGGAGTTTCCCCGAGCAGAGTGGATGGAGGCGCCGTGGCCGGGCGTCCGCCTCCGCCGTGGCGGGCGGCCGGGGCGCCCGTGGAGGGGGCTGGCCTTTGTGGGGGAACGGAGTGATCTCTCACTCCACGGCTGGGACGAAGCCGCGAAAGGTGCGATTGTCGCCGGGACGGTCGGTGGGACTCGTGGCACGGGACTCAGTGTTCCCCATGCGGAGGCCCCCAGGCTCAGGCCCCTGGCAACGGAAGGCTGAGCAAGCAGGCCCAGGCCCGGACCCGGCTTTCGGGGCTGGCCCGGCCCCAGCGGCCGGCGCCAGGGAGGGGACACCCGGAGGCTGAGGAGCGGGAGGCGTCGGCCTCCCCGGGGCCCGCCTCCCGGCGCTCCTCCTGGCGGTGCCGGAACGCGACGACACGCGATCCCGCACAAAGGCCCGGAGGGGCGGCCCGGCGGCCCTGTGGTGCCCGAAGTGTGTTCGCCGGGCGTTTTCCGGCCAATTCTCACGAGCGTTCTGCCCAAATCGACCCCGATTTGGGCAGAACGCTCGTGAGAATTGGCCGGCGTTGGGCAGCCCTGGTCAGCGCCCAGTGCCGCGTGGAGCAGGGCGCTTTCTCGCTCGGGGCATGGCGCGGCCACCCGGAAAACGAGCCGCGACGATGGGGCGCGGTCGGCGGCCCCGGCGCCGGGGAGTTTCCCCGAGCAGAGTGGATGGAGGCGCCGTGGCCGGGCGTCCGCCTCCGCCGTGGCGGGCGGCCGGGGCGCCCGTGGAGGGGGCTGGCCTCTGTGGGGGAACGGAGTGATCTCTCACTCCACGGCTGGGACGAAGCCGCGAAAGGTGCCGTCGTCGCCGGGACGGTCGGGGGGACTCGTGGCGCGGGACTCAGGGTTCCCCATGCGGAGGCCCCCAGGCTCAGGCCCCTGGCAACGGAAGGCTGAGCAAGCAGCCCCGGGCCCGGGCCCGGCTTTCGGGGCCGGCCCGGCCCCAGCGGCCGGCGCCAGGGAGGGGACCCCCGGAGGCTGAGGAGCGGGAGGCGTCGGCCTCCCCGGGGCCCGCCTCCCGGAGCTCCTCCTGGCGGTGCCGGAACGCGACGACACGCGTTCCCGGACAGGGCCCCGGGGGGGCGGCCCTGCGGCCCTCTGGTGCCCGAAGTGTGTTCGCCGGGCGTTTTCCGGCCAATTCTCACGAGCGTTCTGCCCAAATCGGGATCGATTTGGGCAGAACGCTCGTGAGAATTGGCCGGCGTTGGGCAGCCCTGGTCAGCGCCCAGGGCCGCGTGGAGCAGGGCCCTTTCTCGCTCGGGGCATGGCGCGGCCACACGGAAAACGAGCCGCGACGATGGGGCGCGGCCGGCGGCCCCGGCGCCGGGGAGTTTTCCCCGAGCAGAGTGGATGGAGGCGCCGTGGCCGGGCGTCCGCCTCCGCCGTGGCGGGCGGCCGGGGCGCCCGTGGAGGGGGCTGGCCTCTGTGGGGGAACGGAGTGATCTCTCACTCCACGGCTGGGACGAAGCCGCGAAAGGTGCCGTCGTCGCCGGGACGGTTGGGGGGACTCGTGGCGCGGGACTCAGGGTTCCCCATGCGGAGGCCCCCAGGCTCAGGCCCCTGGCAACGGAAGGCTGAGCAAGTAGGCCCGGGCCCGGGCCCGGCTTTCGGGGCGGGCCCGGCCCCAGCGGCCGGCACCAGGGAGGGGACCCCCGGATTCTGAGGAGCGGGAGGCGTCGGCCTCCCCGGGGCCCGCCGCCCGGAGCTCCTCCTGGCGGTGCCGGAACGCGACGACACGCGATCCCGGACAGGGCCCCGGGGGGGCGGCCCCGCGGCCCTGTGGCGCCCGAAGTGTGTTCGCCGGGCGTTTTCCGGCCAATTCTCACGAGCGTTCTGCCCAAATCGGGATCGATTTGGGCAGAACGCTCGTGAGAATTGGCCGGCGTTGGGCAGCCCTGGTCAGCGCCCAGGGCCGCGTGGAGCAGGGCCCTTTCTCGCTCGGGGCATGGCGCGGCCACCCGGAAAACGAGCCGCGACGATGGGGCGCGGCCGGCGGCCCCGGCGCCGGGGAGTTTTCCCCGAGCAGAGTGGATGGAGGCGCCGTGGCCGGGCGTCCGCCTCCGCCGTGGCGGGCGGCCGGGGCGCCCGTGGAGGGGGCTGGCCTCTGTGGGGGAACGGAGTGATCTCTCACTCCACGGCTGGGACGAAGCCGCGAAAGGTGCCGTCGTCGCCGGGACGGTCGGGGGGACTCGTGGCGCGGGACTCAGGGTTCCCCATGCGGAGGCCTCCAGGCTCAGGCCCCTGGCAACGGAAGGCTGAGCAAGCAGGCCCGGGCCCGGGCCCGGCTTTCGGGGCTGGCCCGGCCCCAGCGGCCGGCGCCAGGGAGGGGACCCCCGGAGGCTGAGGAACGGGAGGCGTCGGCCTCCCCGGGGCCCGCCTCCCGGAGCTCCTCCTGGCGGTGCCGGAACGCGACGACACGCGATCCCGGACAGGGCCCCGGGGGGGCGGCCCTGCGGCCCTCTGGTGCCCGAAGTGTGTTCGCCGGGCGTTTTCCGGCCAATTCTCACGAGCGTTCTGCCCAAATCGGGATCGATTTGGGCAGAACGCTCGTGAGAATTGGCCGGCGTTGGGCAGCCCTGGTCAGCGCCCAGGGCCGCGTGGAGCAGGGCCCTTTCTCGCTCGGGGCATGGCGCGGCCACCCGGAAAACGAGCCGCGACGATGGGGCGCGGCCGGCGGCCCCGGCGCCGGGGAGTTTTCCCCGAGCAGAGTGGATGGAGGCGCCGTGGCCGGGCGTCCGCCTCCGCCGTGGCGGGCGACCGGGGCGCCCGTGGAGGGGGCTGGCCTCTGTGGGGGAACGGAGTGATCTCTCACTCCACGGCTGGGACGAAGCCGCGAAAGGTGCCGTCGTCGCCGGGACGGTCGGGGGGACTCGTGGCGCAGGACTCAGGGTTCCCCATGCGGAGGCCCCCAGGCTCAGGCCCCTGGCAACGGAAGGCTGAGCAAGCAGGCCCGGGCCCGGGCCCGGCTTTCGGGGCCGGCCCGGCCCCAGCGGCCGGCGCCAGGGAGGGGACCCCCGGAGGCTGAGGAGCGGGAGGCGTCGGCCTCCCCGGGGCCCGCCTCCCGGAGCTCCTCCTGGCGGTGCCGGAATGCGACGACACGCGTTCCCGGACAGGGCCCCGGGGGGGCGGCCCTGCGGCCCTCTGGTGCCCGAAGTGTGTTCGCCGGCCGTTTTCCGGCCAATTCTCACGAGCGTTCTGCCCAAATCGGGATCGATTTGGGCAGAACGCTCATGAGAATTGGCCGGCGTTGGGCAGCCCTGGTCAGCGCCCAGGGCCGCGTGGAGCAGGGCCCTTTCTCGCTCGGGGCATGGCGCGGCCACCCGGAAAACGAGCCGCGACGATGGGGCGCGGCCGGCGGCCCCGGCGCCGGGGAGTTTTCCCCGAGCAGAGTGGATGGAGGCGCCGTGGCCGGGCGTCCGCCTCCGCCGTGGCGGGCGGCCGGGGCGCCCGTGGAGGGGGCTGGCCTCTGTGGGGGAACGGAGTGATCTCTCACTCCACGGCTGGGACGAAGCCGCGAAAGGTGCCGTCGTCGCCGGGACGGTCGGGGGGACTCGTGGCGCGGGACTCAGGGTTCCCCATGCGGAGGCCCCCAGGCTCAGGCCCCTGGCAACGGAAGGCTGAGCAAGTAGGCCCGGGCCCGGGCCCGGCTTTCGGGGCTGGCCCGGCCCCAGCGGCCGGCGCCAGGGAGGGGACCCCCGGAGGCTGAGGAGCGGGAGGCGTCGGCCTCCCCGGGGCCCGCCGCCCGGAGCTCCTCCTGGCGGTGCCGGAACGCGACGACACGCGATCCCGGACAGGGCCCCGGGGGGGCGGCCCTGCGGCCCTCTGGTGCCCAAAGTGTGTTCGCCGGGCGTTTTCCGGCCAATTCTCACGAGCGTTCTGCCCAAATCGGGATCGATTTGGGCAGAACGCTCGTGAGAATTGGCCGGCGTTGGGCAGCCCTGGTCAGCGCCCAGGGCCGCGTGGAGCAGGGCCCTTTCTCGCTCGGGGCATGGCGCGGCCACCCGGAAAACGAGCCGCGACGATGGGGCGCGGCCGGCGGCCCCGGCGCCGGGGAGTTTTCCCCGAGCAGAGTGGATGGAGGCGCCGTGGCCGGGCGTCCGCCTCCGCCGTGGCGGGCGGCCGGGGCGCCCGTGGAGAGGGCTGGCCTCTGTGGGGGAACGGAGAGATCTCTCACTCCACGGCTGGGACGAAGCCGCGAAAGGTGCCGTTGTCGCCGGGACGGTCGGGGGGACTCGTGGCGCGGGACTCAGGGTTCCCCATGCGGAGGCCCCCAGGCTCAGGCCCCTGGCAACGGAAGGCTGAGCAAGCAGGCCCGGGCCCGGGCCCGGCTTTCGGGGCTGGCCCGGCACCAGCGGCCGGCGCCATGGAGGGGACCCCCGGAGGCTGAGGAGTGGGAGGCGTCGGCCTCCCCGGGGCCCGCCGCCCGGAGCTCCTCCTGGCGGTGCCGGAACGCGACGACACGCGATCCCGGACAGGGCCCCGGGGGGGCGGCCCTGCGGCCCTCTGGTGCCCGAAGTGTGTTCGCCGGGCGTTTTCCGGCCAATTCTCACGAGCGTTCTGCCCAAATCGGGATCGATTTGGGCAGAACGCTCGTGAGAATTGGCCGGCGTTGGGCAGCCCTGGTCAGCGCCCAGGGCCGCGTGGAGCAGGGCCCTTTCTCGCTCGGGGCATGGCGCGGCCACCCGGAAAACGAGCCGCGACGATGGGGCGCGGCCGGCGGCCCCAGCGCCGGGGAGTTTTCCCCGAGCAGAGTGGATGGAGGCGCCGTGGCCGGGCGTCCGCCTCCGCCGTGGCGGGCGGCCGGGGCGCCCGTGGAGGGGGCTGTCCTCTGTGGGGGAACGGAGTGATCTCTCACTCCACGGCTGGGACGAAGCCGCGAAAGGTGCCGTCGTCGCCGGGACGGTCGGGGGGACTCGTGGCGCGGGACTCAGGGTTCCCCATGCGGAGGCCCCCAGGCTCAGGCCCCTGGCAACGGAAGGCTGAGCAAGCAGGCCCGGGCCCGGGCCCGGCTTTCGGGGCCGGCCCGGCCCCAGCGGCCGGCGCCAGGGAGGGGACCCCCGGAGGCTGAGGAGCGGGAGGCGTCGGCCTCCCCGGGGCCCGCCTCCCGGATCTCCTCCTGGCGGTGCCGGAACGCGACGACACGCGTTCCCGGACAGGGCCCCGGGGGGGCGGCCCTGCGGCCCTCTGGTGCCCGAAGTGTGTTCGCCGGGCGTTTTCCGGCCAATTCTCACGAGCGTTCTGCCCAAATCGGGATCGATTTGGGCAGAACGCTCGTGAGAATTGGCCGGCGTTGGGCAGCCATGGTCAGCGCCCAGGGCCGCGTGGAGCAGGGCCCTTTCTCGCTCGGGGCATGGCGCGGCCACCCGGAAAACGAGCCAGGACGATGGGGCGCGGCCGGCGGCCCCGGCGCCGGGGAGTTTTCCCCGAGCAGAGTGGATGGAGGCGCCGTGGCCGGGCGTCCGCCTCCGCCGTGGTGGGCGGCCGGGGCGCCCGTGGAGGGGGCTGGCCTCTGTGGGGGAACGGAGTGATCTCTCACTCCACGGCTGGGACGAAGCCGCGAAAGGTGCCGTCGTCGCCGGGACGGTCGGGGGGACTCGTGGCGCGGGACTCAGGTTTCCCCATGCGGAGGCCCCCAGGCTCAGGCCCCTGGCAACGGAAGGCTGAGCAAGCAGGCCCGGGCCCGGGCCCGGCTTTCGGGGCTGGCCCGGCCCCAGCGGCCGGCGCCAGGGAGGGGACCCCCGGAGGCTGAGGAGCGGGAGGCGTCGGCCTCCCCGGGGCCCGCCGCCCGGAGCTCCTCCTGGCGGTGCCGGAACGCGACGACCCGCGATCCCGGACAGGGCCCCGGGGGGGCGGCCCTGCAGCCCTCTGGTGCCCGAAGTGTGTTCGCCGGGCGTTTTCCGGCCAATTCTCACGAGCGTTCTGCCCAAATCGGGATCGATTTGGGCAGAACGCTCGTGAGAATTGGCCGGCGTTGGGCAGCCCTGGTCAGCGCCCAGGGCCGCGTGGAGCAGGGCCCTTTCTCGCTCGGGGCATGGCGCGGCCACCCGGAAAACGAGCCGCGACGATGGGGCGCGGCCGGTGGCCCCGGCGCCGGGGAGTTTTCCCCGAGCAGAGTGGATGGAGGCGCCGTGGCCGGGCGTCCGCCTCCGCCGTGGCGGGCGGCCGGGGCGCCCGTGGAGGGGGCTGGCCTCTGTGGGGGAACGGAGTGATCTCTCACTCCACGGCTGGGACGAAGCCGCGAAAGGTGCCGTCGTCGCCGGGACGGTCGGGGGGACTCGTGGCGCGGGACTCAGGGTTCCCCATGCGGAGGCCCCCAGGCTCAGGCCCCTGGCAACGGAAGGCTGAGCAAGCAGGCCCGGGCCCGGGCCCGGCTTTCGGGGCTGGCCCGGCCCCAGCGGCCGGCGCCAGGGAGGGGACCCCCGGAGGCTGAGGAGCGGGAGGCGTCGGCCTCCCCGGGGCCCGCCGCCCGGAGCTCCTCCTGGCGGTGCCAGAACGCGACGACACGCGATCCCGGACAGGGCACCGGGGGGGCGGCCCTGCGGGCCTCTGGTGCCCGAAGTGTGTTCGCCGGGCGTTTTCCGGCCAATTCTCACGAGCGTTCTGCCCAAATCGGGATCGATTTGGGCAGAACGCTCGTGAGAATTGGCCGGCGTTGGGCAGCCCTGGTCAGCGCCCAGGGCCGCGTGGAGCAGGGCCCTTTCTCGCTCGGGACATGGCGCGGCCACCCGGAAAACGAGCCGCGACGATGGGGCGCGGCCGGCGGCCCCGGCGCCGGGGAGTTTTCCCCGAGCAGAGTGGATGGAGGCGCCGTGGCCGGGCGTCCGCCTCCGCCGTGGCGGGCGGCCGGGGCGCCCGTGGAGGGGGCTGGCCTCTGTGGGGGAACGGAGTGATCTCTCACTCCACGGCTGGGACGAAGCCGCGAAAGGTGCCGTCGTTGCCGGGACGGTCGGGGGGACTCGTGGCGCGGGACTCAGGGTTCCCCATGCGGAGGCCCCCAGGCTCAGGCCCCTGGCAACGGAAGGCTTTGCAAGCAGGCCCGGGCCCGGGCCCGGCTTTCGGGGCCGGCCCGGCCCCAGCGGCCGGCGCCAGGGAGGGGACCCCCGGAGGCTGAGGAGCGGGAGGCGTCGGCCTCCCCGGGGTCCGCCGCCCGGAGCTCCTCCTGGCGGTGCCGGAACGTGACGACACGCGATCCCAGACATGGCCCCGGCGGGGCGGCCCTGCGGCCCTCTGGTGCCCGAAGTGTGTTCGCCGGGCGTTTTCCGGCCAATTCTCACGAGCGTTCTGCCCAAATCGGGATCGATTTCGGCAGAACGCTCGTGAGAATTGGCCGGCGTTGGGCAGCCCTGGTCAGCGCCCAGGGCCGCGTGGAGCAGGGCCCTTTCTCGCTCGGGGCATGGCGCGGCCACCGGAAAACGAGCCGCGACGATGGGGCGCGGCCGGCGGCCCCGGCGCCGGGGAGTTTTCCCCGAGCAGAGTGGATGGAGGCGCCGTGGCCGGGCGTCCGCCTCCGCCGTGGCGGGCGGCCCGGGCGCCCGTGGAGGGGGCTGGCCTCTGTGGGGGAACGGAGTGATCTCTCACTCCACGGCTGGGACGAAGCCGCGAAAGGTGCCGTCGTCGCCGGGACGGTCTGGGGGACTCGTGGCGCGGGACTCAGGGTTCCCCATGCGGAGGCCCCCAGTCTCAGGCCCCTGGCAACGGAAGGCTGAGCAAGCAGGCCCGGGCCCGGGCCCGGCTTTCGGGGCCGGCCCGGCCCCAGCGGCCGGCGCCAGGGAGGGTCCCCCGGAGGCTGAGGAGCGGGAGGCGTCGGCCTCCCCGGGGCCCGCCTCCCGGAGATCCTCCTGGCGGTGCCGGAACGCGACGACACGCGATCCCGGACAGGGCCCCGGGGGGGCGGCCCTGCGGCCCTCTGGTGCCCGAAGTGTGTTCGCCGGGCGTTTTCCGGCCAATTCTCACGAGCGTTCTGCCCAAATCGGGATCGATTTGGGCAGAACGCTCGTGAGAATTGGCCGGCGTTGGGCAGCCCTGGTCAGCGCCCAGGGCCGCGTGGAGCAGGGCCCTTTCTCGCTCGGGGCATGGCGCGTCCACCCGGAAAACGAGCCGCAACGATGGGGCGCAGCCGGCGGCCCCGGCGCCGGGGAGTTTTCCCCGAGCAGAGTGAATGGAGGCGCCGTGGCCGGGCGTCCGCCTCCGCCGTGGCGGGCGGCCGGGGCGCCCGTGGAGGGGGCTGGCCTCTGTGGGGGAACGGAGAGATCTCTCACTCCACGGCTGGGAGGAAGCCGCGAAAGGTGCCGTCGTCGCCGGGACGGTCGGGGGGACTCGTGGCGCGGGACTCAGGGTTCCCCATGCGGAGGCCCCCAGGCTCAGGCCCCTGGCAACGGAAGGCTGAGCAAGCAGGCCCGGGCCCGGGCCCGGCTTTCGGGGCTGGCCCGGCCCCAGCGGCCGGCGCCAGGGAGGGGACCCCCGGAGGCTGAGGAGCGGGAGGCGTCGGCCTCCCCGGGGCCCGCCGCCCGGAGCTCCTCCTGGCGGTGCCGGAACGCGACGACACGCGATCCCGGACAGGGCCCCGGGGGGGCGGCCCTGCGGCCCTCTGGTGCCCGAAGTGTGTTCGCCGGGCGTTTTCCGGCCAATTCTCACGAGCGTTCTGCCCAAATCGGGATCGATTTGGGCAGAACGCTCGTGAGAATTGGCCGGCGTTGGGCAGCCCTGGTCAGCGCCCAGGGCCGCGTGGAGCAGGGCCCTTTCTCGCTCGGGGCATGGCGCGGCCACCCGGAAAACGAGCCGCGACGATGGGGCGCGGCCGGCGGCCCCAGCGCCGGGGAGTTTTCCCCGAGCAGAGTGGATGGAGGCGCCGTGGCCGGGCGTCCGCCTCCGCCGTGGCGGGCGGCCGGGGCGCCCGTGGAGGGGGCTGGCCTCTGTGGGGGAACGGAGTGATCTCTCACTCCACGGCTGGGACGAAGCCGCGAAAGGTGCCGTCGTCGCCGGGACGGTCGGGGGGACTCGTGGCGCGGGACTCAGGGTTCCCCATGCGGAGGCCCCCAGGCTCAGGCCCCTGGCAACGGAAGGCTGAGCAAGTAGGCTCGGGCCCGGGCCCGGATTTCGGGGCTGGCCCGGCCCCAGCGGCCGGCGCCAGGGAGGGGACCCCCGGAGGCTGAGGAGCGGGAGGCGTCGGCCTCCCCGGGGCCCGCCTCCCGGAGCTCCTCCTGGCGGTGCCGGAACGCGACGACACGCGATCCCGGACAGGGCCCCGGGGGGGCGGCCCTGCGGCCCTCTGGTGCCCGAAGTGTGTTCGCCGGGCGTTTTCCGGCCAATTCTCACGAGCGTTCTGCCCAAATCGGGATCGATTTGGGCAGAACGCTCGTGAGAATTGGCCGGCGTTGGGCAGCCCTGGTCAGCGCCCAGGGCCGCGTGGAGCAGGGCCCCTTCTCGCTCGGGGCATGGCGCGGCCACCCGGAAAACGAGCCGCGACGATGGGGCGCGGCCGTCGGCCCCGGCGCCGGGGAGTTTTCCCCGAGCAGAGTGGATGGAGGCGCCGTGGCCGGGCGTCCGCCTCCGCCGTGGCGGGCGGCCGGGGCGCCCGTGGAGGGGGCTGGCCTCTGTGGGGGAACGGAGTGATCTCTCACTCCACGGCTGGGACGAAGCCGCGAAAGGTGCCGTCGTCGCCGGGACGGTCGGGGGGACTCGTGGCGCGGGACTCAGGGTTCCCCATGCGGAGGCCCCCAGGCTCAGGCCCCTGGCAACGGAAGGCTGAGCAAGCAGGCCCGGGCCCGGGCCCGGATTTTGGGGCTGGCCCGGCCCCAGCGGCCGGCGCCAGGGAGGGGACCCCCGGAGGCTGAGGAGCGGGAGGCGTCGGCCTCCCCGGGGCCCGCCTCCCGGAGCTCCTCCTGGCGGTGCCGGAACGCGACGACACGCGATCCCGGACAGGGCCCCGGGGGGGCGGCCCTGCGGCCCTCTGGTGCCCGAAGTGTGTTCGCCGGGCGTTTTCCGGCCAATTCTCACGAGCGTTCTGCCCAAATCGGGATCGATTTGGGCAGAACGCTCGTGAGAATTGGCCGGCGTTGGGCAGCCCTGGTCAGCGCCCAGGGCCGCGTGGAGCAGGGCCCTTTCTCGCTCGGGGCATGGCGCGGCCACCCGGAAAACGAGCCGCGACAATGGGGCGCGGCCGGCGGCCCCAGCGCCGGGGAGTTTTCCCCGAGCAGAGTGGATGGAGGCGCCGTGGCCGGGCGTCCGCCTCCGCCGTGGCGGGCGGCCGGGGCGCCCGTGGAGGGGGCTGGCCTCTGTGGGGGAACGGAGTGATCTCTCACTCCACGGCTGGGACGAAGCCGCGAAAGGTGCCGTCGTCGCCGGGACGGTCGGGGGGACTCGTGGCGCGGGACTCAGGGTTCCCCATGCGGAGGCCCCCAGGCTCAGGCCCCTGGCAACGGAAGGCTGAGCAAGCAGGCCCGCGCCCGGGCCCGGCTTTCGGGGCCGGCCCGGCCCCAGCGGCCGGCGCCAGGGAGGGGACCCCCGGAGGCTGAGGAGCGGGAGGCGTCGGCCTCCCCGGGGCCCGCCTCCCGGAGCTCCTCCTGGCGGTGCCGGAACGCGACGACACGCGATCCCGGACAGGGCCCCGGGGGGGCGGCCCTGCGGCCCTCTGGTGCCCGAAGTGTGTTCGCCGGGCGTTTTCCGGCCAATTCTCACGAGCGTTCTGCCCAAATCGGGATCGATTTGGGCAAAACGCTCGTGAGAATTGGCCGGCGTTGGGCAGCCCTGGTCAGCGCCCAGGGCCGCGTGGAGCAGGGCCCTTTCTCGCTCGGGGCATGGCGCGGCCACCCGGAAACGAGCCGCGACGATGGGGCGCGGCCGGCGGCCCCGGCGCCGGGGAGTTTTCCCCGAGCAGAGTGGATGGAGGCGCCGTGGCCGGGCGTCCGCCTCCGCCGTGGCGGGCGGCCGGGGCGCCCGTGGAGGGGGCTGGCCTCTGTGGGGGAACGGAGTGATCTCTCACTCCACGGCTGGGACGAAGCCGCGAAAGGTGCCGTCGTCGCCGGGACGGTCGGGGGGACTCGTGGCGCGGGACTCAGGGTTCCCCATGCGGAGGCCCCCAGGCTCAGGACCCTGGCAACGGAAGGCTGAGCAAGCAGGCCCGGGCCCGGGCCCGGCTTTCGGGGCCGGCCCGGCCCCAGCGGCCGGCGCCAGGGAGGGGACCCCCGGAGGCTGAGGAGCGGGAGGCGTCGGCCTCCCCGGGGCCCGCCTCCCGGAGCTCCTCCTGGCGGTGCCGGAACGCGACGACACGCGATCCCGGACAGGGCCCCGGGGGGGCGGCCCTGCGGCCCTCTGGTGCCCGAAGTGTGTTCGCCGGGCGTTTTCCGGCCAATTCTCACGAGCGTTCTGCCCAAATCGGGATCGATTTGGGCAAAACGCTCGTGAGAATTGGCCGGCGTTGGGCAGCCCTGGTCAGCGCCCAGGGCCGCGTGGAGCAGGGCCCTTTCTCGCTCGGGGCATGGCGCGGCCACCCGGAAACGAGCCGCGACGATGGGGCGCGGCCGGCGGCCCCGGCGCCGGGGAGTTTTCCCCGAGCAGAGTGGATGGAGGCGCCGTGGCCGGGCGTCCGCCTCCGCCGTGGCGGGCGGCCGGGGCGCCCGTGGAGGGGGCTGGCCTCTGTGGGGGAACGGAGTGATCTCTCACTCCACGGCTGGGACGAAGCCGCGAAAGGTGCCGTCGTCGCCGGGACGGTCGGGGGGACTCGTGGCGCGGGACTCAGGGTTCCCCATGCGGAGGCCCCCAGGCTCAGGACCCTGGCAACGGAAGGCTGAGCAAGCAGGCCCGGGCCCGGGCCCGGCTTTCGGGGCCGGCCCGGCCCCAGCGGCCGGCGCCAGGGAGGGGACCCCCGGAGGCTGAGGAGCGGGAGGCGTCGGCCTCCCCGGGGCCCGCCTCCCGGAGCTCCTCCTGGCGGTGCCGGAACGCGACGACACGCGTTCCCGGACAGGGCCCCGGGGGGGCGGCCCTGCGGCCCTCTGGTGCCCGAAGTGTGTTCGCCGGGCGTTTTCCGGCCAATTCTCACGAGCGTTCTGCCCAAATCGGGATCGATTTGGGCAGAACGCTCGTGAGAATTGGCCGGCGTTGGGCAGCCCTGGTCAGCGCCCAGGGCCGCGTGGAGCAGGGCCCTTTCTCGCTCGGGGCATGGCGCGGCCACCCGGAAAACGAGCCGCGACGATGGGGCGCGGCCGGCGGCCCCGGCGCCGGGGAGTTTTCCCCGAGCAGAGTGGATGGAGGCGCCGTGGCCGGGCGTCCGCCTCCGCCGTGGCGGGCGGCCGGGGCGCCCGTGGAGGGGGCTGGCCTCTGTGGGGGAACGGAGTGATCTCTCACTCCACGGCTGGGACGAAGCCGCGAAAGGTGCCGTCGTCGCCGGGACGGTCGGGGGGACTCGTGGCGCGGGACTCAGGGTTCCCCATGCGGAGGCCCCCAGGCTCA
The DNA here is from genome assembly GCF_922984935.1 of Meles meles. Lineage (NCBI taxonomy): Eukaryota > Metazoa > Chordata > Mammalia > Carnivora > Mustelidae > Meles > Meles meles. The sequence continues at coordinate 3,985 of NW_025721176.1, read as the reverse complement.
GGCCCCTGGCAACGGAAGGCTGAGCAAGCAGGCCCGGGCCCGGGCCCGGCTTTCGGGGCTGGCCCGGCCCCAGCGGCCGGCGCCAGGGAGGGGACCCCCGGAGGCTGAGGAGCGGGAGGCGTCGGCCTCCCCGGGGCCCGCCGCCCGGAGCTCCTCCTGGAGGTGCCGGAACGCGACGACACGCGATCCCGGACAGGGCCCCGGGGGGGCGGCCCTGCGGCCCTCTGGTGCCCGAAGTGTGTTCGCCGGGCGTTTTCCGGCCAATTCTCACGAGCGTTCTGCCCAAATCGGGATCGATTTGGGCAGAACGCTCGTGAGAATATGCCGGCGTTGGGCAGCCCTGGTCAGCGCCCAGGGCCGCGTGGAGCAGGGCCCTTTCTCGCTCGGGGCATGGCGCGGCCACCCGGAAAACGAGCCGCGACGATGGGGCGCGGCCGGCGGCCCCGGCGCCGGGGAGTTTTCCCCGAGCAGAGTGGATGGAGGCGCCGTGGCCGGGCGTCCGCCTCCGCCGTGGCGGGCGTCCGGGGCGCCCGTGGAGGGGGCTGGCCTCTGTGGGGAAACGGAGTGATCTCTCACTCCACGGCTGGGACCAAGCCGCGAAAGGTGCCGTTGTCGCCGGGACGGTCGGGGGGACTCGTGGCGCGGGACTCAGGGTTCCCCATGCGGAGGCCCCCAGGCTCAGGCCCCTGGCAACGGAAGGCTGAGCAAGCAGGACCGGGCCCGGACCCGGCTTTCGGGGCTGGCCCGGCCCCAGCGGCCGGCGCCAGGGAGGGGACCCCCGGAGGCTGAGGAGCGGGAGGCGTCGGCCCTCCCCGGGGCCCGCCTCCCGGAGCTCCTCCTGGCGGTGCCGGACGCGACGACACGCGATCCCGGACAGGGCCCCGGGGGGGCGGCCCTGCGGCCCTCTGGTGCCCGAAGTGTGTTCGCCGGGCGTTTTCCGGCCAATTCTCACGAGCCTTCTTCCCAAATCGGGATTGATTTGGGCAGAACGCTCGTGAGAATTGGCCGGCGTTGGGCAGCCCTGGTCAGCGCCCAGTGCCGCGTGGAGCAGGGCGCTTTCTCGCTCGGGGCATGGCGCGGCCACCCGGAAAACGAGCCACGACGATGGGGCGCGGTCGGCGGCCCCGGCGCCGGGGAGTTTCCCCGAGCAGAGTGGATGGAGGCGCCGTGGCCGGGCGTACGCCTCCGCCGTGGCGGGTGGCCGGGGCGCCCGTGGAGGGGGCTGGCCTCTGTGGGGGAACGGAGTGATCTCTCACTCCACGGCTGGGACGAAGCCGCGAATGGTGCCATTGTCGCCGGGACGGTCGGGGGGACTCGTGGCGCGGGACTCAGTGTTCCCCATGCGGAGGCCCCCAGGCTCAGGCCCCTGGCAACGGAAGGCTGAGCAAGCAGGCCCGGGCCCGGACCCGGCTTTCGGGGCTGGCCCGGCCCCAGCGGCCGGCGCCAGGGAGGGGACCCCCGGAGGCTGAGGAGCGGGAGGCGTCGGCCTCCCCGGGGCCCGCCTCCCGGAGCTCCTCCTGGCTGTGCCGGAACGCGACGACACGCGATCCCGGACAGGGCCCCGGGGGGGCGGCCCTGCGGCCCTGTGGTGCCCGAAGTGTGTTCGCCGGGCGTTTTCCCGGCCAATTCTCACGAGCGTTCTGCCCAAATCAGCATCGATTTGGGCAGAACGCTCGTGAGAATTGGCCGGCGTTGGGCAGCCCTGGTCAGCGCCCAGTGCCGCGTGGAGCAGGGCCCTTTCTCGCTCGGGGCATGGCGCGGCCACCCGGAAAACGAGCCGCGACGATGGGATCGCGGCCGGCGGCCCCGGCGCCGGGGAGTTTTCCCCGAGCAGAGTGGATGGAGGCGCCGTGGCCGGGCGTCCGCCTCCGCCGTGGCGGGCGGCCGGGGCGCCCGTGGAGGGGGCTGGCCTCTGTGGGGGAACGGAGTGATCTCTCACTCCACGGCTGGGACGAAGCCGCGAAAGGTGCCGTGGTCGCCGGGACGGTCGGGGGGACTCGTGGCGCGGGACTCAGGGTTCCCCATGCGGAGGCCCCCAGGCTCAGGACCCTGGCAACGGAAGGCTGAGCAAGCAGGCCCGGGCCCGGGCCCGGCTTTCGGGGCTGGCCCGGCCCCAGCGGCCGGCGCCAGGGAGGGGACCCCCGGAGGCTGAGGAGCGGGAGGCGTCGGCCTCCCCGGGGCCCGCCTCCCGGAGCTCCTCCTGGCGGTGCCGGAACGCGACGACACGCGATCCCGGACAGGGCCACGGGGGGGCGGCCCTGCGGCCCTCTGGTGCCCGAAGTGTGTTCGCCAGGCGTTTTCCGGCCAATTCTCACGAGCGTTCTGCCCAAATCGGGATCGATTTGGGCAGAACGCTCGTGAGAATTGGCCGGCGTTGGGCAGCCCTGGTCAGCGCCCAGGGCCGCGTGGAGCAGGGCCCTTTCTCGCTCGGGGCATGGCGCGGCCACCCGGAAAACGAGCCGCGACGATGGGGCGCGGCCGGCGGCCCCGGCGCCGGGGAGTTTTCCCCCGAGCAGAGTGGATGGAGGCGCCGTAGCCGGGCGTCCGCCTCCGCCGTGGCGGGCGGCCGGGGCGCCCGTGGAGGGGGCTGGCCTCTGTGGGGGAACGGAGTGATCTCTCACTCCACGGCTGGGACGAAGCCGCGAAAGGTGCCGTGGTCGCCGGGACGGTCGGGGGGACTCGTGGCGCGGGACTCAGGGTTCCCCATGCGGAGGCCCCCAGGCTCAGGCCCCTGGCAACGGAAGGCTGAGCAAGCAGGCCCGGGCCCGGGCCCGGCTTTCGGGGCTGGCCCGGCCCCAGCGGCCGGCGCCAGGGAGGGGACCCCCGGAGGCTGAGGAGCGGGAGGCGTCGGCCTCCCCGGGGCCCGCCTCCCGGAGCTCCTCCTGGCGGTGCCGGAACGCGACGACACGCGATCCCGGACAGGGCCCCGGGGGGGCGGCCCTGCGGCCCTCTGGTGCCCGAAGTGGGTTCGCCGGGCGTTTTCCGGCCATTCTCACGAGCGTTCTGCCCAAATCGGGATCGATTTGGGCAGAACGCTCGTGAGAATTGGCCGGCGTTGGGCAGCCCTGGTCAGCGCCCAGGGCCGCGTGGAGCAGGGCCCTTTCCTCGCTCGGGGCATGCGCGGCCACCCGGGAAAACGAGCCGCGACGATGGGGCGCGGCCGGCGGCCCCGGCGCCGGGGAGTTTTCCCCGAGCAGAGTGGATGGAGGCGCCGTGGCCGGGCGTCCGCCTCCGCCGTGGCGGGCGGCCGGGGCGCCCGTGGAGGGGGCTGGCCTCTGTGGGGGAACGGAGTGATCTCTCACTCCACGGCTGGGACGAAGCCGCGAAAGGTGCCGTGGTCGCCGGGACGGTCGGGGGGACTCGTGGCGCGGGACTCAGGGTTCCCCATGCGGAGGCCCCAGGCTCAGGCCCCTGGCAACGGAAGGCTGAGCAAGCAGGCCCGGGCCCGGGCCCGGCTTTCGGGGCTGGCCCGGCCCCAGCGGGCCGGCGCCAGGGAGGGGGACCCCCGGAGGCTGAGGAGCGGGAGGCGTCGCCTCCCCGGGGCCCGCCTCCCGGAGCTCCTCCTGGCGGTGCCGGAACGCGCCGACACGCGATCCCGGGACAGGGCCCCGGGGGGGCGGCCCTGCGGCCCTCTGGTGCCCGAAGTGTGTTCGCCGGGCGTTTTCCGGCCAATTCTCACGAGCGTTCTGCCCAAATCGGGATCGATTTGGGCAGAACGCTCGTGAGAATATGCCGGCGTTGGGCAAGCCCTGGTCAGCGCCCAGGGGCCGCGTGGAGCAGGGCCCTTTTCTCTGCTCGGGGCATGGCGCGGCCCACCCGGAAAACGAGCCGCGACGATGGGGCGCGGCGGCGGCCCCGGCGCCGGGGAGTTTTCCCCGAGCAGAGTGGATGGAGGCGCCGTGGCCGGGCGTCCGCCTCCGCCGTGGCGGGCGGCCGGGGCGCCCGTGGAGGGGGCTGGCCTCTGTGGGGGAACGGAGTGATCTCT